>NC_056729.1:835894536-836204536 GCF_019279795.1 Protopterus annectens | reverse complement strand
CACATTTAACATATCTGCCCATAATGCATGCTGTACATGTTCACTTATTGTTGCTGTTAACTGCACTGCATCACAGTGGTCACCATGGTGGCATATCTGAAGGGTATGTAAGAGTCCTGCAATATAACTAGCAACCTGTCATTGCAAGATGTGTGCACAGAGATGAACATAATGGTGGGACAAATGGCCTAAAGTTGGAACATTCTGAAACATCACCCTTATACAGTGTTATAACAGTGTATATACCACTATTGCAATGATAACTGTTACAGATCTACACAATCGCATATCACAATACCGCATTCCACAGCCCTTACAATCTATAATGTGGTCCTAACATGAGCAAAGAATGTGTAATATGGAATCCTATGTTAGGACAGCAAATATGAGGAATACATACCTTAAACACTGGAAGCATATGTTTACATACACTCCAAATAAAATATTGTGGAAGCAGCTTTTGAGGTACTGACAGCATTCATTCTTCATGAGTATGGACCTTCCAGCATGTACAGGTCCTCAATGTCACACCAAGAAATGGTCTGCTGTCCAAGATGTTTGTCCATCAAATGTGCCCACTTACCTGCAACAGAGGCAGCCGTGGCTTGCACACATCTTACAAGCCATGGAATGGATCCCATACCCAACAGGTAGCATGCAGTAGTAGGACATGTAGCCTTACCTAACCATTGCATATACCATGGCAAAAAGTGCAGACAGTCATGTATGTTTGTACGATGTATGGGACAAGATTAATGCAGAAAATAAATATTCGATGTATGGGACAAGATTAATGCAGAAAATAAATAAATGGCCATCCAAGACAGATGATGACACATGTTGCAAACTGGTCATACAGGCTGCCTAGTGACATGCCACAACACTGAGGGAGCTGCAGGAATGGCTAGCAAGTACTGGCTGTGCAGTACCTGTTTCGACATTCGCCTAGACTCTGAATAAGTGTGGCACATGGGTTAGGGTAATCAGATAGAACAGTGGTTCCACAGGGAACATCAGCCAGGGCTCTCTACAGGTAGTGTATGCATAACATCAAAAGTCCCTGAAAGGCATGTGTTGCAATATGTAATGTTGTACCAAGACCAAGTTGTAAACCTACAGACAGTATAAATTAAGATACATTTGGCTCACAAGGAACACCTCACCCCAACTCAGGCCCACCATCCCCATCTGTACCTTGCTGGGGCCAGTGTATGTTTACCATTCATTAGCAGGGCTAGGCCGATACACATGGTGTTCTGAATTTAGGACACTGCAAAATAACACACTTGTAGCCCATAGCTGTCAAGCATCTACAAAAAGGCTGAGGATGGTGAGGGAGTGTCATCGTGAAACACAACAGTGAACTGAAGCAGACATCCAAAGCTTGCTAAGAATGGCTGTATCTGCACACAGTCAAGATCATGAATTGTAGCAGACATAACCCTGACTCCACAGCAATAGTGATGGCACTGTGTGAGCTCCAAGGGTTGTGCACATGAGTTGACCTTGCAATCATGCAGAGTTGGGGGACATTTGTAGGGCAGAGTGATCAAATACTGGCAAATGTAGATGACCCATGCTAGTATATCCATTCCAGGAATAGTGACTGCTGTAGTGCACTCGGTGCAACAAACCGTCATGTTAAGGGTGTGCACACTTATACACCTACAAATTGTATGCATCTCAATCAGCATCTGCAAAACTAACACATTTGTTTGATACTGCATTTGATTGCACAGGTCATATGTCACATATCAGGTTCATGTAATGTTAACATATGCAGTAATGTAGCCTCATGGCATATCAGGGAGGAGGGTGCCATGTCAATAAGGGTGTGTACTCTCCTCATAGCCACAGTAAGGTTGGAAGGTTGCCAGTGTAAGTGTATTTTATTGGCCATACATGCACCACTGATGATGAGATCTGTAAATCACACATCAGGCATTCACTAATGACATCTGTCCACATATCACCCCAGGTATGTGTCGGACAAACGCATAGGGGCTGTGAGCAGCAGAGCAAACATAACTGACACATATATACACATTCAGCAATGACGTGTACACCTGTGAGGTATGGTGCACAGTACAAGCCATGGTGCTGAACAGGTGCACAGCAATATTGTGTGCATGGCTGCAGTGTGTTCCAGGGGGAGGGGCATTACCTACTAACAAAACCCATGCATCACAGAGATGTATAATGTTGATAACAGGAATTGACTATAGCTGCACTGCATGCTGTTGAGTGCCATATGTCATGTATGTTGACAGATGGGTAATGAGAGATCTGTGTCTAATATCTTTGTGCAACCTTGTGTGTGTGTGTGTGTGTGTGTGTGTGTGTGTGTGTGTGTGTGTGTGTGTGTATGTGTGTGTGTACTGTTAAGCAATGATGTACAGGCCTTAAAGTACATTTCTTGTTTTTCCCTCACAGGTGGTGAGGTGGGTCAGGGTTGCTCCTGCAGGCAAACTGATGTTAGTGTCCATATAGACACTGACAATGATGATAAGTGTATTGAGGCACAGGCAGGGTTGTCAGGGGCTGAAGCTGCACCATCGTTTGACATCCCACTGTTATCCACCCATCCTCACACACACAGTCACATTGCCTATACATACCCCATTACCAGTGGCCATAGATGAGGGACAGCTGACAGGTGGTGGCATGGGACATGACAGTGTGGTGTCTATGGCACATGTGTCTAGACAGAGCAGCCATAGCCAGATGCCCAGTGGAGTACCACACAGGCAGATGTACAGGGGTGCTAGTAGGAGGGCTGCTGGTCATCATGCCCCTGGGAAAAGTGCCACATCTGGTGTCACCAGACGCATGTTTCAGGCCATCATGGAGGTGCAAGGCTGTATGGAATGGTATACCAGACAGGGTCTGAGGCTGCAGAGAGCTACTCGTTCAGCTGTTATTGACAACATCCATGATCTTTCAGGTGCCCACCATTATTTTGCAGAGCTCACTGCTGGGTGAGATGGTGGAAATCCTTGACCATGGAATGTCTGTGCTTGAGCATATAGTGGGAGTAGTGCGATGGCCACATGGACGTAGGCCAGCAACACCAACAGCTGGAGGTTGATGTAGATGTGCAAGAAGTCAGAGCAGCTCCTGTAGTTGCAGTACCAGCCCCAGCAATGCAGCGGGGGCACTGTCCACAAAATAACACAGCAGGCCACATGCACGTGGCCCTGGCTGGTCCCAAGAGGGCCCTGGAGACAGTGAACTGCACACCCTGCCAGGTGTGGTTTGCAGCTGTCCAACAAACCCTGTATAGGGCAGCCACATGGCAGAACTGTGTGCATGCATACACACACACACACACATCATCAACACAGCTAGGGCAACCCATACCTACACACACCACTTTGCAACAGCCTAATTAATAATGAAACCCCCTAACACACACACACATGATTTCAAATGTATGGCTCAGCCTAGGTCTCTGGCAAACCAGCAACACATCCTTTGCATGTGATGATACCTGTGCCACATCCCTGACATCCATAACATTGATGCAGGGACAGGCTAATATGGTTCTAATGCATACAGTGACTGTACTATGGTGTACCAATGTAATGCTGTGTAACAAGTTTTCAGCAGTAAGTTTAATACTTACATGTCAGGAAATGTAGCTGTCCAGTCATGATGCATTATAGCTTTTATTAACACTGAGTGATTGTGGTCTCTATAATGTATTTTGTTTGTGTTGTAGGTGTCCATGTGTCAGCAGGATGTTGGTCTGCTCTTGTTTCTTACAAGGGGTATGGCACTCTGGTGACACCTTCACTGTGCCACATCCTGGGTACAGCTAAACACATGTCACAGGTCTGTATAACAGTTACTGCATGTGCCACATGCCTGATAGGTCTGGGGTGTATACAGTTGAGTGCATGGTGGCTGATGTCAGCAGCCCTTTTACAGTGGACAATGGTAAGTGTACTGGGTGGTACACACCACATGTTTGTGTATAACACACACAGGGGCTTTGGTGTTGATGCAATACACAGAGAATACTGTACACATGGATGTATGTACTTTTGCAAGGAACCCATTTTAGCTTAAGTAATTCCACCAAGACAGAATAGGCACAACAACACATTGGGAAATAAGCAGTCTGCTAGTTTGTCATTGAAGATGGTACTGGCAGGGTATATGTCCCCTTCCCCAATGTAGTGAAATAATCAACTTAGTAAGCATAGGTGTGCTGGTGTGGTTGGCACAGCCATACCCTCCAGAGGGTGTGAGGTGGTGTAGAAATGCAGATAGTGTGAACATGAGTTAACATGAACTGTACAGCATTACATCCAACTAAGAGGGGGATAAACTCAACAATAACTGCAATGATGGTGGCTGCGTCCACAAGATCCACACCCAGCTATATATACCAACCCCAGTATCATTGTACAGTTATACAGTGGGGAAGAGGGCATTTACACATCTACTACTAGTTGTGATGGAATGAATTTCTACAGGATGATACCTGTGAAATGTTAGCATTTGCCAGGCATTTCTCAGACAGATGGCCTCCTGGGACATATATATTCTGCAAACTGAAGTAGATCCCTTCACATACACACACACTCTTAGTTGGCAACACTGGGACTAGAACCCCCTACCTAGGTATGCACAGTGCTGCTGATGTGTGTAGCCTTAATTGCACACACCACACAGCTTTTAGGATGAGGTGTGCTCCAGGTTACATGTTAAGTGAAGAACATCACCAGGCCCTGTACAGTATGGTAATGAGGGATGTACTGGTTGTTTATGAACAATACATAGTGTGACATACTGTCATATACACATTGACAAACACATAACAGTCATACACACATCTGAGAGACCTGGGCTTATCAGTGTTAACTACTTTATCAGTGTGTCCATTCTGTTACAGATAGGTTGCACACAGCACATGTATCATTGGGCTGGATAGTGTTATCAGTTACCTATATGGTTGATGGTGAGGGTCCCCATACAGTGGATAATGGGACATGTACTGGGGGCACCATGCTTTAAAGATAGAATACCCAGCACCCACAACCCACATTGGATATTGTACTCACTGAAACCCATGATAATACTCTGACATACCCACCATCACACATTGACCAAGACTGAAATGCAACCCCATGTCTATCTCAAGAGTGCTACTACTGAGATATGCATCTATTGCACATGCCACAGGGATAGTAGGGTGATGCATTGCCATGACTCTCCTATGGTCAGCAACATCACTATCCCTAATACTGTGTGGCAAGGTATATTGTATTTGTATTAATATTGTATTGTATTGTATTGTATCAGGAGAATGTGTCCTCAGAATTCTGTATCCTACAAATATACACACTTGCACACATGCACACACTTGCCAGAACTCAGAGTGTAACCCATGCCTCTCAACCCATTTGTACAACAGTGGTGTGCTGGTACTGCAAGCTCCAGGTAGCCCATAGGCTGAAGAGTGTAACAAGGTACACGTAATGTCCATTACAGCAGCAGCCATATCTAATTATGGCAATGGGGTGTGCAGTGGGTGTGAAGGGCCTCAGGGTATTGTCAACTACAGGTCTACAAACACACAGACACTGTTATTCTCAGTACTGCACATGTGCACAGTTGTCAGTACTGGGGTCCATAGGTGCAGGTGTTCATAGGTGTGTACCAGGATATTGTCCATGGAGAGTTGGGAAGAGTAGGGATGTGGCTACAGTCATATCATGCCACCTGCCATTTGCCAGGAGGCCATCTATCAACAGATGCCATGGGGGTAACCCTCAGGATGAGAGTTATATGCAACATCCAATCATCTGTTTGCCTCTTGCAGAAGGCCAGTGAGGTGCTCCAACTGGCATGTATGCAACATGTATTACATAACATGGTCAGTGTCTGTCTTGGAGACCTGTACCCAAGCATGTTCTGTTGACTGTGGTAGTGTAGTTGAGGTATCCATGGCATCTGGTGTGCACAGGGTGTGGATTCCTAGCTGTGGCATTCATAACACAGCTGAGCAGACATGTCAGAGTCACTCAAGCATAAGTTGCATGTAAGCAGCCAAAATGGAGTCCTAACATCTGCACATCTGTACAAAGGACAGACAGGCATCAGCTAGCTAACTGGTTATGCAGTAGGATGACTGTGTTGACAGATAGATGTCTGACACTGATAGGTATGCCATTACTACATGACAGCAGCCCTCAGTGACATGTTATATACACACAGTAGTCTACAGTTAATATCCACATGTTAGATGAATATTCAGTAGGAAATACTTAATGACACACAGCTCACACACAAGGAACATGACAGTGAGGACTCGGAGTCCATCTTTGCATGCAGGGGTGTTTGTACTACAATCTGCAATCTACCCTTACTTGTGAAAGCACTATCAGCAGTAGTAAAATAATGATATACTGCATGCCAGTGTGACTGCATATAACCTGGGATACTACCCATGTATGTAACATATTCAAATGGAAAAGAGTGTTGTACAAGCATATATACTCAGGTGTCCCAGACAGTAGACTCACACCCCTTGCTACTTTAATGACAAGACAAAGATGCATGTTATGTGCATATAATTAAATACACTTATTAAAAATGTCATTACCGTGCTATTTTATCAGACTGGAATGTGATCAGGCTGCTCATAACTGCCTTAACCTCTTAGTATCCAACCACCCTTGTTCTGCCTAGCAACAGAATAAACAGCCCTTGCAGGTCTTGCACCCAGGACACTGTACACTATAATCACAATGCTTAACCACTAAGCCATCACAGCTATAAAGACATTTGATATCTGACTTCTACAATAGTGTAGAACTTGTAAGTGATATTAGTGTTGAATCAAGTATGTTGTTGCATCTAAATATACACATTTCAGATAAATACGGTGTGATACATCTGGGAAGGTATATGTAGCAGTCATGTGTACACATAACAAGGATATATATATATATATATATATATATATATATATATATATATATATATATACATACGTAGATATATGTATACATGTACATACACATATATTTATATATATATATTTATATATATATATATATATATATATATTTATATATATATATTTATATATATTGCTACATATCTGTATATTGCGTTATATACATATTGACATACACATATCTATCTGTATATATATATATATATATATATATATATATATATATATGTGTGTGTATAGGTCTACTTCAGAATGTTGACAGTTCAGAAAGCCAACTTTCATATGGCCAACACCATACAATCAACATTCTGAAAAACCGGCATCCTGAAATAGCACCATTTACCTACCTGTAAGCACAGTAAAACTGTGTTATGCAGGGGGGAAGCCCCCCTGCACCCCCCACCCCCCGCTACTTAAATATTCTCACTCCGAGATGCACTAAAGTGCAGGAAAGTGGAATCTCCCAGTCCTGCACTGTAGTGGAATCTCCGCTATCATTTGCCGGCCTTTCAAACATTGGCTCATATGGTGTTGGCCATATGAGTTTTGAACATTTGAAAGTTCAAACAAATGAAGGGCTCCCATATATATATATATATATATATATATATATATATATATATATATATACACATACTTATATGTATAACATATGTCCATAACATGTAGTGGAATCATACCTCAGCTCCAATAGTCAAAACCTCTTAGTGCAAGGTGATGTCATGTAAGTATTGTAGGTATACATGTAGACTTTTGCGACTCTACCAGGGGTTGTCTTAACAGAAATGTTGTGTGGGAAGTCACATCTGATATTGAGAAGCACTCCATCAGTTACTGACAGACATCATTAGATCATCATAGTACATTACCACACAAATCACAGTAATGATCCTGTGGAATACAGCAGAGATACGTCCAATAAATGTGGAAAGTCTGACACACTCTGGTCACTCCAGAGGTACAGAGGTATACATAGCAGCCCTTAGTGCAAGACGTGTGGACCAAGCCTGACAAAGTGGATGCTAACAGCCATGTAAATGGGGATATCACAAAAATACTGGAATAGATAAGCTCACACAGTTTATGCATTCACACACACCTGCTTGTCCTGACACATAATAACCAGAGAAGCAGAGGTCATAAGCTCACATACCACCCACTAGTTAGTGACATACATCTGTACAGCATCCCACTACTTTGGCAGAAATACACAACAGTTATGGTGGCCCAGCCACAGTAGATTTATCAAATATCTGGACATAACATCACACTGGCTGAATACACTGAGCTGCTAGGCATGTCACAAAGCACTGTGCAAACTACAGGCAGACCATCACAACACTGACCTACATTTCTTAAGGGGGAATACACATGTGCCTGCAAATGTAACAGCACAGAGTAACAGACACCTGTGTGAAAGTGCATACTCACAAACAATCTGAACAAAGCCACAGTCACATATGGTAAGCGTACTTAATATTACAGTATATGGACTGTGTGAACAACACCATCCTCATATGTGCTACTCACACACCAACCCTACATATACTGGGCCAATACACAGTGTATTCCGATGTCTGACTGTGGTATGGGACATGTGTCAGTCTGGCCCTACAAACATGAACGCCGATAGGGTATCATACACTGCAGCAGCATGCAACATCACATAGCACAGCACCAAGAACAATGACATCTACCACAGTCTGTACACAGGCCAAAGTACATATTCACATTACACACTCTGTTGACAATCACCATAAGTACACAGACCTCACTACTGTACACACTACAACAGAATATCCAGGTTTTGTCCTCAAATAAAAAGCCTCCTGTACATAACATGTCTAGCAGTCTGGTATCTCACTGGCTTGTTATCAGGTATGACGTCATTAAATAATGATGTACTGAACATATACACCTCTTACTGCATGACATATGTACAAAGGTTGACAGAGTTGTGGCTGGAGGCACTAGCACAGGGCCAATATTGACATGTTTCTGTGATAAGCTCATACATTTACTGGTGTAAGAGGGTTTGTTGTGACATATGTCCTGTGAGGGATATGAAGTCAGTAACTCACATGGCTGTCACCATGTACTGACTGCAATCCTCAGAGTATGCTACTGCATTTCTAAAGATAGGAAATGTGTGAGTAACACAACACATGAACACATGTAAGACACCAAACACTGGCCAGTCTGCAGATAGCCCTTCAAGTGGGAGTTTCCCCAACCGCATAACACTGTCATGACAGATATTAAATTATGTAGAACAGCCATATCCACACAAACCCTGTTAAACCAACATTACTTCAAATGTAAAAGAGCAATACTTACATTCTGTCCCCATGTCTGGAACATCCTCCTCCTGTTTGTTGGCCTGTCTCCACAGTGCATTTTGTAAGAGGTATATCCAACTACCCTCTATTATGCTGTTTGTCAAACACCCACATGAAGTCCGGCTCACAGTGAAAGAAAAGAGCCAACACCCACATGATGTTCTTAGTTATAGGAGTGTGTTTCCAAGCAATTGGCTATAGGATTGTTACCACAGCTCTTCCACATGCAATCAGCTAGTGGAGGACTGCAATTCATCCACAGGCCATCAGCTGATCATGAGCATCACTTACAAAACACAAGCTGCTGCCTAAGCAAAGCAGGTGTACTTTTCCACATCCACCAGAGAGGGAGTGAAAAAGACAGACAGAGACAAAGTAAGAAAGGAATGGGATAGGAAAGGAAGAGCTAAGCCTTTTAGTGTCACACACTTACCAGTACAGGGCTTCAACCCCCTGCCTGACTATGTATTGTTATTGCACATGCCATGGAGCTTACATGTTGGAGGGTTTTGCAAATGCATTTTTGAAGGTGAGTGATATCAGCAACAGTGGTAAAGGAGGGATAAGGTAAGTATAGTACATGTGGCTGTCCACAAAAGCAGATGTTAAGGAAGACAAAACCACACACTCTCTCTCTCAGTGACACACACACATTATCACAGTTGGCAGGGTCCAGATTAAAATTCCTAACTAACTAGTTTGCTACACTACAGTATTACGCAGATATCAGATGCGCCACTGAGCTTATCAGGCTGATATATGGCCAAAGGGTATTTCAAGGTGACTGACATCAGAAGGCATGCTACAGTAGGGCAATGGGAGGTTTAGTGAGAGTGAATGGCTTCAAAATCATTAATCTCCACACACACACATGCACACACACACACACACACACACACACGCACACACACGCACACACACGCACACACACACACACACACACACACACACACACACACACACACACACACACACACACACATTCTCCAGTACTGACATGCATGGGTTCATTGCTTCACAGGTATGTAGTAGTTGACTGTGCCAGAAGGTTGTAGAAGGACAGGCAAAGTGTAAACCTTGGCATCAGGCCACATGACAGTGGTCTCCAGTGTGGATCAGGGGAGTAGTCCCTGGATTGGCCAACACAGCTGGGTATCGTATTCACCATCCACTCATCTGGGTTACTATTATGGGTGGCCAGTGCTATACAATGCTTACCATGTGTGTGTTCTATATTCTATAACATGGGCAGTGTCTGGGTTGAGCAGATGTCCCACATGCATGTTCTGTGACATGTGGATGTGTAACTGGGGTCTCTGGGGCATGTTGTGTGGACATATTGTTATAATCTGATGTGGCATTGCTGACCTCATGTGGTGAGAACTGGCTATGGAACTGAGGCCATGCTTGCATCTACTTTGACAGCATGATACAGGTATTCACTGGTGTTAGTGGCATCTGTCCATACAGGGCATGTGTATAAGGCATGGTATTCCCTTTGTTGGTTACATTTGCAGACTCTACAGATGTTGCAGGCATCCAGTGGGGAACATAAGAAAGGACCACTGTAAGCAATTATTTGCCTATTGTAGGGATGGAACAGGGTGCCATGTCCTTTGTAGTCCACTGCAATCACACCATGGTTACTATCTGTGGGCAATATGCAGGGAACTACCAATATAGTGGTTGTTGCTTAGCCAAGTGTGTTTGTGTATGAGACATGGGTGGAGAGTGTTCTTTGGGTAATACAAGGGTTGCCTATGTTGTTCAGTGATCCATAATGTCACATGTAGGGGTATAGATTGTCTACACCAGCCTCTCTGATGTTTGACATCTGTAGTCCTTGTAAGGTGGACATTGTGACATATAGTAGGTCAACAATATAAGAATTTTGCAAAACCCGCCCCAAAATGAGTCCTGTTATTACACGATCACAGCTACCTCCACACAGGACATTGATGACACACTCAAGTGTACCGTATTTATCACATGCGCCACGGAGCCTATACAGGTAGCACTTTTCCAAAGGTGTATTTCAAAGTGAATGACATCAGCAGGCTTGCCAAAGTAGGGCAATAGAAAGTGTAGTGACTGTGAATGACCTCAAAAGCATTGATCCCTACACACCAACAAACAAACACACACAGAGTTTCACAGTTTCTATGTCTGGGATTACAACTCCTACATAACTAGTACATTGCACTATAGCATTACGCAGTTACTGTACGCGCCATGGAGCTTATAGGGTTACCCTTCTCCAAAGGTGTATTTCAAGTTGAATGACATCAGCAGGCTAGCTAGTACGGCAATGGGGAGTGCAGTGTGTGAATGGGCCATAAACCATTCCTCTGGAAGCACACAGACAACACTCAGTCACACACAACTTTACATTTGACAGGACTGTGTATACAACTGCTAGATGAATAATGACTTGTACTGTTATGTTACACAGTTATCGCACACACCGCAGACACTATAGTGCTGAAGGCTCCCGGAAGGAAATGTCTACAGTGATAGACATTTGCACACCATGTGATATTGGCCAGTTGGATGTGTGCTGAGTGGGACATGTCTTATGATGGGAAGCTCTTTGTCACTGTTTG
Source organism: Protopterus annectens (assembly GCF_019279795.1). Classification (NCBI taxonomy): domain Eukaryota; kingdom Metazoa; phylum Chordata; order Ceratodontiformes; family Protopteridae; genus Protopterus; species Protopterus annectens. The sequence goes on along the minus strand of NC_056729.1, from coordinate 836,192,624 downwards.
TCACTCTCTTCCCCACATCTATGTATGTGTATGTTTGACCTATTATAGTGTGTTGTTCTTGGATATATGTGTGTATTCCTATCCAATGTGTGTGCAAAGCATGACTGGTATGCAATGTGGAGTACATCTGCGACTGACAGATATGTATAGTCCACTGTTGTTGTCAGACATGGGCTTCATTTCTGTTAAGTGTGGGAGCATGCCCATTATGACCTTCTGCATTGAATTTGTGAATCCATTCCAGGTAGGTTGTACTCCAATGCAGGCATTTGTGTTCTACACCTACAGCTAGCAACCTGTTTCTGCAGGATATCTATAGATAGGTTGACAATATGGGGTCACAATGGGCAAAGGATAGTGCGATACTGTGAATGATTGTGTCTGTGCTGCTTCTGCTACATGGTTTTGGTGTTAGCAGAGATATTCAGACATATGTACTGTTTTACACTATGATGTTTCATGTCATCAGCTACTGACAGGTGTACATATTTGCTAGCAGTAATTTCATGGGGAATACAAGATGAATGAAACTGTGTCCAGTATTGTGGTCTGCAGCCTACATACTCTTGCACAATCATGCCATTCTGGAGGGGGAAATGCAGACACTAGCTGATGGGTCTGTGTAAGTGGTCCAGCACCTTGATACTGTGGTGGCTGAGGGTCTCAAGCTTGTACATCTATTGACGTGACAGAATGGCCATATCCTGGTGTGGCCATACCTTACAGCTGTGCAGATTCACACAGGTTACCCAAAGGCAGGACTCATATTTCATGTCATTACCCCTTCACATTGTGGTTTACGAGCAGGTTTGTAGCCACCCATTCCTGTGTTTGCAGGCAGGAATAGTATGTGCACACATTAGAGTTTCAGACTTTACACACTCCATAGCGTCCATGCTTCTACCCCCCGTTATTCTATCCTCTTCTGAACATTATGCAAATGATATCTGATAAGTATCCCTATAGTTATCACTTCATCCCAGCAGTATTTAGGAGTTGGTCCACAGTAGGGTATGCAGTAGGACATGGTGGATATGCTACTGGGATTTGTCAACATGGCTTTGCATTTCTGTTCTGTGGACTGTGTTATGTCATTATATGGGAGTCCATGAGATAACATACATTGGCAGTACGGGCAAGGCACAGGCCTTTGACAGAGGACTTTAGGGCATTTGGTAGTGATGCAGGCCATCTGTAGCAGGCCAGTGCATTCTGTCACTTATACAGTCCCAAGCTGCAAGCCACTGTATTCCCCTGGGGTGACAGGGTAGGTGTGCAAGGTGTTAATAGTAATTGTTTTTGTCCTTATTAATCCATTGGTGTGGGTGCTGGCAGGGTGCTGATTACAGCTAGAGACACACCTTCATGGGACACTTCTTCAGCATGCTGCATTCTGTGGGTATCCTCATACAGAAGTGGGGGTCATACTGTACTCATTCCCAACAGCAGGGATATGACCTGTGAGGTACCTATGGCTGATGGTAAGATGAGCTAGGTGCATGTTTGCTATGGAAGATACTTGCAGCTGACTCACAGTTATACGTGGGGTATTCCCCTTATGCTGGCTTGTGCGTGGACATCAGTGGTTTCTCAGTACCTCATACCTGTGCCTTTTGTGGTCTGCCAGTGTTTGGCCAGACTAGATCAGTATTCCATACTACACAGCCAACTAATGTGCTGGTGACCTGTATGTACAAATCCAAAAGTGTGTCATTTTGATAATAACATTTTATACACTCTCTATCTAGGGTACTTCCACCTGTGTACTGTTTGTATGTTTGGGTCAACATTCATGCCATGTCCATCTTTTAGATGGTGACAGATATTGCATCTGAACAATTAACATGGATTACTGCTGGATTGTGTCTTGCTGGGATGCATTGTGTTTGGCAATGCAGTTGTGAGAATTTGGCCTTGTCATCAACAGTACAGGTCATTGGCCACCAGGACACAACCCTCCATGCCTACATGCTGACCACTTTCACACAATATACAACACACAACAGCCTAACACACAGAGCCCTGCATATTGTACACATGCAACAACCTATCCTGCTAATTTGGCCAGCTCAGATAATCTGTGCTGCACTATTTTAACCACACGTACATGTTACTACATTTCTACATAGGATTGTGAGGGTGGGCACACCTGACAACTGTAAACATTTGCTATGACTGTACTGGTATTTCAGGTACTCTGTTGGCTTCCATTTCATTCTGTATTCTGACCTATCATGCAGACTAGAGGCATATGAATGTAGTACAGTTCTTAGGTTTTATTGACCTACATTTCAGTTTCAGACCTCTTACCCTTCAGAACTAACATCCTACTGCCTGACCTGTTGTAGTCTGTCTGTGCAGGTCTGGAGTGGGGCTGTTCTCCATTGCCATCGACCAGAGGCCTTAGCACAGTCTTTCTTTGTGTTCATCTATACCTGTCCTGCTGGCTGAGACTGTTGATGCATATTTGAGCCTCACTGACATGCATGTGTGTGTCCTATCGGCACACATTTGGCCCACCACATGTCCTGCAGTGGGTTTTGTCACCTTGTCTAGTACTGCCTACTATGTTGACACCAGTATTTGTTATGGATTTCATGTTCTCGATATAGGTGTCTACTATCTGCTGCCATCCCATTCAGCCACCCAATTCTGTTACATGCTCACATCTGTACCATAGATACAAGTAACAGAACATACTACTCCATTCAGGAATTGATAGTTAATTGACTTACCTTGTGGCTGTGCCAGTATTGAGGATGGTGCTGGATGCACATAGTACACTCCCTATACATGGTTAAGCACAGGTAGTGTCATGTTTGTCATCCCTTTTACTGTATATGCTGGTCAGAGAGAGGTGTCATTCCTGGGTTCCTACTGTGTCAGTGTATGTGCTATGTGTTGCCTCTTTGCCAAGGCCTGGGCATACTGGGCACACCTCCTTCTGCCTACAGGGGCAGGCTCAGGTTGTTCCTCTTCTGAGTCACTCTGTGCCTGTGCTGGCCTTGGCAATGGTGGGGGGCTTTGTGTCCCTGCCCCATGCTGTTTCTGCAACAGCTGTTTCCCTAGGATCATATTGTGCAGCATGACACATACAATGACAATTTGGGTACATGTAGCTGGTGAGTATTGCAAGGCTCATTATGGAGTTCTTGTTCGAGTGTGTGTGTATTTCTGATGGTTGTCATCAGCCACGGCTCCAGTTCATAACCAGCATCCCTCATTAGGTAGGCATATGGGATGTCCCCATTGACAAATCTCTGGTACAGCTGCATCATATGCCAGATGTGGGTGTCGTGATAGCTTCCAGGGCTGCCAGCACACACATTCATTATAATACCCTGGGCATTGCACAGGACCTAGCAGTTGATGGAGGAGCAGCCCTTGTGGTTTATGTAGACTCTACCCCACTTACAGGGTGGTGCTTTGATGTATATGTTCATGCAGTCTATAGCCCCCACTACCTTAGGGTATTCTGCTATTTGGTGGAAGAGATGCATATTGCTGGTCAATGCCTCACTTACAGGTGTTGTGGAAATATATGTGCTCACTGACATGTGCTGACATGGCATACAGGAACTGGTGGAGTACCCTGGATGCTGATGCCTGTGAGATCCCCATGATATCCTCAGTTGGCCTTTAGAAAGTACCTGTGGCTAGTATTCTTAAGCCTACACATACTTGGTATCCACTGGGATGGGTTCCCCTCTGTTGGTTCTGTATGTCAGGCGTGGCTGACACAGCTCAACAATTTGCTGTAGGAGGTCCCTGTCCACCCTATAGAGCTCCACTATCTCCACCTCATGTAGTCCTTGGTAGGTTACCCTGAGTCTGTACTATCTTCTTCTTCTCCTCACTGTGGGTTGGTCATCAGTATTGTCATGATCACCACCCTCAGCCTCTTCCACATGTTGATTTATGAGAGCAAATGCAGCCCCTATCATTTTGTTGTTTTCGTTAGGTAAAATTTCCCCATTTGTGTACATCGGTGGTGTAAAGTTTGTGGGAAAAACCAGAGGGAAAGGCGTTTGCATAATTTATAGTAGTATGCTGGGGTGGGCTGGGCTGCTGCCTGTGTAATTGGCTGGTTCTGATACATTTCACCTACCAGCTATGCTAGTTCTCCTTGATTACCGTCCTACTGCTATTTTCCCTTCCCATTGCCTTCCTGTTTAAGCCCCGAGCACGCAGCGCAAACCCAGTGCTCAGATGTGAACAGAGCTGTTATTTCCTGTTTTGTTTTTTTTTTTAAACCAGTGGGCACCACGCACACCCATTTAGGCAATGTAAACACCGTTTAGCAGAAAGTGGCCCTCCCTGGACATGATCACACTCTGCATTTCTTAGTGGAAGACAATACAGCCTTAGATATGCACCCTGCCTTAGCTGTGCTTAACTAAGCATAAACTCAGGCCACAGGGCTCCAATAAGCTTTCAGCATGCATGACACACCCCTTTATGAAGTCATATAGCTCTTAGGATTACATTGTGGTCTTAATGCACCTACACAGTTGGGTGCAAGCTTGCACTGAGGGGAAATCTGTGATTCAGTATAATTGCCCTCATTTACATAGGACTGACTGCTAATGTATGGTTACAAATCTGACACTCATCCTTCCCCCTTAGCAACCACTATTCCATGGTCTTGTTGTATTATGCATGCCACTGACTATTATGGAAGAATTATGATTTTGGTTTAAAAGCTTATTCCAGCTTTTTTTTTAATTTTTGGGCCGATCCTGTTTGCACACTGCTGCCCTGTGCTTAAATTATTATAATTTTGAAACTAATTTTCATACCTATGACCATATATTTGGCCTTTGGCATGCCTAACCCTTCTAATACATGCATTTTTATGAGCTGTCATGCCTCCATTTTGTAGTTTGCAGAAATGTATTCAGCTACTGGCTGAATACATTTCTGCAGTCTACACTATTCCAGCATGGACATCTGCCTGCTTCCTGGATCACTAATTCACCTCATTTTCATGGTTTTCACCAGCAAATGAGGTAATTAGCATACAGGGGCTGTGTTTGTGCAGGAATTGTGCCGTAGTGCTTGTGCACGTCCCGGGAGTTTATTCCTCGGACAGCAGCCATATTGCCTGCAGCAGCTCTTGCACTATTCCTGCATGCCATGCAGAATTTGCTGAATCCTGAGGAAGAACTTTCTTCCTGATGATACCAAAAGCTTTGAAGACTTGGATGCAGCTTTGTCATATTTGAAAATTAATAACATCCTGGAACAAACAGGCTATGGGTTGGAACAGTTTTTCTTTAAAAAGACAAGCAAAAAATGGGTGGAAAAGAAATGAAAAAAGAAGAAAGTAAAGTAAAAATATCCATTAATTATAAGAATCTCATTAAGAATATAGCTCTTTGGTCAAATAATTGTTGTACAACTAAATTGAAAGAATTTCAAGGAACTTTTTAGTTAAATTCTAAGTCTCTTTGACATTTGAGTTATTATTTAATTTCAAGCAACTCCTTGCTTTGGTTACTAAATGAATATTTCTTAAACAATTCTAATGGAATAATGAACTCCTCCTATATCTCCATTATAACAAATACCCTGAGAAAATTTATTTACATAAATCCAATGTATAAAGCAAGATTTTTTTCTCATTTTTCCAATAGCTTATATTCAAAATAATATTTTTAAATGTACCTACAGTTATTACTTTTAAAGATAATAGCTGATATTTTGGTTTCAGTTAATGGATAAAGAAAAACTATATTCTGTTCAACATATAATTAACCAATTTGATTTCGATGAAGCTATGTGGTTGCACATGCAAAACTGTAGACAACTTGGTGAACACAAAATCAAAGTAATGCAATAAAGGGTAAAGACTCTCCCCGGGATTCATGAAGCTTGCATCAGGTGCAGACGCAGCATCGGCGTTCTAACACCAAAGATGGCCACCAAGCGATTCAGGTACGAGCTGTTCCCACGTGCACTACCTGCATATGCTATGCCCACACAACTCCTGAGCCTTGTATGCAAATTACCCCATGTGCAGCAGTGTAGCATGCAAATGAAAGAATGTAACGATTCAGGAAGTGGTGCAGGCATAGTGTAAGCATGCAGAAATGTAAACTGTAAAAAATGTTTTACATTTTTGCAAACATAAAATTGGAGCTATGACAGCCGGTCAAACACATGTATTATATTGCTAATATATGCCAATGGCTAAATATATAGCCATTGGCATAAAAAAAAAAAAAAAAACATGTACAAAATATAAAATTAACATTTAATATATATAGTCGCACTATCACAACGTGGAAGTGCAGGGCAGCGGTGCGCAAAGGGGATCACAAGGAATATATAAAAATATAGAATAAAACCGCAATGAAACACATATCACGATTTCCGCATAATAGTCAATGGCAGGCATGCTACACCATACCATACTCATGGTGCAAGGGTTGCTAAGGGGCAGTGACAGTGTTATGCACAGTAGCTAGAAATTAGTAGGCAATGACATGCAAATGAGAGGAGTAATAGTGAATCGCAGATTCCCCGCTGGTGTAAGGATGCACCTCACTGTGTAGCATTATAACACCGAGGTGAACCCTTGAGATAAAGATGACATCAAGAGAGTGTCACCATTGTTGCAAGCACATTGGAGCATTGCTAAACTAGTCTGCCCCTAGCTAGGCAAAGCTGCAGGATAGGTGTGTGTCGAATTGCCCATAGCTATGCTTAGCTGAAAGTACTCAAGGTAACCAAGTATGCATGTGAATGGAGATGAAAATGCACGTAAACCCGGTAAACTGGTATGTATGGCGTGCACTGTAGTTGAAACAGGAAGGATATAGGAAAGAAATAAGGATATGCTGCAGCAGTGAAATTGAAGTTCAAATGACTAATTAACACCTAGGAGCCTACAGTGGGCCATTGACTACAGCTAACAAGGCTGCAAGCAGTACCTGCAGGACAGGGAAGGGGAGGGGCTGTACTGCAAAGAAAACAGCAAAGTGTCAAAGCAGAACAAAGGCGATATGCAGTATATCAGCTACAAGGCACATTTTGCTATGACTGGGTAGGGAAAGTACAAAACAAGAAATACAGCAGGTGGATGCATGCCTGATAATGGGAGGGGATCCAGGTCTAAAAGTGAATTAAAGGGAGACAGATTAATTAAGGCAGGCAAGTAGATCTCCACAGTAAAGGCTCCACACTTGCAGTACTCATTTCAAAGCCCATAATTAAGACACACAGCAGCTGGAATAGCTCATTCACACCCACTTACAGCAGCAGCAGCATCCATAGCACAATACTGTAAAGTTTGAAAGCACCTTACACACATTTGTGTATTCCCATACACTCTGTACCAGTGGTGTATACAGACGGGGATCTTTTCTTATGTACATGTTAGGGGCTGCCAAAGCTTTGATCCACCAGCATGTGTTGGAGACTGGAGATGGTGTGGAGGATGATTCACACAACCACCGCAGGCACCAGATGAGGAGGACAGTGTTCAGACCCAGGGTAACCTACCAGGGGCTACATGATTTGGAGATAGTAGAGCATTACAGGGTGGGCAGGGACACCCTACAGCAACTTGTGGAGCTGTGCCGGCCACATCTCAGAGCCAGAGCAAACAGAGGGGAACCCATCCCAGTGGATACGAAGGTATGTGTAAGCCTGAGAATACTAGCTAACGGTACCTTTCAAAGACCAACTGGGGATATCATGGGGATCTCACAGGCAACAGCATCCAGGGTACTACACCAGTTCCTGGATGCCAGGTTACCACATGCCAATGAGCACATATACTTCCCCCGAACACAGGAGGAGTTGGCCAGCAATATGCGTCTCTTCCACAATGTGGCAGAAAACCTGGAGGTACTGGGTGCAATAGACTGCACGCACATACACATCAGGTCACCACCCGGTGAGCAGGGTAGGCACTACATAAACCACAAGGGATACCCCTCCATCAACTGCCAGGTCATATGCAATGTCCAGGGCATTATCATGTATGTGTGTGCTGGCAGCCATGGAAGCTATCACGAATCCCACATCTGGCATGCCTCACAGCTGTATCAGTTATTTGCCAGGGGGGACATCCCAAATAGCCACCTGTTGAGGGATGCTGGCTATGCACTGGAACCATGGATGATGACTTCCATCAGAAATGTGCACACACCCATGCAGGAACACCATAATGAGGCACACACACAAACCTGAATCATCACATGGCTGTGTTGGCCAGCGGAGATCATCTCTGGATAAACGAGATGCCACTGAGTAAAGCAGGAGTTTATTCAGTCCGGCTGCATAGGCCATATGTTAGAGGCCAGTATTCCCCTTGGTGAGGTACATTCGTGGAACCCCCAGCTTTTGGACGTGTCCTCTGAGGTACATCGCACAGGGGTTATTATATCCTATAATGGGACTGATGAGTGATGAGTAAAGGGGCACTATAACCCCAGTATGTTTAGATGGGAATCCTTTAGTAATCAGATGGCCTACATAGAAGGATGTCCTAGCTACTGTGGAGATATGATTGTCAAAGGGGAGATCACTATCTACCTTAGTTCCCAGTTACCCCATCAACTCATCTCTATTAAAGTGGCTTCCACTTATGTGTTAATATGTGGGTGCCAATTCCACAATGGAATGACCATGCAGTTAGTGGCACTTGGCTGGAGGCCATGTCATTGGCACCCTGTGACATTCTCTGTGAGGCCCCTTGAGGGATGTCCGTGTCAGCTGGACTATCAGTCATGGCTCCCAGTTTGCAGTCAATGCCAAACATGGTCTGCTGTAATCCACTTGTGTTTGCCTGTAAATCTGAGATGTATATGCCAAACAGTAGGGCTCCCAGGACTGAGTCCTGTGGAACAAAAGTCATGACTGTTCAAAAGTTGGACCTGGAGACCAGTATTCGTACCATGTGGGTTCTGTGTGTAAGCTCGTTGGCAACCCAACCTGTGATGTATGGGTGCATGTACAGGCTGGTGTGTTTATCAATAATACCTGAGTGGGGCATGGTGTCAAAAGCCTTGGTGAGGTCCAGGTAGTATGTGTGAACCACCTCCCCATCATCTAATGTATTGGTGACTGTATGTAAGACGTCAAACAAGTTCCGTAGGCATGAACTACACTCAACCAAGCTAACCTGGGTTGGGTCACGTGTTCGAAGGTTACTAATGACATTGATAATGAGTGCCATGAGGATGCGAACCATGCCACTGCAGACCAGGCTAGTCAGGCTTATGGGGTGGTAGTTACCATGGTCAGTTGTGATTCCACTTTGATAGAGTGGAATAACCATTACCACGTGCCATTGTATGGGCATGTAGCCTGTGGAGAGTCTGAGGTAGGAATGATTAATTAGGTGGGGGGCAGATTGTCTTGTACAGTTTGCAAGATGCAGTCTGGGTCAACATCTGCCTCCAGTGATGCTGTGTTCTGCTGTTAGAGAGGGCCATTTCCACCTGTGTGTCTCTGATGGTTGGGATACTGTACCTTTCGGGTAGTATTGTGAGCTCTTTAGGCGGTGAAGTATGCACTGAATGTATCTGAAAGGATGTTGGCAATATCAGTAGGGTCAGCATATTTTGTGCTATATTTCACCGGCACAGTACACATCTGTGTGTCACCATGTAGATCCTTGACATAGCCAAAGAAGGCTTTGTTGTTATCTTTCGAATTCTTGCGTAATGTCCTGCTGATGTTAGCCTTGAATGATGTCATGAGGGACCTACGTATCATACTAATAGTGGTCACAGATGTCTGCCTTTGTTGGGATTTGTTGTGTGTTTGGAACACTGTCCTACATCTGTAGTATAGCCTGTTTATTGCAGAGGTCAACCAGACTGGTTTCCTTGTCTAGGATGAGTGAGTATTTGTTTACCAGTGATGGTACAATCCATACATCCATGTACACATGTGCTTATAGACTGCATTTGTAAATCTGTCTGTATCTTGAGCAGTGTTTCCCCTTAGCATGGGGGCTGTGAAACCCCCCCACCCCTTTCACTAGTAGTGCAAATTTAGCTGTAGGAAATGTATACACTGTGGTATCCGTGGGTGGGGGAGATGCTAGGGTGTGAAAACAGTGAATAGTTCATGGTCAGATCTAACCAGTGACCGGTTAACCTCCACTGTGGTGCAACTGTTGCCCATGTTGGTGATGCCCACATCTAGTAGTTTCCACCCCACATTAGGGAGGTTACCACCTGATACAGGGCATATGAAGTGATACATTCAAGAAGCGCTGGTCCTGGAAGTGAGTACCAGAGTACGTTTCCCAGTTAATGGTATGGTAGTTGACATCAACCAATGCCAGGGTGTGCGTTAGGACTGTCATGTTCTCCACTGTCTCCAGGTAGGTGGAGTGGAGATTCTGGGTCATGGAGGGTGATATGTAGCAGGCCACATTCCACATTGCAATTATGGCTGATGTTAGTGCACATGGATGATCACAGAGGTATCATGCTGCCCTACTAACCTGGAGGTGTAGGTATCCCTGATGAATATGGATACAGCCACTCCATGTCTTTCAGTCCATGTTCTGTGGCTGAAACATGTGGTATGGGTTGTAGTCTGGTAGTGCTGGTGTGCTCTCGGGAACCTTCAGACAGATTTCAGTTAATGCACAGATATTGGCGTTGTCCATCCTGAGGAGTGCTATCAGTGCATGCATTTTGTGATCACAACCCCTGGTGTTGAGTAGCATAATCCTCATTGAATCTGCTATTGTGCTGTTTATGGAGCTGGTATTCACCTTTGAAAGTCTCCTAAATAAGGCACCATGGGGCACCAATAGCCTTGGCCAGTATTCCAAAGCCTAAGGCTGACACATAGGCCGGTATGGTATCATTGCATGCATGTTCCCCATCTGTGCTTGTTTTTCATATCCCCTGTAGGTAACCTACTGGTATGCAATAGAAAGCCTTAAACTTATACAAGTCTTCTAGCTACCAAGATAGGCTTTTGGAGTGACTAAGTATCAGTGTTCTGTATGTTCTTGCTGTACTCAACTGTTTCCTGACTACATGGTGAGTTCTCACTGTATATTGTGATCTGAAGGTCTGTTTATTCACATATTATGGCCGCGATGGCATGCACATTAGAGGTTCACAGATAGCCTACTATCTATCTGCACAAGGGCAATTAGAAGCATAGCTACAATGTGTTGGCTTTCCCCGCACATTTTGATGAAGTAACTGAGCCTCTGCCAAGCATAGCCAGTGAAACAATTCCAGGCAGAGTTGATGGAAGCTGTTGAAGACTGGGGATGTGAAGGGTGATAGGGGCACTTAGTGATCTAAAGAGGGCATGTTAATGTGGCAATTCAACACGATTCAATTCCCCCAACAGGTCTTGCAGCTATCAAACTGGACAGGCTCTCCCACCCCCTGGCTGTATGGTTCTGGGACACATGATCCCAGGGGTGTATAGTCTGTTACCCATTCACACAACAAGGTTTCCCTTGAAGTGTGTCAATGAGGGGCTATGCCTAATGTAGTTAGGAATGTAATGTATTGTCTCACAGTACATTTGTTATATGTTGTTATTTCAAAAGTACATGAGGCTCAGTGAGTTTGGGGGCTCCCACCCTTTGCTTAGCCTAGCTTACACATAGAAATCATCCAAATAGGCAGAAGCAACATTAATGTCAACAGTGTAACGGTTACAGCATCCGCATAGTATCTGTGCATTTGAGGTTACAATCCCGATAAAGGCAGGGATGTTTATCATGGGCAAAAGTATACCTTAACCACAGCTTGCATATATAGGTAGTAATCGTCTGTATAATAAACATTCGAAACACCCATATAAACCCATGTGTGCAGGAGAGTACAGTCAACAGAGAATGTAATGTCATGTCAGCACATAGTGAGATGTTATGTCACTGACATGTATATATCCAGAGTAGTTAGCGGTTTGGCCGTATTTGCGCGCACAGGTTATACGTTGCAAAGTTTGTTTAACTGTGTTTAACCACTGCTATAAAGTCACACAAACACTTTTAAACATGCTTACAACTGCTTAAATGAGCCTTATTCTGCAGTAAAAAACATTCGTAAAGCATCGCAGGTGTCGAACCCTGGACCATGCACACTATAGTCATGGGGTGTACCACTAAGCCATCAGAGGTGTATACATGTTTCATGGTCTTGAGACTACACCTTATGCCATATGCATTTCACTGTAATTATCACAAATGGGACAGTGGATTTTTGTGTACATATGTACAGTACATTGTAATGTACTGTAGTTTGTGAACCAACACATTCCAGTCTACAGATGTATCACTGTTACAAACTAATATGAAATATATATATATATATATATATATATATATATATATATATATATATATATATATATTATACAGTTACATCAATAGCCATATATATAAACATCTATGAATACACTTCGTGACACAGAAGCACTCCAAAGGAATTGGAGTGTACACAAAACGCATGCAGCTCTGGTATTATAACAATTAATATTAACCTAATTCACGATAGAAGGGGTGGTTGTTGCGTATGTGAAGATTGGGGTGGGGGAGAAATGACGGGTAATGCAATCATGCATCAAGGAGGGCCTGGGTCGGATGTCCAATAAGTGAACAGGAGGGGCATACATGGAGTATGGGGGCAATATAAAAAGGACACAAAGCAAAAACTTACTCATTCATAATACACCCTGTCATGTCAAATTGCAACACCTACTTTCACAAACATATGAACATTAACATGTATCAGACATATGTACATCAATTGACTGTCACATTGGTTTTCAGTAGTGAGGAGTGTCTGTAGTACAATGCATATTCTAAACGCCATCACATTTGTACATATCTCAGATGCCTTTTTGATAAAGTCAGTGACTGTGGTGTTCATGGCCCTGGGTTCAAGACCTGCAAGGGCCGTTAGGTTATTCTGAGGGCTAGAATAAGGGCTTTTGGATGCAGGTGGATTAAAGCACTCTTAAGCAGTTGTAAGTGGCTTTCCATGTGTTTGCACGATGGTAAGCAGCATTGAAACATGGTAAATGGAGAAGCGCTTCACATGTTTGACCTTTGCTTAACATCACGCAGACCATGGGCAAACCTGCTCACAACTGTGTAAATGTGCGTTATTCACATTTTCCCTACTAGTGTCTACTCTGAGAGGTAAAATAATAACAACTTCCAGGAGTAGAACATGCAACTCCATCCTCAGAGTAACCTAACACTAAGCTACCTAAGATGCACCTATCCCAGTTGTGTATGCAGACAGATCAAAACACAAAAGGGAGGAATATGCTGAAATAGGACAACCTGCCATGTACCCAATTAATGGTGTATGCTCATATATATATATATATATATATATATATATATATATATATATATAGAGAGAGAGAGAGAGAGAGAGAGACAGGTCGATATATACAGGTCTATGGAGGTACAGATAAACGTATGCAATAATGTATATATATTGTATATATCTATATACATACACACACACACACACACACAAGGATTCAAGGACTAACAGTACCTGCATGCAATATAGGAAGCATTTAATAGTGCCTTAATGAATCAGCCTACAATTACCATAGTATTAGTCCACTAAGGGATAGGTGTTCACATAGGGAAAAAACACCCATACACATATAGACATTGTATAAAAGGGGTTCCTACACACCTGAATGTGCGATGAACACCCACCAACATCTACCCCACAACCAAAATAATTACATCAGTACATACTGTCATACCATAACCAGTTATGCAACTACTGTACAACATCTGCTGAAACCTTAACATACCTGGACGCAGACACGCTAATATGGCCCTATGTGAAATAGTTGCCATTATACAATTGAACAGCTGCTGATGTAACAGGGTTTGTATGAACTAATCCCGTTTCAGAGGGTTGAAAGGTTTGTACACTAGGATGTTTTACCGAGTACTGATTATTAGCACAGTATGATACACAGTAACACCAAACTAAATATATCTGGTAAGCACACTGTAAACCCCCTAACATTATATGCATAGCTATGCAGCCTTGAGCTGGTCAAACAACCTGGCCAGACTGAAACATATGCAGAAGTATTAGGTACAGTCAAACCCTGTACAAGTAGCAGTGTTCAGAAATATAACAGCAGCACTCACATTTAGACCAAATCCTCTAGCATTACACACAATACATTACTGTTCATCTCCATACAGCTGTTGCAATGGATTCCAAACAAAACTTCCATCCTGTCTTCCTCACAAGAAAGGTAAAGGGGCAACACCCAAGTGAAGTACTCAATTATACTCCACTGTAGCCATGGTATTGGCTAAGGCAGTAGCAGCACAGCTGATGTGCATGTAATTAGCTACTTAGGAACACCAATTGGACATCTGGATAGCCCATGTTACTGATCTGTAACTATAAAAGGTTGCCTTGTCACACATTCAAACCGTCTGTATCTACCTGTAGGACAGTACAAAATGCTGAAAGACGAACCAAAAATGAATATTACAATAGTTAATAACACCTCCAGTTACTAAGACGGTATGTATGACATGTAGTATGTCTGGGTATGTAGTACCTGTTCTGTAAACATTATTGTGTAATCAATGCATATAGTGGAAATAGCTATCTTGTAGTGATGTATTGTTGAGCAGTAGTAATGCTTGTAGTATTCTATGTGTGTACTGCTGTAGGTCACATGGCACACTCCACATACACCACAAGGGATGACAGGGGCTTGGAACCACCAATTCACTTCCAGCTACTCACTGTCATTGTCAGAATTGGTCCAACAAGTATGTGCTATAATAGGGGATAGTATATGTTGATATATTGTAACAGTCGACATATGTATGGGTGTATAAGTAAGATGAACATGTTAAAGGTGGGCTTACTGTGCAAATATGGTTTGCATTGTTGGATATTGTGCCAATAACTATGTAATGTACAGTATTCTACACAGATCTGTATTCTATTTTATATAGCAGTTCTGTTATGTTATGCAAACATTGTCTAATGACAGGATACATAGCATCAATATTCATTTGACAGGTTAGCAGCATGATAGCAAAGATAATTGGAAGAGCCAGGTAACTATCCATGCACATAACACATGTAATATCCACCTCTCTACCATTGTTTGCAAGCAATAACAGCTGTGCCTGTGTACATGTTATGCAAATGTGTAGTGACCCTTGTTACAGGGCTGGGCCAAATGACTTTGTGCACACCTACATAGAGTGGATATTGAGAGTACAGACACACTGGTTGAACTAACAGGTTTGTGTAGCCCAACATCTCATTGCCAAGCTAACAGCTACCTGCAGATACTGTATGTAAGGTAGTGCACAGTACTGGTAATGAAACAGGTGGCATATCATCTTTAACTCCAGTGTAACATCTGCAGTAGGACTATAAGATGTAGGAGACAGCTGCCCATGTGTAATAGCTGCATCATAGGTGATGGCTCACACTATCTGATTATATCCTGATCATGTTGATAGTGGCATCAGAGCCTATTGATACATGACTCTGTTTGGAGATTGGGTGTCTGTGCCTAACAGAGCTCATGGTTCTGCTGGATATGTGAGTATATACACAGAGAAAGAAACAGACCTGCAGACACTTGCATCATCTGTAATCAACTAATAGGATGTGATGTGCTCCTCAGAGGAGGATTGCTGATAAAGGTAGATACAATGTTTCCATAATAGTGTTGTCACATCCATAACACAAATATTTACATGTGAGCATCACTGTCTAAAACATCTTCATAGGCAATATGTAAACTAAATACAGTGCTTGGTAATTGTAGTACTGACTGCTCATACAGGCATGCCCACTAGTCACCTACTGGTATTTCCTAATGTCAGCTTTGTGTATGTGGCCATCCTGGGTGAATATAATCCCTATGCCATGTAAACTGCCAGACCCACCTAACACCATATCCTATACATTGTTTGGGATGCAGCTACAGGGGTAAGCTGGAAGGCAGCCCAGTCTACAGCCATGACTGGACTGGACAGTCATGACGTGTAGGTTAAAACATGCAGCTCATCAACACAACCAACACATACCCTTACCAGAACACAGTAAGGACACCCACACACACTACCAGAAATCACACACATCACAGTAAGGACACCCACACACACTACCAGAAATCACACACATTCACAGATGCATCTAAGTATCTGGCCAAGCAAGTGACCCCCCCAAGCAGGAAGAGACAGACACCAACATACACAAACTGTATGATATAGTTTGCATAATTGTGCCATACCTCTGAACACATGACTGGAAACATGCCCAACAGTACTCATTTTTGAACGCAAACTCTAACACTATGTTACACACCGACCTATACGAGGGCATACATACTGTCAGCTGCCTGTCTGCCATGATTAGAAACATACTCATACACTCAGACCACCTTTTGAACTATACACATGGCTCTGGCATATTCCGTGTTGTTGTGCAGGACCTGTGATGCAGTAGCCTGGACTGCATGGAAACGCATGTAGGAACTGTCAGGTCTTGTAGCCCATGCAGGTATGTCCCAAGGCCTGGGTAGCATTCTGCCATTGGCCAGAACGATAATGCAGTACAGAGACAAAAGGATTGTATTCCACAATTGCCTAGTGTAGTGGTGCATGTCACAGGATATCCAGTATCTGTCGTCCTGGGAACACATGGTTGACAGACCATGATGCTTTGCCAGACAGGGCCTGCACCTGTTGTCCCTGGGAATCTGGGTACTGCCTAGGGCTCATGCTTCCCCTATAGTGCCTTCATCATGCACGGTTCAAGTGAGGGTCCACTGCTGTTACAGGGACAGTCAAGCAATAAACCTTGGGTCTCGCTACACAATGATACATGTCAGAAACACTATATGGACACACATATGTCAATCCCTAACATGAATAACATATCTGTGCAGTGGCTGAGACATGTTTCAATGCTGCAGAGAGCACACCTGCATGACCATTTTATAACACATACCTCACCTCTTGCCCATTATCCTTTATTGGAACACACTGGCTTCAGGTGTGTCCATATTCCTGAAGGATATGTACATCCCCACGCTAATTGCACTTGCATAACATAAGATGCATTATGCTGAGAAACTACCTTTGCGCCAATGTGGAATTCAAAATGCACCTTGAGACAGATCACCCACCAGGCCGCGATCTTCCCAACTGTCATAATGTGCTGTAATGGGGAAGATTAGTTCTGAGACAGTACCATAATAATGGTTACTCTCAACTACTCCATTATGAACTGGGGAGACTCCTCATGTATCAACACCTGCACACAATGCATGTTGGATTCCATCAAAGCCACTGACCCAGATCACAGTATTCACACAAACAGGGCTAACAGTATGCTACACATAGTTATTCTCCAATGCCAATTTTATGTTTCCTAAGAGCAGATGGACAATGCATGTGCAAATTCAGAATCCTACACAAATGAACCTTAAGCAGTCACATATGTGCAGTGACTGTCCCATTGAAACAGAACCAGGAATCAACCCAACACAAACAAGTAGGCAAACTGGTGGTACCATGCTATAAACTGTACCATAGAAGGTAGTAACTGTTGCAAGAGTGAACACACATGAGTGTAGGTGATCCCTGGTCAACCTCAGAAAGATGCAGATACAACACAAAAACCCACCAAAGCTACTGTGAAACTAATCAGCCACATATTACGAGGCCAAAGACAGAGCATTCTATAGCTGTGTCATTAATCGTAATGGCAAAGACAAGACCTGCCATGCTGCACAGCATTATGGCATGGGAAGTACTGCACCTACATAAATAGCACCTGTTCATCCAGATAGGGTCTCAGAGAACAAAAACCCACTCTCACCTCCCCCCACCTCCAACAGGTACACTTAGTAATATATCCATGTACACTACAGGGCCCCTGTACTAATGACTATGCAGGTACAAGCTGCACTCTCTAAAGCCATATATACAGCTTTCATGGGACCTGTCAACATCCCAGGGTTATCCTACACAAATGTAAGAACATTCAGCTATCCACATACACATCATGTTCTATCATAGCTCCATGTCATGCTGTGTACACACCGAATGGAGCACAGGAACAGTTATCGCACCCCACAAAGGGGGAGACACCATTGATAATGGGACATAGTGCCCAACTACCCTGCTGAGTCTGGTCTTTTCGGCCATAAACCGTGGTCAATGTAATTGATGTACTCGGTACAGATGTAGATGACAGTAGGGTGGATTCACACTGCATGTGATGGCCTTGCAGGTCTTAGGACACCATCACCCATACTGTGTTCCAGCTACACTTAGTAAACTAGGTGTATATTCCTATGTCACAAGAGTGGTTGGCAACTGGACTGCTGGCAGAACCCATACTACAGAAGGTGTCTGATGAATACACGCACATCAAACCAGTGCAGCCACAGTAATACAGGGGTCATTCCTGGTACACCCCCTCTTTGTTATCTATACCACACAGACTAACACAGAAGGCATCAGCCTATTGATGTTTGCAAATGACTATGAACTAGGAGCAATAGTTGACACTTTGTGTGCTGCGTTCAACATACAAGTTTAACACACTACAGCATTACACAGTTACAGCAGGTGTAAATGCACTTTTGTGAAGGTAAGCAGTGGGTACATGCAGGTAACAGACATGTACAACCCACAGTACACTTGGAATGCCCTTTTTTGGCAATCTTGCTGATGTCACCCACCTACGAATACACCACTGGAATTGCTGTAACCCAGTAATCTCCATGGCGCGTGCTGTAACTGTGTAATGCTGTAGTGTGATAAACTAGTTAGGTAGAGATTCTATTCCAAGAGAGACCAACTGTGTATGTGTCTGTCTGCCTGCTTGTGAAAGAAATTATGCTTTTCCAGTATGCACACTCTTTACAATTCACATAACCACCTTTGGCAATCCTGCTGATGTCACCCACCTAGGAATACACCTCTAGGTTTGCTGTCACTCAGTATTCTCCGTAGCATGTGCTGTAACTGTGTATTGCTGTAGTGTGATAAACTAGTTAGGTAGAGATTCTATTCCAAGAGAGACCAACTGTGTGTGTCTGTATGCCTGAGAAAGTAGCAATGCCTTTTAGAGTATGCACACTCATTACAATTCACATGACCACCTTTGGCAATCCTGCTGATGTCACCCACCTAGGAATACACCTCTAGGACTCCTGTAATCCAGTATTCTCCTTAGTGTGCGCTGTAACTGTGTATTGCTGTAGTGTGATAAACTAGTAAGGTAGGGGCTCTATTCCAAGAGAGACCAACTGTGTGTGTCTGTCTGCCTGAAAAAGTAACAATGCCTTTTAGAGTATGCACACTCTTTACAATTCACATGATCACCTTTGGCAATCCTTCTGATGTCACCCACCTAGACATACACCTCCAGGACTGCTGTAACCCAGTAATCTACATAGCGCGTGCTGTAACTGTGTAATGCTGTAGTGTAATACACTGGTTAGGTAGGGGTTCTATTCCAAGATATGGCAGGTGTGTGTTTGACTGTTCGAGCCTGTGTGGAGGTGGCTGTGAGTGTCTAACCAGTGGACAAGTTGGGGAGCGGATTTTGTAGTTTTCATATATGGTGTCAGTCTTATATGTTACAATGTCCACCTCATGAGGATTACAGATGCCAGTCAGCCAAGGGACTGTGTCGGCAAGCCATACCCCTACATCTGGCAAAAGGCCTGGTGAACAAAGTTTGCAACCCTACTATTACCCGGAATACGTCCTGAACCCATGTGTCATACATAAACACACTTGCCTAGAATATCCCGCTATGTTGCTAGTACCCTGCACATTGATGACAGTTAGTAGGCATGGTGTGATTGCAGTGGGCTGCAGAGGGCATGGCACCCTGTACAGCAGTACAATAGGCACATAATTGCAGACAATGTGCCTTCACTATGTTCCCCACTGGATGCCTGCAACATATGTGGTGCCATTAAATGTGATCCACAGAGGCCATACAAGGCCTTACACATGTGACCTGTATGGACCGATGCCCCTGACACCAGGGAATACCAGTATCATGCTATCAATGCAAGTGCAGGGTCAACCTGCTGACTATAAGCAGGTCCTGCCACACCAGGCCAGTATTGGCATATCAAAGGATAACAGTCTGTGTACACAACATGTGCCAGCCAAACCAGGTACACCTGTACATGTCACTGTACATTATTGTGGGACATGCACATCCCAGGCAATGTCCATATCAAGGAATATCAAACACAGACATGGCATGCATTGCAAAGCTATGACCATATACAATGGTAACCGGGATGTCAGGATAGTTCATACGATACCCATCTGTGTAGGACATTGCAGACACTACACCCCTGTACCACACTGCATACCATTGCCGGGTGGTGTGATGCCAAGGATCACCCCTTACCCAGCCTTGTACAGCCATCTTGCACAGCCAACCACTTCACACCCATGAATCAATGTACACATGTATGTCAGTACTAGCACCTTGTGTCTCTGTGTGGGATATGATGCTCCCAACAACAGTCACTCCCAGTATAACTCCCATTAGCATACTGACAGATGTCAGACACGTTCACGTGCCCTAGCCCATAGAACCTCCGGATATCTGCTGTGGTGCATGTAGTACCTGTGCATTACTGCAGTGTGGCAAACTAAGTCATTTGGAAGTGTATTTGTGGGCCTGGCAAAGAGTGTCAATGTGAGTCCATTAGAGTGTATGGTTGTGTTGACAATGACATCCGCTCATGTGGACAGCCATGTGTGCTACACCTAATGTATGTCTACTATATCTCTGTTGTAGATGTCGCTCAACAGCACACATATATGTTCTTACAGCACACCAACATGTCAGCTTTGTGGCACATGGAGTAACTGCATGCACTTGTAATAGTAATGTCTAGTCAATCAGTGGTTTGAACCCCTGTACTGGTAGGTGTGTGACAAACAATGCTTAGGGTTTAGTCTCCAAGCCCTTCTCTGATGTACTTTGCCTCTGTCTGTCCCTCCCACAGACTCTCTGGTGGATGTGGAGGTGTACACCTGCTCAGCAGCAGCTTGTGCTTTGTAAGTGATGGTCATGATCAGGTGATGGCCTCTGCACCTATTGCAGTCCTCCTCTAGCTGATTGCATGTGGAACAGCTGCGATGATGTTCCCACAGCCAATCGCATGAAAACACAGTACAATATCTAGGAACATCATGATGGTGTTTGCCCATGACAGTTGCTGTGAATGGTACCTGGATCTGGTGTTTGGTAAACTGCATCACAGATGATATCTGGATGTTTCTCAAACAACATACACAGAGAGAAATAGCCTAAAGACAGAAAGGTGATGTGCCAGACATGACTACAGCATGTAAGGGTAGCTATGCTTCATTGAAACTACTGGCTGTTTAACAAGTTGTGTGTGGTAATGGCTATTCTGCATGTTTTAAAACTGACAAAACAGTGATCTGTTTGTGAGGGATCCCCATCTGTAGGGCCATCTGTGGACTGGTCAGTGTGTAGAACCATTTGTTTCCTGTGTTACTCACTGAACACACATCTGTGAACTGCAGGAGAATAGTGTGAGGATTGTAGTCAGTACATGATGATAGTGATGAGTTACTGCCATTGCACCCCTGATTGGACATATGTCACATGAAACAGTGGTATGACAGACACTGGCTGGGGTTCTCAGTGACATGCCAATAATGGGCCACTGTTCATAGCTGCAGTCACAAGTCTTCTACACTCTGCACAGATGTCATGCAGTATATATGCATGTGATGTGCTCCCTCTGCTAATGTATACCATCTGTTAAGTTGGATTGATGGTCATATCTATGCATGTTGTTATAAGTAATCCTGAATGCTGTTGACTATTACTAACCCGTATCTGTGTTTAAACTGCAACACCATAGGCTGTATGGGTTTTTAGGTCCCGGCAGAACCTCCTTTCCCACTTCAGCTGGCCATGGCACCAGGCACCAGCACATCTGGGGCCCAGCCTTGGACCTCCACCTCTGTTGGCTCTACACCACCTTCTGGTGGTACCACCACTGAGGATGGGGCTTGTACCCCCTGGAAGCAGGTCCAGACAAAACATGTCCGCTCTCGTACAGTCCTTGATGTGGTGCATAGGGGGCTTAATAAGGGGTTTTGAGGCCAGATACGCCAGCTCAAGGGCAAAGTGTCACATTTACAGGGTGAGGCTGCCCCTCCTAGACAGCCCCCAGCACTGCCACCTTTGCAGCTGTTTTGGTGCAGTGGTGGCTGCCCATGGCTGGGACCTCCGTCACACTTTTTCCATCTGGGGGCTCATGGGCTTGTGACTGCCAAACACCCCTCCCCGTCCGAGGTGTATCCCCTCACATGTGTCATATACCAATCATGTATGCTGTCTTGTCTGTCATCCTACCCTACCTATCCTCCACGATCATACCTATGCTCCTTCCCCCACATCCCACTCTCACCATACGGAAACAAAAGTCCAATCATTTCCTAGAACAACATTTGCCCCATACATAGCTGTCCATTTCACACACGTGTCCACTGGACACATGTAACCCTTTTAATATGCATCACAACATACTCCAGTTGCCCTCACCCCTGTCTCTCAGGCACACGATCCTAGTATGCACATGACTCCTAACTTTTCCAGGTACTTGTGATGTGGACGACCTCATTCTACACACACCACTACCAGTCTCTCTATGGTTACCCCATTTACCTTTATCATGATGATGATGATGTCGCACACAGCACCTTGCAAGAGTAGTGTTCTCACATAATGATTGGACAGGAACTGTTGTGTTAATGTAAATAACATGCACAGAGTAATGTATATGGCCAATGAACAAATGTTAGCATGTATGAATGACACATGTCTGTCTGAGGGAGTCTTGATATTACATAGGACAACACGACTACATAATACAGGTATTGCTGGTGTTTCCCTTTTCATTCCTTTGTAATGCTTTGTTGTCACATGGGATGTTCCTGATATATCTATATATATGTATGTATCTATATCTGGACATAAACACTCACACATACATCTACATGATGGAATACATTTCCTATACTGTTGAATGACTGTGCTGGATGATATGTTTGTGATAAGGTCCGATGTCTGTATATGTGCCATGGCTTAGTGGTAAATCACAATAGCTGTGCATGCAGGGTCCTGGTTTCAAGCCTTGCAGACGCCGTTTATTTTGTTGTTGGGCAAAACAAGGGCATTGGATACGGAGTGATTAAGGCACATTAAAGCAGTTGTGAGCAGGTGTGCATGGTTTTGCATGGAGCTAAGCAATGCTAACCTCTGGTTACAGTTTCTTACACTCAGCCTCTACATTGCTTTACCAGTGTAATACTCGCATACTGGCGGCCAAACAGGCTTACACCCACTTGCTCACACACTTGCAAATGCACAGCATTTGGTGTTTGGATCTGTCACTCACACCCCTGGGTGGAAATGAGGACTACAATATTACCTTGTGATGCCTATTACATCGGATTACATGCCTACAGTATCAGGAATGGCTGCCCATTAGGCGTAAGCATGCCATTCGACTGTGCGGAATCCAAGGCCTGTCCAGAATTTGCTTCATACTATTGGTGTGTTCCTCTTACAATCTGAACCTGTCTGGCTAATACATGGGAACTGACACCATTAAATACAGACAAGTACTTGGATTTTGGAACCCACATCCTTCAGCCAAGTCATGCTACTGCATACCTATCATTCTATGATCTTTATAAGGTTGTAAGTGGAATATATGCTTTCTGTCCTGATCAGACCTCTCAAACGGTTGGGGAAAAATATCACCTAAATAAGGGACATGTCATGACAACATCAGGGGAAATCAGGACACAATTACAATATTAGTGCTATTAACTTGACACACTGACAGACTCAGAGCATATGAATTAGTACACATTTTTCTGAAGTAAATTAAGTTTATAACTGTTAATTGTTGTCATTGTTCATTACATGTAATTTACCACCTTTTCTCCAAAAGTCAGTGGTTTTAGGAGGGATTAAGAGGGACAGAGTTAGAATTTGAGACAAACTCAGAGCATCCCTCGGAATCAGGAACAGTTGAGAGGTATGATCCCTATTTGTTCCCCCAACGGTTTATGTCCTGTCCAGTGGAGTTGCTCTTAGGGGTTGAGAGGTATGGGTGTAAGCTATGCCCATTTCGGAATATTACTTACATCCCCAGGGCGGTCCTAATATGACTGCGCCAACCCTGCATGCCTTGGCCCATAATTGCATACCCATAGTTCCCGCACCTGCCCCTCCTCTACAGCACTCATCCTTACTGTGGGTGCAGGTGGGGTATAAACACACCACTACACACTGCCCACTCTCCGTGTGTCAGGACACATGTCATACATTGTGTCGACCCATGGGTTATCAGGCTTGCACAACCTACTGGTCCGTGTACGTCTACGACCTGGTTTGATGAATCATTACAGGGACTGACTCCAATTATCAATAATTTTTGGGGTGTCCCACAAGGAACATTAATGTCTTTTTTTCAAGATTAGACCTGGCAGGTCTCTCCCACTGGTAGTATGCTGCCTGTAGGCTGAGAAGCAGTGGTGTGTTTACTTTTATTGTGTGTCTGTATGTTTCACAGGTCTATGGGGGGGGGGTTGATGCAATGTGTTACACGTTTGTTGATTGGACCCCTCACCCCCATAGCTATATATGTGTGTATGTATATATCTACATATATATATATATATATATATATATATATATATATATATATATATATATATATATATATATATATATATATATATAGATATATATATATGTTTGTCTGTAAAGCAATGCAAACCCCGAGGAAATGCACTTACACACACTTACTGATGTTTTATATATGCTTACTACTTCCTTATTCATGGGTTATCAGGCTTGCACAACCTACTGGCCCATGTACGTCTACGACCTGGTTTGATGAATCATTACAGTGACTGACTCCGATTATCAATAATTTTTGGGGTGTCCACAAGGGACATTAATGCCTTTTTTTCAAGATTAGACCTAGCAGGTCTCTCCCACTGGTAGTATCCTGCCTGTAGGCTGAGAAGCAGTGGTGTGTTTACTTTTATTGTGCGTATGTATGTTTCACCGGTCTAGCGGGGGGGGGGTGTTGATGCAATGTGTTACACGTTTGTTGATTGGACCCCTCACCCCCATATGCACGGCCTGTGAACATATGTAATTCATAACTAGCTAAGATCATGGAGAAGTGTGTACATATTCAACTCATGAAATATCTCACACAAAACAAACTTTTATCCAACTCACAACATGGTTTTAGGCCCAATCACAGCACCACTACAGCCCTTCTCTCTTTCACAGACACTATAAATCAAAATCATAACAACAACGTACTGTCCTCTGCTCTCTTCGTAGACCTGTCCAAGGCCTTTGACATGGTGGACCACAAAATGCTAATGAACTGCCTGGAGGCCAACAACTTAAATAAACTGACCCTCCAATGGTTTGAGTCCTACCTACAATGCAGGAAACAGGCTATACTGTGGGAGGGTAAACTCTCCTCACACCTCTCCATCAGACTAGGAGTACCCCAAGGCTCAATACTAGGTCCCCTTCTGTTCTCCATCTTTATAAATGAACTTAGCATAGCCATACCAGAGGCCACCTGCATTCAATATGCAGATGACTCTACCTTGATCTGCACTGCCTCCACCCCAACCGAACTCACCAAAATAACACAAATCACCTTCAACAAGGTAGAAAACTGGCTGCTAAACCAACGCCTAATACTAAATCCCAATAAAACTAAACTACTTCTCTTTACCCCAACACACAGGACGACCTCACCCCTGTTCAATATAACAGCTAATAATGGTACCATCATCACCCCAGTTACCCAAACTAAACTATTGGGTGTCATGATCGACTGTAACCTCAGATTTGATGCACACATCAATCAAACGATAAAAACTACCAATATAAAACTTGGCAGTCTGTTCAAGACCAAAGCATACCTCACCCCGCAAGCTAGAATAACAATTGCCCACTCCCACCTCCTATCTACCCTTCACTATGCCTCTCCTCTATTCTCCAACCTGAATAAAACCAATCTTAAAAAACTGTCTTCATGCTACAACCAAATCGCTAGATTTGCTACTGACTCACCCTACCATACCCACCACTGCCAGAACCTGAAACTTCTGGGCTGGTTGGAACTACCACACCTCCTACAGCTTAATCAACTCAAAGTCGCCCATAAAATCCTCCACCAACCGGACACCACCCCAGCCCTAAGAAACACAATCTGCCCCTACAATAACAGTCGCCCACTATGCTCATCCACCAAACTTCTAGTACTTACAATCAAATCCAACCATGCTGCAGGTGACTCCCTCTTCACCAACTCTGTCGGTAAAAACTGGAACTCACTACCTACTGACATTACCAAAGAATCTTCTCCATCCATATTTAAAAATAAACTTATAAGTCACCTCAAGTCACACTGGATATGCCCCTGTACCAACCCAGACTAAGACTTCATACTTCCCTCCCAACATACTCTGTTCAGCTACTCCCCCTCACGTTAATTAATGAGATCCTTTATGACTAAACTATAACTATTGCTATCCTCGGCCTCCATGGTCAATAAGAAAAGCATGCCACTGGACTAATGGAAGTATGTATATACTATGTCTACAAGCAATTTGTATTGTAATCACAATTTAGTGGATTGTCTGTTTTGTCATATCTATGTACTATGTCTACAATCTTCTTCTATGTAACCTCTATTGTGGAACATTTACTTGTAATGCCTATTTCTTATCCTAATCTGTATCTTTGGAGCTTTTCTCCCCGGGACTCCGCTGAAAATGGACATGTATCCAGCCGGACCATCCCGGTTAACAAATGTAAAATAAATAAATAAAATAAATAACAGCTGTATCATATCATAGATATATACATGTGTATATTTACAGTATTATATATATATATATATATATATATATATATATATATATATATATATATATATATATATATATATATATACACACATATATACATTGCTACATGCGGATATATCTGTATATGTATGCATACTTGTATATATTTATTTGTGTCGACCAATGGGTTATCAAGCTTACACAACCTACTGGTCCATGTACGTCTATGGCCTGGTTCGATGACTCATGACAGGAACTGACTCCAATGATCACTAATTTTTGGGGTGTCCCACAAGGGACATTGATGTCATTGCTTCAGGATTAGACCTGGCATCCTGCCTGTGGTCTGGGAAGCAGTGGTGTGTTTACTTTTATTGTGTGTCTGCAGGTTTTATCGGTCTAGCTGGAGTGGGGGGTTGATGCTACGTGTTTCACATTTCTTGTTGGGACCCTCACTTCCATTGGCATAGCCTGTGAACATATGTCATTCGTCTGTGCTATTTCCTATCTTAGCTGTAGATCTGTGTATATCTACGCACACACACACACACACACACACATATATATATATATATATATATATATATATATATATGTATATATACATAAATATAACTTTATATATATATATATATATATATATATATATATATATATATATATATATATACGTAAATGTATATGTCTGCAACTATATATATATATATATATATATATATATATATATATATATATATACGTATATGTATATGTCTGCAACTATATATATATATATATATATATATATATATATATATATATATATATATTTGTACATATATTTATATATATATATATGTTTGTCTGTAAAGCAATGCAAACCCTGTGCAAATGCACTTACACACACTTACTGATGTTTATATGTGCTTACTACTGTCTTATTCATTATGACACTGACACTCCGCTCAAGTCCACTTTTAATTGTTATTTTGCAGGTTACACAGCAGACACATGTCGAAATATATCCATATACAGATTACTGATGGAAAATGATATGTGCTGCAGTGGGATTCTGAACGGGAATGTCTGTTCGTTAGGTGGATGTTCTAACTAATACACTATTGCTGCACTGCTTCATTTGCATATATACCCATATACCCATGACTCTTAGTTCCCCAAACATCCGCCCCAACACTTCACTAACACTACAGTCACCCATTATCTAGTTGGCTTTGCGGTGTATCCACACTACTACACATTGGCCACTCCCTACTCCTGTAGACCCATCCCATCGGTTGACTCACTCCACGTATCCTCAGAAACCCCAGTGTTTTAGTCGACAAACATTGGTGACATGGGCGATCATTAGGACACTATTCGCAATTTTTGGATTTTCCCAGATGGGACACACATGTCTTTATGTCATGATTTTACATCCTTAGTCCTGTTAACAAGACACTACAATGAATTGATCAGTATGACTATGTGGTAACGTACACGTTACACATGAGAGCTGATTATGTATGGGTTTGTCGTGATTCTTTTACAATAAGACTGTTGTAAAAATTGGAGTTGACATAGCAGGCAGATCACAGGAATGATTCCATGTGTGAGACAGTCCTCACATTTGATATTTACAGCACAAACCTGACTTCGGACATTGTACACACTTCTGCGTTTTGTCAGTTTCTTCCCTTCCCTCTTATGCACAACCTATTATTCTATCTACTGTCGAGGTTTGTAAGGGCACATTCATGTTATTTATGTCTGCAAATGGAATGAATGTGTAACAGGGAATGTTCTTCTACATATAGATGTATGCATGTGTTTATGC
This sequence comes from Protopterus annectens, assembly GCF_019279795.1. Classification (NCBI taxonomy): domain Eukaryota; kingdom Metazoa; phylum Chordata; order Ceratodontiformes; family Protopteridae; genus Protopterus; species Protopterus annectens. The sequence continues at coordinate 836,163,849 of NC_056729.1, read as the reverse complement.
ATATATACTTATAACGGCCTCGCTGACCTCCACAGGGTGGTCCAATTAGCACCAGCCCCTCCAATCCTGACATGCCTAGATCCATGATTTCATACTCATAATTCCTCCGCCCCACACGACTTCTATAATACACGCATGCCATCCATTGTCCAATTGCTATCGCAGCCATTACACACCTCCACACATTGCCCTCTCCCGAGCGTTAGGGACCCTACTCGTATGTTGTCCCAACACATGTATTATCAGGCTCTCCCACCATTTGGTCCTTGAACATACCTGCCCTTGCTTGTATAATGGTCGGAGGTCCAATCATCCTATCAATTTTTGGGTAGTCCCACCAGGAACTACCCTCTGATTGTTTGAAAAGCAGACTTAGCAGGTCAGAAATGTTACTCCCACTGGTAATATCCTGCCTGTGGTGTGAGTAGCAGTGCTTTGCTCACTTCTGCCAAGCTTCATATGACATACGCTGACAGCACTATATAACACTTGAGCTGCTGTTGATTCCATTCTCATTCCTTTTGTATGCTTTCTTGTTACAACGTTCATTCTTCATATATATATATATATATATATATATATATATATATATATATGTATATTATATATATATATATATATATATATATATATATATATATATATATATATATATATATATATATATATATATATATATATATACATATATATATATATATATATATATATATATATATAAATATAAATATATATATGTGTGTGTGTATATATATATATATATATATATATATATATATATATATATATATATATATATATATATATATATATATATATATATATATATATATATATATATATATATATATATATATATATATATATATTATTTATGTGTAGATACTTATATACATTTCCTATGCTGGGCACTGCTTACACCCTTGCAAACGCACTCACACTTGCTTAATGGTACTTATATGTGTTTACTGCTGCTTATTTGTGCTTATACCTGCTTACTAGTGCTTTATTCATTATGACAGTACCACCTTGTTTGAATGGATTTGGTTAAACATCTAATGTGATACTCAAGTTCACGCTTACATGTTATTATGTCGGTCTTACAGCAAAACAACATTCATTCCACAGGGAAAATGATATGTGCTATAGCTGGACTCAAACCATGAATGCCATTTCGTTAGGTGGATGCTCTCCCCACTACACTATTGATGTTTACATTGATTGTGCATGTTTTCTTCTATTTGAATGATGTTGATGTGTAAGCTCCTATCAGTGGAAAGCAGCGACATGCAAACACGCTACGCTTTGCTAACACTTTCGGTATTGCAGCAATACAAATGTAAAATAGGGACATGGAGATTCTAATTGTGAAAGTTCTAGGGACGGGGCTCAATATTGCATTATGTGCTTATGTGTTTACTACTTCATTTTTATTTCACCTTTCGTGGACACTCTTGTATGCTTACCATACATTTCGGTATCCACGGACACTGAATTACTAGCTTATTATTAGAGGCGGCCTCTAATAGTAAGCATACTAGGTTGTGCAGCTGTCGGGGCATGTTTACCCCTCCGTAGAGCACTTGTACACACCCCCTGCACTTGCACACATTAATTGTGCACATCGTAGGTGTGGTGGCGCACCCTCATACATATTCATATGGCGCTGCTATGCTTTCTTTATTGAGGCTGCTCGATGCAAGGCTAAAACCATCCTTGCACCAAGCTTCTTGAATCCTAGGGTCTGTTCCTAAATGAATTGATCTTTTCTTTCTAATGATACAACAGGGAATATCTGAAAAAAGTATTTTATCCAAAATATATAAAGTGATCAAAAATAAAAGGAATATACTAAAGAGAGCTATTGGAATTATTTTAAACTTATCAATAATTTTCATAATGATGAAGACAAAAAAATAATTTTATCATCATCAAAACAAATAACCTATTCACTTAAATGGAAATTATTTTCTTGGATATTCATGCTTAGATCTTTCTTTACACTGTACAGAATTGAATTGCTGTCCAAAAGTAAGATGGTTTGCTGTAGATGTAAATTAGAGTTTAGAGTTCATTGGTAACATAGGGTTTTGATTGCATTGTAATTAAACCATATTGGAATGAAATAAATGTTTTACAGGCTCTATTTATGATAAATTTTCTTTCACCAAATCACTAGTTTTATTTAATACCCCGATACCTGATTGTGTTACAAGACTGAAATATCCATTTTTATAGAGCATTCTAACTTTTGCAAGAAAAGTTATAACCAGAAACTAGAAAAACAAATATACTCCCTCTTTTAATAAATCTTGAACATTGCAACTGAAGTTTGTCAACTGAAACTTATTACCATCAAGTCAAGGTCTTCCAGAATCATTTCTTCATATAGCATGTGGAAGAATCTTAAAGAATTCTTAAACAGATAATTGCCAATATTCATTAAGCAGTTGTTAATTGTTGAATAACTTTTAGATTGTTTGCTGTTTAGTAGACACCTTTGTAAATAGTTGAATTGTGTTTTTGAAATTGATTTATTATTATGTTTTTATCTTTTTTCATTTTTTTATTTTAGTTAAATATTTATTTTTTTAAATTAAATGTTATGACTTGTTTTACCTGTTTAAACTTAAAAATAAATAAATAAAAACATAATACAGTATAACCAACATGCTGAGAGCATCAAAGGTCTTTCTATGGAACCCCAAGGAATATACAAGCTTAGCTCAATCCACCTATAAATGAAAGACAAAAGGAGTAACAGTCTTATGGAAAAAGAATATAATCACCCCAGAAATTATTTACAAATATGAAGACAAAGAAGGTCTAATAGCCTTTGTAATAATTAAATGTAACAATAGAATATGGACTCTAGCAAACATATACTAGTTTCCCAGTATTGGAGTAGGAACAGTCAAAAAACAATTAGCATTTATTTCCAATAATTACAAGGAAAATTGAATAATAGGAGGAGACTTCAAATGTATCCTAGATGCCTCTGAAACTATCAGCCAGAGACCCCTACGTACATCTTCTATCTCAAAATCTTTAAGAAAATGAGTTGAGTCATTTCATTTAATAGACACATTTAAATTGAAAGAAGATAAATCCCTATTGTTCTCTCATCAAGACCATAGATTTGGAACCCAAACCAGAATAGATAAAATATTTTTTGTTCAGGACTTACATTCAAAAATCATAAATTTTTCAATATCTCCTTGCCTTCTTTCACATCATAACTCTTTGATACAAAAACTTCAAATTGATTTTAAATCATTAATTTTATCTTCTGGAATTTCTTCATATATCACAAAAATTAAATAATTTAAACCTTGACTGCTATCTGAGATACAGTTTTTCTTAGATATTAATTATACAACTGAAATTAACAAAATCATGATATGGGGCTCATTAAAAGCTTATATATTTGGGAAAACTCTTAGCTGGTATAAAAACAAAGTCAGAGGGTTGGACTCTGAATTATTAGACATACAATACAGACTTTTGTCATTAAAGTCTGAAAAAAGTCAAAACTCTCCAGAAATGAAAAAGAAAATAGAGGACCTAAAAAATATATATATAATGAAATGTTAATGCACAAAACCAGTATAACATTAGAAAAATTAAAAATAAATTCCCTGGCTACCTCTCCTAGATATTTACATAATTTATATACAAGAGCCAAAATACATTTTAAATCAAATAACATTAACAATATATACCATAAAAAGAAAGGAAAGGATATAGGAGACATCCTTGATGCATTCAGACATCACTACTTTGAACACTTGAAAAATGAAAATTTATATACTGAACAATTAAGTTTGGATACAGCCTTTATCAATATAAAAAAATTCAGAAGAACTAAAACTAGATCTACAAAAACCTATATCCAGCAAAGAAATTACTGATAGGTTAAAACAAGGTAAAACTAACAAAGCACCAGGAATAGACAGTATAATTATGGAAAAATACAAACTTTTTCCTTCAACAATAATTTTTCTCTTACATAAAACCTTATTAGAAATCCAATCACAAGCAATAATACATTATTGGAAATATTATTTAATCACTCCAATTCTAAAAGAAAAGAAAATACCAATCATTTGTAATTCATATAGGCTCATATCACCACTAAATAATGATTATAAGATACTGATGTCAATTTTAGCCAATAGAATGAAAATACCATTATCCAAAACAATAATTAATGATCAAACTGGATTTATATATAATAGACATGCACATGATAATATTAAAAGGATACTCACTTTAATAGATTACATAAATAAGGAAAATAAAGAAACTCTAATAATAGGATTAGACATAGAGAAATCATTTGCTCCTTAAATTGGGATTATTTATTTAGAGTTTTAGAATTATTTGAATTTCATCCTCCCTTTATTCATCTCTTAAAACACACATATATAAATAACTTAGCTTATGTTAAATTAAGCCCTTTTACCTGAAAATCCATTTATATCACAAAAGGAACCAAACAAAGTTGTCCTTTGTCACCTATTCTATTTGCTTTGGTCATTGAAATACTTGCAGATTCTATACACAACAATTCAAAAATAAGAGGGGTGGATGTTTATGGTCAATATAATTCTAAAATAATGCTCTTTGCAGACAATATATTACTTATAACCTTATCTAATTCCAAAGAGGCTTTAGAAGAAATAAATATATTAATTGAGAAGTTTTATATGACTTCAGGTCTTCACTTTAATAGATCAAAATCAAAATTCTTATTTTTAAATAATAAAAAAGAAAATACAAGTCAAGGAAAATCATATAATAGGGAAACAGGAATCAACCCTGAAGTATCTAGGAATGGTGTTATGTAAAGATATAAATTAATTAACATCTATACATTATAATATTATCAACAAATCAAACAATATGAGGAAAAGGGTAACAAAATAATACTGACCTTTGAAGGCAAACTACAATTAATAAAAATGTTTTTATTACCAAAGATTCTGTGTGTAGTATTAGCAATTCAGCTACTTCCAGAAAGATGTCTTCTTAAATAAATAAATTCATGTCTAATATAATTTGTATTATTCCCTGAGAGAAACAGAATAGCTTTAACACACCATATCAGACCATGGAAACAAGAAGGACTAAACCTTCCAGATACTGAATCATGCATAAAAGCATCCATATTTCAAAATGTTATAGATTGGATAAACCCTAATTATACTGCCAGTTGGAAAGAATTACTAACTGTTAGATCAATAAATTAATCTAATTTACTGAAAATTTTTCAATAATAAAATTAATAAACATTGGTACATATTAAGTATGAATATGCAATATAATGTAACAAAACCTATTAAGATGTAGCTGATTAACAATTATGTTAATTCATTTAGGAAACTCATCAACATAAATATAGATCTAAAACTCTGGTATGACCTATTAACACCATTCATCATAACAAAAAATTATCCTCTTAAATTATATGGAGAATAATTTCTTCTTGGGATCAGAAAAAAATTTTTGTTGGTTACAGTGCATCAAAGAAGTAAATGTTTTAGATATACATACAATAAAAACAATTTATGAAACCTCATCACAAGACTAGTTAACTCTGCAAAGCATCGTGATGTACTCACAAGATTTATGCAGAGTAACCAAAAATTCTTCCTTTACAGATACACCAAAACTTAAAAAATATTTATATGATATTATATACAATGACGCTAACATGAAAATTTGTATCTCACATTTATATAAAGAACTAATAAACTATAAAACAACACCTAAAATATCATATTGGCAATATATATATATCAAAATGTCACTCACTACAATTAACGGAAGAAATCAAAGCAAATATAATACTGTCAGTATAACACACATCTATAACACAGTATTGTAGAATTTTTTAACTGGAAATTCCTTCACAGAGCATTTCTAACCCCAGATAAAATTACCAAAATCAGTAATTACAGAAATGGAAAATGTTAGAGATGTGAACAGGTAAATAAGGTAGACTGGAACCATACTTTTATGACTGTATTAAAATTAAGACATACTGGAATTGAATTAAAAACTTTTTACAGGCTCAATTTACTGAATCCTTTATCTTATCTAAAGCATTGATTATTTTAAATGTGAATGAGGGTCCATACTTGAATAAAACAAATATGTATTTATTATGGACAATACTCGCAGTTTCAAGGAAATGTATAAACAGAAGATGGAACTCAAACATATCACCATCCATGGATGACTTCTACATGCTTCTGAGGAGTTCAGCTTTGATGGAAATCAGAATTAAAGAACTAAGGATTTTTCCTAGGCCATTGGTTAACAATCCATGGACAAAAGTATTATCATTGATAGACACTCTGCAATAATGAAAAAAATCACTCTGATAACTAAAATGATACTTTTGTACAATGATTGTTCATAATGAATATTACTCTTGATGTCAGGCTGTTGTAAATATTGTATATAGTTATAATATCATATACAAAATACTAGGGAAAATGTTAATGTTATTTGAAAATTAAAATTATCTGAGTAAAAAAAATGGCCTATACCCAGATACTCCCTCTCCTACTGACAGCTGAGATGCACTCTATGACTGCCCTACAAGGCATCCTCTGATTCCAGTCTGTTGCACCTGCTGTGTAACTGCAAAAAAAATAGCACCAGAATTACCAGATCTAGGGACTCAAACCTTGTCTGAAACACAAATAGGACATGTTGGAGGGACAAGTAGGTGTCTTAAAGACTACCCCTTCTCTTGAACAGGCTTCTCCTCTATGTAAAACAGAATTCTTCTCTAACCAAATTCAAATGAAACTTGGACAAGTGGAAAAGGAATCACAAATTGATCTCTATTCTGGCACCTGTATCTCTAGTAGACAGAGACAATCTGTAAATGTTTGACGATTCAAGTCCAGTTCTACATATATACCCCTTAAAATAACCTTAGGGTACCAAAACTTGTCAGATATATTTTTCAAGCATGGTAAGGATTAAAAAGGTTGCTGAGGTCATTAGCCTAGTATACATCTATAAGTTTATGAACCTATAAATGCTCATGGTAGATTATCTGACAAATGCACAATTGTGTGCTCAAGTAGGCTGCTTTATAGAACTGGCATGGACAGATCAGGACAAGAAACTAAATCCATTAATACAGCAGGCAGCATGAAAGGACTTCTATTAAATTAAGCTGTTGCATATGGCATACTAATGTATATTATCAGGAGTCTTTCAATTCATTCAACATAAATTCTAAATATATTCTTGTCTTATGAGGTATGTAGGTTAAGAAAAAGAGAAAGAATATCAGTAAGCACAGAGCATGGAAATGTGCAAAGACGTGGAATCTCTGTTGGAACTTTTGAAATAATATCTATTGTCTGACATATGACCTTTAAGCCTGTAACAGCAACTGTGTGAGAATATGTTGATTCTATCTTGTTTCTTCTTAATATATTTTGCTTTTGATGGTAATCCATATTTGACATAAAAAAGTATGTACCTGAGGAGATGTCGCATGATGTAGTCAGTTATTGTTTCTGTGTTGAGATGAACACTTTAGTAATACATGCATATGCCGGTATACACATCTACAATATGATTGCCTTTGCATTGCCTATGCTGCTCTTTCAAGTTTTTATTTTGTGCGTGTATGTGTGGGTGTGTATATGTGTGTGCAGTGCCCATATGAGTGATGACCCTTAAAGTCCTGCAAGTGTCTCCTAATTCTGAAGCAAGTTTATTGCTGTGGTTATATTAGAATTCACAAAGTGCTTACACTCTTAACTTCACCTTTCACGTCATGTACATCTGCCAAGGAACACAGATGGCATGGTAAGTAGATGACTACAATAAATACTGATAACAGTCATCTGTCTATGTATTCACAGCTGTGCTGGCAGTATATATTTATCTGCAAAATTATTTTAATCATGTTGTGAACAGTGCCCAAAACTTTTATAATGGTTTCCATAAATAAAATGATGATGGATTTTTTATGGTAATCAAGTGATTGTGGAGCTGTTTCAAACTGTATGTGTTATTGTGTTATCTATGATTAACTATGTCTGATATATGGGACCAGTTTGATAGCAGGTTATAATAATACATTGTTTTTAGAGAATGAGATTGTGACTTCCTTTTTATTATTGTATTATCATGACTACATCCCCCCTAGAAAATGCAGCTAGCCTTTAAATGAATGCTATGCACTGAAGTACAGTAACATTTGCCCCTTTATGATCAGTATCTGCGCAATTGTTTGTGTATGGATTGTTGAACTGATGATGCTCAGACATACTGAAAAGCATGAAATGAGAAAATAGTGTCAAGTATTTAGGTAGGGGAAGCAAGGGAAACTATTTTACCACTGCAACATTCCATGTGTTTGTTTTACTTGCGCATTGTTGCTTCTCCTTTCTCTGATTAGCTATATTTCCTTACAGGACTGCAGCATTTTCAGCATGAATTATATGTCTCAGTATATATAACAATTTCTGTAGGTGGATCGGAGCCCGGACACTCTAAATTGGCCCTAGGCACGTGTGTGTGCCTTCTGTGGAAGGTTGGGTGCTGGGCTGGCAACTCAACATCGTAAAACTTCACTGCCAGTCATGAGCGGACAGGTGATCTGCTGTGGCGACCCCTAACCGGGAAAAGCCGAAAGAAGAAGAAGAAGTATATGTATCAATTTATAACAGTAATGGAAAAGGAAAGGTTAAGCAGTACTGAGTGAACTTCAAACCTAAGAAAATACTTCTAACTCATTAGCTAAATCAGAAAATCACAGTATATTATGCAAGAGTTAATTATAACTGGTAATGCGATAAAACAAAATAAAAAACAATGATGTGCTGTTTAATGCAGTTTATAAAACAAAAGTGGTCTTTACCTGGTAAACACAAAGATAAGATACAAACTCAGATAAATACAATTATATCTCTATCTATCTATCTATCTATCTATCTATCTATCTATCTATCTATCTATCTATCTATCTATCTGTCCATCTATCTACATATCCATCTACCTACCTACTGATAGATAAATAGATGGCGACATAAATATATCAGCCAAATTACTTTAATTTTTACCATTTTTTCTTCTCTCTTAGAATATCATGCATATACGCTTCAAATGTACATCAAGAAATTAACTGCACCACCTTGCTACTACTATTCAGTGCAGTTGCTACTAGCTAGATACCAGCAGTGTCATGTTGTTTAACTCCAAAGTTATTCTCATTTAAGTGTTATAATTGCACATTTGTAACAACTGCATAAATTGTATCCCTTTTATAGTCACTGATGAAGTGATTCACTGACCCCATGTTCAAAATGGAAAAAAAAAGAGGGTTGGTGCTGATTTCTTTGTTTGTTTGTTTTTTTTTTTTGTGTAGTATGGTATAACATATAACATTGAGGTCTTTTAATAATGAATTTATTAGCATTGTAATATTCAGCATCTTTTGAGTTAGTGTACATGAAAAGAGAAATGCAAAAGATGTCCCACAACAATTGACTAGTACAAGAGGCTTGTTCCGTGAAACAAATATCTATGTTTTATTGTGACCATTTGTTTTAACCACTGTTAAATAAATTTGTGCTTGCTGGCAAAGGAAGAGATAATGAAACCAGTTGCAATAGTAAATAAAATGAGTCAGAAAAAAGATGACTTGAACAGTTCTGTGATGATTTAACATCCTAGAAAGATTAGTAAATTAGTGTAGACTATGTACAAGGAACCAATGACACAATTGTGAACAGTGTTACGACTCACAGATGGGTTCCCAGTGGAAGTGGGTATGCATTGGGGTTCAGCTCTGAGTCTACTTCTGTCGGTACATGTGATGGACTGCATTAGCAAACAAGTCAAAGGAGACAGATCAACAAAACTGTTGCATGTAGAGAGCATGGTATTGGAAACACACTCTGAAGAGGAACTTCAACAAATGACAGGGAAATGGAATGTACAGCTGAAGTCAAGTGGGATGAAACTGGCTGCAGACAATGTAGTTGTCGTGGCAGCAAATAAGGGAAAGAGAAGAAGTGGAAAATAGATGAACAGTTCAACAGGTTCAAGATTCAGGGAGATGTGTCTGAGGAGATGGAAGGTCAGAATGAAGAAGTCAAAACTACAATCACAGGGGCTGCAGCTAACTATCACAAAGTGCCTGGGGTAGTGGGTAATAGAAGAATATCAAAGAAGCTAAAAGTAAGGTTTACAAAACAGTGGGTATAACTAGTGCTTTTGTATGGCAGAATAACCCGGTCAGTGAAGACAGAGCAGTTGACGAAGTCTGAGGTGATGGATGTGAAGTTCATCAGTTGGGTAGTAGGATACCACTGTGAGACAGATGCAGAAATGCAGGACATCAGAGCAGAAGCCAAAGTAGCTCCAGTTGCAGAGAAGATAAAAGGAAATAGATTGTGGTGGTGTGGCCATGTGCAGAAAAGCAGAAGATGATCTGGTAAGGAAGATGACAGGAGGAGATAAGGACATCCAGCCAAGAAAATCATGGCTGTGGGAGAAAATTCCTGCAACAGTCTGGGATTATTTTCAAAGAAGGTAAGAGAATATCTCTGAACAGAGGCATGAGGTGACAGGTGAGATGAGATCTGACCCCATGCAGAAATGGCAAAATGATGGCTTAAAACAATGACAATTCATGCTTGTTTTGGCACGGGAAATGCAATTGATGAATGAATATTCAAAACTTAGAGGCCAGACTCCAATAAATTTATATTTTGGGCCAAAGCACTGCTGCTAGCTTTTGACATGTCAGAATCACCACAGTTATGATAAACATGAGTTTTTTTGTTTCTGCTACCATGTTCAATGAAAACATTGAGAAGGACATAGTTCAGGGGTTTGGAGATTCCTGGGTCACTTTCTGAGGAATACCTTCAGTCTGTAGACATTGGTGAAGGAGGCAGTGCATAGCAATAACAGTGGGTTGTAAATAGATGCATATAATTGTATGGAAGTTTGTGGCAGAAATGTAACTAGGGTAGGGTGAAAGGGATGGCTACCACTGGTGTAATGTGTCAGGATGCAGGATGTCAAGTACTGATGGGGGCTTAGCTGCAATGCCAACATTCATTTATAGAGTTACAAGGATGCAAAGGCTTCATAAATATAAATGAATGCCACTAGTACATTTGCACTTGCAGTGAAGCTCTGCATGTGCTAGTAACTGGAGCAAGTTTTTTATGGTTCTCAGCTCCTGGAAGACTTTTTCTGGATACCAAATTTTAAGTTGAGTAGTTGCTATTATTGGAACCTGCCCAGGGTGCCAGAAGAGCAAGCCATCCCACTTGTCTGTGGCCATGGGTACAGTACATTAACAAGAGGAGGTTGTCCAAAGTATCAAATATGGTAAATAAAGAGCTGCATAAATGAAGGGAAGACAGAGTCTCACAACATACAAGACGCACACACACACACACACACACACACACACACACACACACACACACACACACACACACACACACACACACACATTAACTGACAGACTTTGGTAAAGTTCACTACCAAAGAGAGTGAAGTGCTTCTTAAAGTTTGCACACAAGGCATGTACCTCCTTGACAAAACTGCCACAATTAATCAGTATTATAACCAAATTTGTGAGTGTTTGGCATATGATATGAGTGCTGTGGACCCTTATACGTAGAGGTGGCTTATGTGGGAGAGCTGGGGTGGCACTAAGTGCCAGTGTGTCAGCTGAAAATGCAACAGGTTGGTAATGTCCAGTACAATGCAATATAACACAGTCCAATGCATTTTAAAAGAAGGATTTGCTAAGGCCGACCTGCATGCCCATCTTTCCAGGAACCTTTAGTCTGCAACTTCAACTAAGTACTTGGCAAGGTATATCTGTCAAGAATGTTATACATGTATATTAATGTATAGTACTATTTATATCAAGGTAGGAGATGAGTTCAAGTTTGATCCTGCTTTCACAGGTTTGAATGCTTTGGAGTCTGAAAGAAAAGAAAGCATATGGTTAATGTCAGCAGGGCACTTGAGGCTGATGATAACAATATGCATGTAGTACAAGCCAGTGACAGAAAGTAACTTTCTGCAACTCAAAAATGAAGTGGTCACCTACATGCACTATAGCAGAATCCTTTGTAATAGATTAATCAGTGCATGTAGCCTCAGCAAAGCTTGATGGACTGTTTGGAATGTGGCCTTCTCCATTGTTTCCATTGCACTAAGCATCTGAACCGTATGCCATATCTGAGATAGCATGCCCTTTATAAGGGATTGATGCAAGATAAATATGAGGTACTACTCCAGGACCATTCCTAATAAGACTGTAACAACTGGCAGTAAGTAGCAGATATGCAGGTCACTGATACATGGATACTGGTCTGCCACTGCTCAAAACATAGTGGAGAGGGCTAGTTCACAGCAAGGATTCTGGGAATATGTGTGACAAGTGACAGAGAGAGGGTGCAGAGAACATTGCTAAGGTCACTCTTGCAGCCATCAGTAACCCCATGAGGCATGTGATGAATATCCTCTAATCTGCTTCCTGAAGCCTTGCCTTCTATGTCCATTAGAGGGTTGTAATGTGCAGTCTTTGAAAGTCTTTGTGTACAGAACAAATGGAGAATAACTCAAAAGGATGGTCAGCACCCAATTTTGTGAGCTGCATAAAACATTTACACATATGCCACATGGTAAGGAGTGCATCAGGAGTTAGTAACACTGGACAAGATCATGGAGGAAAAGGAGGAGGAAAAATGTTTAAACTGGAGGAGAAAGTACAGCAAAAAAATCATTTAGGACAGTTTGAGAAAAGAAGCAAGACCTGAAGACCTAGAATGGAAATGAGGCCCAGAGGGACGAATATACAAGGGTAACAAATCTAGACTGTAGGGCCTGTTGAGGCAGAAATAAGTCTTGAAAAAGCCAGGGTGGCTGAATCTAACACAGGTATCAAAAGAAGACATAAAATGGTAGCCATTGTGATCATCAGGGAGGAAAAAAGAACTCTGACACACTAGTCATAGGTGACTCGATAGTGAGGCACACTGATGTCCCACTCACTAGGTTGAATAAGGAGAAAGTAACAGTCAGCTGCCTGTCAGGTGCCAGGATCCACCACATAATGCACACACTCAGGTCCCACAACAACTGGTACAAATATGACTCTGTCATTGTACATGTGGGTGTAAATGACCTGAGCCGTACCTCTCTGGACTACATGAAAAGAGACATGGAGGAGCTCTCAGATTATGTAACCTAGGGGCATATGACCCTAGCCCTGAGAAGCATCCTACCATCACCCAGAATGATACCACAGTACAAGCAGAAAATGATTGATTTCAATAATTGTCTAAGTTTCTGGTGTCATTCTAAGGAGATCCAGGATATGCCTGCCTGGGATGACATGACTGACAGACCTCACTGCTTTGCCAGAGATGGCCTGCATCTGTTACCCCTGGGTTTCTGGATACTAGCCAGGGCTCTTGTCACCCCTATAGTGCCTTTCTTAGGCTGTGCTCCAAAGTCCAAATTACCACCATAACAGCTACAAACAAATGCAATCTGATGGTCATGCTGCTCAGTGCTAGAAGTCTAAATCTCAAAATGCACTCACTCGAAGCAGTCCTTAAAATGGAGAACATCGATATCTGTGCTGTAACAGAGACCTGGTTCAAAGCAGCAAAACATACCCATGCACTACCAGGCTACAACTCATTCTACACCTTTCAGCCCAAGAACTTGGACCGAAGCTCCAAAGGCAGTGGCGTTTCCATATTCATAAAGGATGCTCACACCTCTAGACTGGTAGCCCAACATAATGCATCAGAGATACTTCAGGTGTAGCTAACACTGGGTAAGACAGAGATTCAGGTTGTAGCTTGCTATAGGTCCCCAACATTATTGCAAGACACACACTCCACATTCCTAAGCACCCTGGAGAATATTAGGGTCCAACCTAACACTCTTATACTGGGCAACTTCAACTACCCCTCCATTAACTGGGAAAACTACTCATGTACCAATACACTTGCCCAACGTTTCCTGGAATTCATTAAGTCCAATGGCCTGGACCAGCTCCTTCTTACCCCCATAAGAGGTAGCAACATTCTTGACCTTGTCATTACTAACTTGGGCGGCTGTTGCTCTACACCAATAGTCAACTCCTCCCTGGTTAGATCCGACCACAAACTAATCATCTTGGAAATCCACATCCCACCCACCCCCAACCCCTGCAAAGGTAACCACCATGAAAAACTTCTCAAAAGCTAACTTTGGGCTCCTAAAAATAGAGGTGGCTAACTTCATAGCACCCATGCAAATGGAAAATAGTTGCATGACCACCGAATCATACACCAATGCATTGTACGAACACGTACACAAATGCATGGATCTCACCATGCCCAATAGAACCAAGATGCTCTCCTCCAAAAAAGGAAGCCAATCTAGTGGTCCCCTGCAATACACAAACTCTACAACAGAAGGAAGAAACTGATGCTAAATAAGGTGAAGTCCCAAGACTGGAAAAACTCCCTTATCAGCCTCAACAAAAAGTTCAGATCCATCATCAAATCCCCTAAAGCTAGCTATGAAAACAGAATTGCAGCAGATAGTAAAGACAACCACAAGGCCTTCTGTAGTTATGTAAAGAATCTCCGCGGCAATACCGAGATTTGCTCTGAGCTACTGCACAATGGTACCTCCTATACTGAGCCAACAGATACTGCCAATATACTGGCCGACAGATCTGGTGCCAACTTTACCCTCCCCGCAAAAGGACAAATCACAATACCAGTAGATTGCCAGGCACCCAATATTACTGCTGCACAGGTTAAAGCAGTGCTGTCTAAGGCCAGAAATACAGCTTCTATGGGACCTGGCAATATCACTAACTGTGTTCTGCATGAACTACAGAGTGAACTGTTACCACACCTGTCTGCCCTGTTCAATCACAGCCTCACCTCAGGCTTTGTCCCTACCGAATGGTGCACTGCTACAGTCATCTCTCTCCACAAAAGAGAAATGACTACAGACACTGGGAACTATCGCCCCATTAGCCTGATGAGTCTGATATGAAAATCTATGGAACTCATCATCATAGACCTAATAAACAATGATATAGGGAATCTACAAACTCTGGATCGCACACAGTTTGGTTTTTTGAAGGGTAGATCATGCCTGCTCAGCCTGGTCGACTTCTTTGAGTGAGTCACCAGAGCTGTGGATGAAGGCAAGGTGGTTCATACAGCCTACCTTGATCTGGACAAGGCCTTTGATACCATTCCTCACTCAGGAATCATAGAAAAATTCACTAAGCTAGGAATCAATCCCTATATCACTAGATGGGTTGCAAACTGGCTCACAGATAGAACCCACAGTGTGAAAGTAGCTGACTCCAAGTTAGACTGCCAACCAGTCATGAGAGGAATCCCACAGGGTTCAGTCCTGGGTCATCTCCTGTTTGGTATCTACTTCTCTGAAGTCCAGGCCAACATGAAGGGACTCTGGCTGACAAAGTTTGCAGACGATGCAAGTTGGGAGCTATTATTCACTCCCCAAGTGATGTCGACATCCTGCAGAAAGGCCTCACTGAGACCATTGACTGGTATCAGAACCATGGCTTTAAGTTCAATGCCAAAAAATGTGTCATCATCCCCTTTGGGGAAAAACTCACATTGATGATAGTCCACTGAACACAGAACCTGTTATAAGAGATATGGAAACATAGATTGACAGCAACCACTCTTTTGACCACCACATTGCCACTGTGGTCAGAAAGTCTTTCTATGTGGCACATCTCATTACTAAGGGTTTTACATCCAGGAAAAGAGGTCATTGTCTCCCTCTACTCCTCCCTCATTAGGCCAATCATTGAGTACAATGCCCCATTTGGCATGTACCTCACTAGACACCTGCAACAACTGGAGAGGCTGCAAAAGTACCTCACAAAGATGATCCTAGGCCTTAAATACTTGTCCTATATGGACAGACTCAAAAAACTCCAACTATTCTCTGTCTCATATCACCTACTTATTGGCGATCTCTGCTTGACTTACAAAGCCATATCGGATCCAGCTCTGTTAGAAATGCTACATCTAAAAAAATCCCAACCCCTCCGCACCACACACTCCAGAGACCTTAGCCTCATTACCACAATCAACAGAAAATGCTGGAGGGACAGGTTCACAACCCAGAGACTGCCCATGCTATGGAATAGACTTCCCATACATGTCAAAAAGATCACCTCACTGGCCCTCTTCAAGAAAAATATTGATGAGTGGATGGGAAATAGAAAATTCACCCCAGGGATCACTACAGTGGCTCGACTCAACAGAGTCAGTGGGAACTAATGTCGGGTGGCATGATGCCAGGGTAATCCTATGGGCTAGGCTTGTAAAGGCTCGAGAGCCATTAGCCTAGTACACACCTATGAACTTATGTAGAAGGACATAAGATGGGGGGGCTCAAGAATCTTATGATAAAGAATGTTCATAAAAAAACGTGGAGTCTGTAAAAAGGGAAAAGAAAAGCAATCAGAGCAAAGAGATGATGAAACTGGAAATAGGTAGGCTGGAGGAAGAAGGAGGGGTTACGACTCACATGACAAATGAAAAACAAATGTGAAGAGAAGAATGCAGAAATGGATAGAAGGGATTATTAAAAGTAGATGAAATATTGGGAAAGGTGGGAACCATGTGAACTTCATCAGTGTTTATTTAAGAGTTTAGGACCAACACCTTAGACTTCTTCACAAACATTACAGTGGGGAAACAAGAAGGAAGAACAAAGGAGAGTAAGAACTAGAGATGTGGAAAGTAAAGGGCAATAATCATCTAGCTCTGGGATACAGAGGGATGAAGCCATGACTCTGACCTAAATTAATTTAGTTTGAATAACATCATGTGCACTGGAAAAGGAAGGTAATTGAGGGTAGAAGTGAGCAGCCTTTACTGGCTCAGCCATCCTTGGGAGGAAGAGAAGAATTCCATCCCCTTGTCTTGACATGTAAGTAGAGGTTTATACGTTAGCAATAGACCAAGTAGATGAAGTCTTGGTATTTTGAACCAATGGCAGTAGATCTAAGGGGGTTGTACAGAGGAGTATGCACACATAAGGGGAGTGGTGATAGATATGTTACTAAATAACTAACAGCAGACGTGCATCCTTATTCTAACCTACTACTTCACTTACTAGGAACTTCATTGAGGAGGTGAAGATTCTGGTGACCAAGGGACTGTGTTGGAATAAAACTTTTCTACTGGTCTTTGTTAATTATTATTTTTAAATTATTTTAAATTATTTTATATGGAAGATATTAGATACTGTGGGGATGCAGTACTCTCATCACCAGTTAAGGGGTGGGTTTGGGAACTAATTAGAAATCCCCTAAACCAAGCTTCTGAAAGCCTTATGAGGGACTACATGGTTAGCAAGCCAGAAGAAGTTGTGGCAGCAGGGAATGAGGTGGGATGAGAGTCCCTGGAGGCATTGGTATCCCCAAACCTCAGTACTAACTTTAGGCTCCTGAGGACAGCATGGGATGCCAGTCTGGATGACCCACTGAAGAGGTAGACTCAAAATAGTCAGAAAGTTATTTTCCTAACCATATCACTTACTAACAATCGTCTTTGCTGTCTGAATGATGGCCCTACTAGATGACTCTTACCTCTGTTCTGGAGATATATAACTCAAGAGATCAAATAATCAGCAGGTATTGGGTGAAAAAGTACAGAAAAAAGGCAATGAATCATTCATGCAATGTGGAAATATTTATGTGTTGAGAAGGTATTTGACCAGAAAGTAAGAGCATGGAAAAAGATGTGGTGGAAAAAGGTAGAACACAGCAGGAAGTGGCTACACCTTTTCGGTTTAGATACAGATCCAGAAAGAAGAGAGCTGCATATAAGATCACAAATGTGTATTTGGTGGCTGGGGTTTTGAGCTTCGGTGCAATAAAGAAGAAAAGAGAGAAACCATAGGTGGGCTTCACTTCTAGAAGGAAGAAAATTAACAACTACTCATTCTTCAGAGGAAAAACAGTTCTTAATTTATAAAAAGGAAAAAATGTTAGAATATCCTGAGTTTATAGGAATAAATATAAGTGCTTCATATAGCCTTGTTAATGGCATCTTCATATAAACCCAATTCTTAACATTTACATACCACTAACTACCTCATCAACCCAATGATTAATTAGCATTTCTGTGCATTTATAAATATTATAACCACTTTTATCTTATTTTATTTGTAAGTATTGTATATAACCATTATTATCTAACTATAGTTAGAACTGTCTCTCACATTACGTTTTCAATTCATGCTTTAGCCAACAAAAAAAATCTATTTTTACAAAATTGCGACTTGACTCATAAGTGCAAACCTTCAATTAAACCCTATTAAAAACAAACTACTCATATTCACCCCAAACACACAATCAAAATAACATAAAATTTAAAATCTTTTCTCTCAGTAGCACAGAAGTTGAAGCTGTAGGGCATAAAAAAATATTAGGTCAAATAATAGTTGACAAACTCAATTTTCACATTTACAATAATATCAAAAACACACTTTAGGAATTCTTTACAGGAAAAAAAAACTTCCTAAATATAGCTACTAGAGCTACCCATGCTGGCACTCTACTCCTACCCCCTTTTCAACTATCTGTCTAACTGCCAATATCAGGTCACTTGTTCTGCATCCTGATCTGAATCTGAACCGCTTATCTCCCATCTTACTTTCTACTGCTCTGTGTATTCATTTATTAGTCACCCTCTCCAGAACTTTCATGCAGTGCGACAGGTGTTTAAGACCTCTGTATTGCCCACACTTGTGGATGACCCATTTGTTCTTGTGCACTGACACAAGTATGCTTATTCTTCAGTCATCTGAGATATGCCTTTCTGTCCATAATAGTATGAGTACCCTCGAGACATTTCTCCTCATCTCACCCATCTTGATAATATAGGATCAGTATAGGATTGCTTTATGGTTTCGCAATTCTCAATAAATTACTAAACCTCTATAAAGTAAACACGAAAATAAAGTATAATAAAATTGCAAAATTCGCAGCCAATGCCTCCGACCTCACACACCACTGTTTTGCACTTAAAACTCTATAAAGTGTCTTAAATTTAATCACTTAACTTATGAACAGCTTCTTGCAACACATGACATTGTATATAAGCCATCAGCCTGTCCAGGCCTAAAATTCCTTCTTCATAGCTACCGCCTAAACAGATCTCTACTGTCTGAAGGCAAGCAACTCCTTTCTATACATAAACCTAACAAAAGTGCATGGTAAAGCTTTTTCTTCTGCTCCATAGCCACAATTTGGAACTCTCTACCTCTAGCTATCAGAACAAACTCTAACGTTCATGCTTTTAAAATATTCTAAAAGACTGATAATAATCAATAGAACACTAAAGTCATAAAATAAAAATATAACAAATCAAAAACAACTGTTTCAAAGGTTTAATTCAAACAAATTCATTCAGTAAGCACTTTTGTCTTAAAAAAGACGTCATCAGACTGAAAAAACGACATACTTGGACTACATTAAATAACTCTAGATCATGACTAAAACTTTGCATAATAAATTAATGCTGAAGTCCTTTTCTTCTTTAAAAAACTCAAAATGTTCTTTATCATTAAACCCTAGAGGGTTATACACTTCCAAATTCAACTGCCAGCAATACCTTCTCCAGTCTAATTCATCTTCAGCATCAAACCTTTTATCAAAATCTTTCACCTAATCAATGACTAAAAATCTAAAAGGAGATTTACATCAAATTATTAAGTGGTGATTACAAAGCACATTCTTTACATTGCCTACTTCGAGAGCATGCATATGCTTATAAATTCTGTAACATAATTCCCTTGCAGTGATAGCCACATAGTATGCTGGGCATGATGTACAAATAGCTAAGTAACAAATCTAGATTTACAAGTAAAATATGCGGGATTCTTAATACTTATATTTTTACTAGTACCATCAACAGTATCTACCTCAGATACTGACAATAATTACAATACAAACACTTGAACATCCCACTCTTATTAGGTCCTCTGTATTTAAACTATTTAATTTATAAAAAAATATATATCTTTAAAATGTATTCCCATTACTAAACAAAAACTGGCTCATCTCCTACTACCTTTTTAACTTCAAGGAAACTACTCAGTATTTTCCATTTCTGTCTAATAATATTTTTAATGTACTTCTCATCTAGGGAACACTGTACCAACATCCCAGTCTTAAAATCACATCTATATTTCTTTTCTTCATTATTTTATTCAAGACCAACCATCCTTTTCATTTTTGTTCATTAAATTCTTGCATTACTATATTTTCAGGATATATCTTAGTAAAATTGTTTTGCATAACATTTCAGTAAAATCTTTTTAGTTAACATTTCTCCTTCTATCATAAACTCATTTTCATCTTCTATTAATCTGCTAACTCTTGTCAATTGACCTTTAATAATATTGGTCTTAATTATTTTAGAATGCGTGCTATTATAACTCAAGTAGGCATTGTTTTACACTTTCTTCTTGTAAATTTTAGTCTGTCGCTTATTAAATCTGTAATCTACCACATCTAAAAAGTAACTGCAATTAAATTCATAATAGGGTGTGAATTTCAAATAGCGACTCATCATCTTCTTTCGGATGTTCCCATTAGGGCTTTTGCCACAGCGGATCACCTGTTTCCATTTCTTCCTGTCCTCTGCATCTTGCTCTGTCACATGGACCACCTGCATGTCCTCTCTCACCACATCCATAAACCTTATCTTAGGCCTTCCTCTTTTCCTGTTACCTGGTAGCTTCATCCTTAGCATCTTTTTCCCAATATACTCTGCACATGTCCAGACCAACGTAATCTTGCCTCTCTGGCTTTGCCTTCAAACTTTCCAACATGGGCTGACCCTCTAATATACTTATTCCTAATCCTGTCCACCCTCGTCACACCCAGTGCAAATCTTAACATCTTTAAACTCTGCCACATCCAGCTCAAACTTCTGCCTTTTTGTCAATGCCACTGTCTCCAACCCATATAACATAGCTGGTCTCACTACCCTCTTGTAGACCTTCCCTTTCACTCTTACAGGTACTCGTCTGTCACAAATCACTCCTGACTCTCTTCTCTACCCACTCCATCCTGCCTGTACTCTCTTCTTCACCTCTCTTCCACTCTCACCGTTACTCTGAACTATTGACCCCAAGTATTTAAACTCATCCACCTTCGCCACCTCTACTCCTTGCATCCTCACCATTCCTCTATCCTCCCTCTCATTCACACACATATATTCTGTCTTAGTCCTGCTGACCTTCATTCCTCTTCTCTCTAGAGCATATCTCCATATCTCCAGGGTCTCCTCCACCTGTTCCCTACTCTTACTACAGATCACAATGTCATCTGCAAACATCATAGTCCATGGGGACTCCTCTCTGATCTCCTCTGTCAACCTGTCTATCACCATTGCAAATAAGAAAGGGCTCAGAGCTGATCCTTGATGTAACCCCACCTCCACCTTAAACGCATCCATCACTCCCACCGCAGACCTCACCACTGTCACACTACTCTCGTACATATCCTGTACCACTCTTACATACTTCTCTGACACTCCTGACTTCCTCATACAATACTACAACTCCTGTCTAGGCACCCTGTCATATGCTTTCTCCAAGTCTACAAAAACGCAATGCAACTGCTTCTGACATTCTCTGTACTTCTCCATCAACACTCTCAGAGCAAACATCGCATCTGTAGTGCTCTTTCCCAGCATGAAACCATACTGCTGTTCACTAATCATCACATCCCTTCTTAACCTAGCTCCAGTTTCAAATAGAGACTAATAGGATTAATATACTTAACATTTCCAAACCTCATAAATCACCTCTCCAGACTAAAATATATCATAAATAAAGCATTTGTAGAACGCAATGTTACTAAAATTTCACTGTTAATAACATTTTCTTTTCTCAGCCCATCATAAAAACATTAGCATAACTTGGGGCCATGGCTGCCGCCATGGCAACACCATTTACCTGCTGGAAAAATGCTGAATTGAATTTAAAAAATATATAACTGAGGATAATATCTAACATTGCTAGTAAAAAAAACAAATAGAACTGTCTGAAAAGAGTTTAGAACACAATAATTCATTTCTGACCAAGTCCATCCCCACTTTATTAGCTGTAACAGTATATAGAAATTGAATACCATAGTCACTAAATAGTCAGAATCAGTCAAAACTATTCCTTCAACCTCTTGAATAAAGTCAGAAATGTCTCTAAAATATGATGGACTCCATTCCACAATTTCTTGTAGAAGGCTATCAACAAAAAATAGCCATAGACTTAGTTTAACTGACCCCCACTCCCTGCAATAGCTCTCAAGGTGGGCTCATCCAAATTTTTATGAATTTTTGGCAAGCCAAAACTTTGACTTATTTTTGGGCTCCTGACAGTCAAATCTAGCAATATCACTGTTTATTAAACCATCACACAATCAACCTTCAATAAAAGAATCTACATATCCATAAAATTTGTTAATCTCAATGAACTGGAATTTCTTATAAACCCAACTTCCAACAGCATAGCCTTCATTTGTTCAACATAAAGTTATCTATCTAGAACCACCAAGGCATTGCCTTTATCTGCATTAGCAATTAAATTATCAGATGTATTAGTGGGCTTAGCCAATGCTTTTTTTCCATTGAAGTTAAATTATAAAATCTATATTTAGACTTTTCATTTAACAAGATTCGTATTTCTCTTTCAGTTATTATTAAAAACACCTCCAATTCTGGTCTTAATTATGGGTTAAAAACATTAGGTTTAGAAAAGCTTCCTCCAATATGAACATATACAGTATCATGCCTCTTAACCTCTTAGCACAAGAAATCTGGACAAAGCCAAAAATCATGGGGGGGGACCAAAGCCCCAAAATAGGGACAGATTTTAAATATTGCTTGTATAAACTTAGAAAATCACTAGAATAAAGGGTTTAGTGCTACCATGCATTTCATAAATGATATGAAGTCTGAAACCTAAAGGCTTGCCATTATTTAGTGAATTCTATCTTCAACAACTTGCCATAGAACCACAAATTTTATGAGAAACAGACTAAAAATATGAGGCAAACATCTGGACATTCTGTGAAAATCTGGACAGTTGAGAACTATGACAGCCATACCAATTAAGAACTTCAAATTCAGCTTTCTCGCATAGTATCTAAGGCAGTTAATTGATCCATCCATCTTTAACTCCTTTTTTCCATTTTGCACTTGGGGTGGGGTGTCACTTCAGCAGTGACAATCATCTTGAGCCAAGGTTTACACCACTGGGTTGCTAACATCACATAAACAGCTCTTAATGGTGGAACAAAAGTCCAGCCTCTTCTTGAAACTTGGATGTCATTAAAATCCAAAACTGATTTGGACAAGTTGACTATTTTAAAGTAACATCATTTGAGAGACATACCATTTCATTCCTTGCACTTTTCCTTCTCCCATTCTACCTTTTTTTCTTGCCTGGTTGGTTGCCTACAGATTCTTTTTTGACCACTGCAAGTGCCACTACCTAGGCCCATGTCCTGCTTCCAATGTTTCTATCTTAATAGACATCTATTGGTTGAAAATAAAAAAAAAATCCTTTGATTATTATCTCTGTGCTTATAATAATCATAAGGTCTTCCTTGGTCATTTCACTTACCACCTGCTTCATTACTGGCTAGTCTCTCAGACCCTCTTAAATCTACTTCAGCCTCACACTGTGCTGCAACCAAACTATTATCTGCAAAATGTTCATCTTCTTGAACTTTATGGGTGTTCTCAGTGACATCAGATTCAATGATATTGTTACCTGTACTCCTCTCATATCGTATGTGGCCTCGTTTAGAATTTTTCAAATTTCTTTTCTTTTAAACTTCATTTTTTTTTCACTTTGTTTTGTATGAGACAAAACTTGGCATCACATTTCGCAACTGTAGTATTAATTTCAGCTTGAAATATCGAATTTTAATATCTTCAATGAGCTCCTGAATCCTCTGTCTGTTATAACCAATAAGGATTTAATGTGGTCCAGTTATGTAGTTCCTTCAGTCTGATGAAGTCTCTTTTAAGACAAAAGTGCTTACTGAATGAATTTATTTGTTTGAATTAAACTTCAGGAATCGTCATTTTTTGCTTTGTTATATTTTAAAAGACTTCCTTTTTAACTCCTGATTCTGGTCCTGTTCCACCCAAGGCTGAAACACCCTACTGTACATTTTCCTCGCCCTTCCTCATATACCCTTCTCTCTCTATCTCTACTCTATTGTCTTTATTTGTCTTTCTGATAACAGCTTTTTTCCATATTATCTCACTCTTTTCTAAGATTTCTGATCTTTCCTACTCATGTACAATAACATCTTAATAGTTTTACCACATTTCTGATATCAAATTTTACTCTACAGCACATCCCAAGTTTTCTTTATTAATGGATAGATATATTCTGTCCATCTGTATCATTTCAGACTCAGCATTCACACTGTTTAATATTTGTAAACAGGACATTTTATTAATGTATAATGTTGAATATATCATGCTGATATGAATTAGCATTGTAGTATGTCTTCTGTAATCATTTTGCAATGAATAATATTTGTATAATGCTTTTCCACTTTAACCTGGATCTTTTCGCCCCAGGCGTCTGCTGAAAATGGGCACTCTCTGGACCAAGCTGGACTTTCTTGTTAAACAAGTGACAATAATTAAATGAATAAATACAGAAAGAAAGAAACAAGCAACCAAACAAAAGAATATACATTAAAAACTATACGTTGATAACTGGCTCCCACATTCAACTGAGCAAAGGTTTCCTACTGTTTAACATTGTTGGCATTATTGTGTGAATTGCCACAATTATATCCATTGTCCATCACAAAAAATACGCTTCCATGATGGTGAGTATTCAAAGAATGAATGGTCTGTTAGTTATTGATTTGTGTATTACATTGACAACATTCACTGTCTGAATGCTTGCATCCCTAGATTATGAATGAATAATACTTCATGTGTGTAGATGAAAAAAAAATCAGTAATTATATAGGCATAATTTGGAACTCCCTAACTTCAGCTATTACCTCAACAGACTCAAAGGTTACATTTAAAAGACTCCTCAAAGAACATCTAAAGCACACATGGATATGTCTATGTTCACCCCCTGGCTAACCTCCCCAATCATACCCACCCTCTTTCCTAATCTCCTAGTCTCTGTTTCAGAACTATACTGCTAAGAGGAACTACAGATTTTTCAATTTCCAGCTTCCTCACAGTGTCATTTCGAGATCTGGCCCATCAGTTTGTATCTATACATCTGGTGGCACTAAAACACTGCTAGGCACAGTTTTTATAATTTGTTTTTCTTTCTTCTTATTTAAACTTGCTTTTATACTTATCTATCTTATCACTCAGCTCTGTTGTTTTATCTCCTACAATAAACTGACTGTCAAACTTGTACTCACTCTAAGTATATAAAACTGCAAAAGATGTAAACTTTTTACATCTGTGTATTTAATTTTGTAATTCTTCTTGCCTAGGTATCAACTCAGTCTAACTCTATAAAATTGTAAAAGATGCTTACTTTTTATCATATGTATCTAATTTTAAATGCCATGCTCATGCTTTTCTTAGACCTGTCCAAGGCTTTTGACATGGTCAACCACCAAATACTCACACACATTCTTCAATCTTTGTCACTTGAAATTCAACCTATCAACTGGTTTAAATCCTACTTAAATAATAGACATCAAGCAGCACTCTGGAACTCCACTCTATCTTCCCAGCTACCAGTTAACATTGGTGTCCCCCAAGGGTCCATTCTGGGCCCCCTTCTATTCTCTTTATTTATCAATGACCTCCAACAAGTAGTCCCTCAAGCTACATGCATACAATATGCAGATGATTCTACACTAATTTGCTCAGCAAAATCTGTCTCTGAACTTCACTCCCTTACTCAACACATTTTTAATTCTGTAGAAGAATGGTTTTCTCAACGCTGTCTCCTACTAAACCCCCAAAAAACCAAACTCCTCCTCTTCACACCTTCCAGTAAATCTCCCCACATAGACTTTACAATAACATCTAAAAATGCCACACATATATCACAAGATTATACTACAAAACTACTAGGCATTACCATTGACAACAACCTTAACTTTGATACCCACAAAAGCAACACTTTGAAAAATATTAATAAAAAAATAGGCTCTCTTTACAAAATCAAACCTTTCCTCACTCCAGATTCTAGAATAACTATTGCCCACTCACATCTTATCTCACCGCTTCTCTATGCCTCACCCACTTATACTAACTTATCAAAAAAGAATCTGTTTAAACTAGAAAACTCCTACCACAGCATAGCCAGATTTGCCACAGGCAACCCTTTTAGAACCCACCACTGTACTAATCTAAAACAACTAGATTGGCTAGAATTTCAGCAACAACTAAAAATTAATCAACTAAGCATAACCCATCAACTTCTATATCAACCTAACAAAACACCTATACTATCTACTCTTATTCACCCCTACCACAACCTAAACTCCCTAAGATCAGCACACAAACTTCTTGTAAATATTGACAAAGCAAACAACAAAGCTGGAGACTCACTCTTTTCTAACACTGTTGGAAAACACTGGAACCTCCTCCCCTATGAACTTTCTTCTATTCCCTCAAAATCTCTCTTTAAAAAGAAACTTAAACTCTACCTTAAATCACAATGGCTGTGCCCCTGTACTAATCCTGACTAACTTTAGCCCTCGACACCTGACTACATTCTACATCTTTTAGACCACTGTATCTACCTCATATCTACATCCACTGATTCTATATCTCCTTCTCACTATCTACATATGGGGATTTATATGTGTGTGTGTGTGTGTGCATGTG
The DNA here is from genome assembly GCF_019279795.1 of Protopterus annectens. Classification (NCBI taxonomy): domain Eukaryota; kingdom Metazoa; phylum Chordata; order Ceratodontiformes; family Protopteridae; genus Protopterus; species Protopterus annectens. Next base: position 836,136,910 of record NC_056729.1, on the reverse strand, counting down.
TGTATGTATGTATATATATGTATGTATTTATATATGTATATATATATGTATTATATATGTATATATATGTATGTATGTATGTGTATATGTGTATGTCTGTATATATATATATATACATATACATATATAGTTATTTCTATATATATGTATTCTTTCCACTTCTTATACCACATGATATACTAACATATCTGCCAGGTTTCTTCATACTATCCTGTATCCTCTATTACTATACATTATGCTAGTATTCACCATAAATACCACTTTAAGCAATATTTTGTAATAATATTCTTATCTAAATGTTCTACTTTCTGAAATTTGTACTTTATAACTTTGTCACCAGTTAAAATGTTATCTTTATTTGCCTATGTTCATGTACTGCTGTAAAGTTTTTTCACATGTTTTTTTTAATGTATTCACATGTTTTTTTAATGTAATCTCATTTTGAATGTTGGAGCTTATCTCCCCGGGCCTCTACTGAAAATGGACATATATCCAGATAGACTAGCCCGGTCAACAAATGTAAAATAAAATAAATAAAAAATGCTTATGTACTGTCTATGTAAATATGATTGCTGCTGTTATACTCCTTATAATTGCTTGTAATTGATTTGTCAAGCTTTTCTCCCTGGGTCTCTGCTGAAAATGGAAATGCATCCAGTTGGACTCTGCCAGTCAACAAATGTAAAATAAATAAACAAATATCTGAAAATCAGTTATTCCAAAACAGGTAATAATGTGTGTCCATAATAACAAACTCTGACATAGATGTATATGTATTGGATTAGTTATGGATAAAATCTTTGTACATTTCTGCTGAATTTTTATAAACCTTCATAATCTTTAATTTCTTTTATTTACTTTTATTACATTGCTTTGTCATTAATAAGGTCGTGGCTGAAAACCTGCCTTGGGTCAATCCACCTACATCATTTATGAATTTAAAATAAAGTAAAGCAAATCACAGAATAAACAAATCAGAGTGATAGTAGTGACTACACTTAGAAAGACTGAGGAGCAGAAACTTGGCAGTTTGACAGGTGTGACCAAGATATGGCATAGAAGTTGACTTGTATAAGACAGAAGAGAAGGTAACACAGCATAATAACCCTGGGTGAGTGAGACAGAGAAATAAATGCCAAGCATACAAAGATGTACCTTTGAAAGACTGTGGTAGGAAAAAGCAGTTTTAGCAGTTGGGAACAAAAGGTATAAATTAGGGATGATAGGCATGCAGAGGGGAGTAGAAATAAAGAAGAAATAGAATTGTAAATCACAAAAGGGAAATGAGGTAGGACAGAGGGTCCAGGTACCAGGCCAAACAGGGGAGGAAGTGCAAGAGAATCTTGTTTGACAGCTGTAAAATGGAAGCATTTCTTATAGGAAGGGTTGAGGGATGAGGGCAATGGAGGTAAGAACTGTTAAATGTATAAACTCAGCACTAGATAGAAAAAAGCACCCTTAGTGGAATGCATATCTATTAAAAAAAAGAGGAATGAAACACATGGATGCAAATAGATTACATAAGGAAAATCAGGAGAATGCACATACATGGCTGTTAATATATTGTCTTGACAGATGTATGGGAAAAGTACATAATTTAGTTGCCCCTTGGCCGACATCCCAGGCAGGGTATAGGTTAGCATGCACAAACTAAAAGTTCTGACTAGGAGAAAAGCATAAAGCATATGCTGGTTGTTTGGCTATGAATCTGGGTTTAGACAGGCAGTTGAAGGCAGGTTTTATATGCTTCTTTCATTCAAATTACTTAGAGCAAAATACATAAAATCCAGGAAATTATTTTAATATAATTCATGATGGTAAACCTCAACAGAGCTGTTTAGTCTATTCAGCCCACATCTTGACTGCAGCATGTTAATATTGACACTATAATTACATCGTTACAATAACATTGTGATTAGAGAATAGGTCTTCAAATTAATCTGCTCTTTTTTCAGTAAATATGGAGAACTTCTGTACATATAGCAACATATTTGTCATTTGAAAGACTATATATTCCACATAGCTGAATAAGTACTTTAGCATTTCTCAAGTGATGAGGCCAACCTTCCTAGGAAGGCCAGGATTCTTGATTATGAGGTCAAAACAAGCTTGAAAATGTTGGCTAGCTAAAATGTTAATTATTTTCTATTTTTGCATGGAACTAGAGAAATAATAGAATAATAATAGTCATTGCATGTTGATATTTCGTTATAATTAGTTTGAAAAGTATAATGTCTAGCCAAATGCGGGTTATTTCAGGTCTGTGTGTTTGTCCTCTGAGGGGTGGCATTCACAAGGGCATGTTTTATGGTTCCTTATTATAATTCTGAGACTTATACATGTAAATCCTGAAATTTAGAAAAACAAACCATAAGAATAAAGCAGAGCAACAAATGGTGAATATTGCTCTCCTTTAAAGTTATTTTTACAGGGGCCAGGACCCCTGCACCTGCACAGTGAGGGCACATTACCACCCCCAGACACCAGAACTTATATACACCAATGTCAAGACCACCTCACCTTGGAGATAAGGGAATATTCCAAGGAATCAGAGTCCATGTTTTCACTGATACAGTCTTGTTGTTCAGGGACTTGCACTGAGATTTGGAATATCAAATGTTTTTTTTTTTTTTTTTTCATAGTGAGCCCATAGAACATTTCAGATCAGGTGTCTAAGGAAGGTTCGAGGAATTCGGAATGATTTGATGAAGGTAGTCTGTTGGAGAGTTTGGGAAACTATTCTTTAAGAAAGCTATGCTTATAAAATGTGCGCATTCTGGCTATTTTGAGCACTGAAAAATGATTACCTTCCCTTTTAGTTTACAAGGCAGTTGTGAGTCTTAGCATGTTTGCATTTTAAGTGTCTGCATTACTTTATGAGTTAAGAATCTGAAAAACATTGCTCCTTTTTTAGTGACAATTCCTTTGATTAGTGAAGTAGCCAAAGGGAATATGGCTACCTTTTATCTACCTGATCTTCAGCTTCTTGCAGTTTAGTTGCAGGCAACTGAACACACCAATGCACAACAGTGCAAGATTTGGACTGCATCTGTAAACATTTTCTCCAAGACTGCATGATATTGAAGAGTTGGGATAATAGTTAAGGTGTTTGCCTTAAAAACACAAAGTATAATGTTTGACTCTCACCATTGGGGTATTAGCTAGGCTTCACATGGCTGCTTGTTTAGTACTTACATATAACCCTAAATCACCATAATTGGAGGCAGGTTATTTATAGACTGGTGATGTGGGAGCAAAGTCCCCATAACGGGTGTGTACAGTGCTTGTGTTCTTACAAAAAATACTTTTTTAAAAAACTCCCTGTAAATTGTTAGTATACTGTGTTGAAGTGTGAAATGTGAAACAGTTTGCTTTTAAAATCAGTAATTGAGTTAATAAAGCTGATTCAGGAAATATCTATACACTCTTTCTAGCATGATCCTTAAACTTACTTTCCTTTCCTTAAAGTCTGTGATGAAGGCATTTTAAGTTGAGATGCTTTTATAGACCTGGTTAAAATAATACTTTGCTGCTTGACTTTTATGATTTGCTGGGTATTTAGACATCCCTACATGTGAATTGTGTTATAAATATACAGCGAAGATACTGCATATTAAAATGAATTGCCACAATATTGTACCTATCCAGATAAATATATAAATATTTATGTAATAAAATATCTCTACTTTACTTTTGATGGGCATTGACTTAAGAATCCAGTGGAATCCTGCTTCTCCACAATAGATGCTTTACAGAGAAAACCATTATTCTGAAGAAAAGAACAAACATGAACAATGAAATGCAGCAGTATAACATTCAGAGGATAGGTTCTTCCTTAGTTGTAACTGATGGGAAAATCTAACCTTATTTACTGATGTCAGATAGTAAGTTAGGCCTTCTCCATCCTCCACATCTAGTTCATTTGTGTCTTTGGTTCCAATGTATTCATATGTGTGTGTGGGGTCTATATTATGACATTGAAAACCCATATAATCGAACACCACAACAATGACACATATAGCATGAACCCCAAATATGCCAAACCCCCTAAACCGCAAATTTTCATATCTCGAACCATCATAGTTGGCCAACACCACCACTCGCTACATACTACATACCCAAACATAATAAATAAAACACATACATACACTAACCAAACCCTACTTCTAACTCTACACTAAACCTTACATACATTACTATCTATGCACTTACCTTAACCCGCACCCTAACCCTAAGGTCTGTAACTATCGCACACTTACCTTATGGAGCTATACTGCAGAGGGGCCAACCATGACACTTCGACATTTCATGTTTCGTGGTTTTGAACGTTCGCCGTTACTGCAGTTCACACTATATGTGTTGGTCTTGTGGCGTTCACGGAAATGGGATTTCACTCTCGTAATATAGACGTGTGTGTGTGTGTGTGTGTGTGTGTGTGTGTGTGTGTGTGTGTGTGTGTATAAATGTTCAACCATCCACAACTCCCTTTTTCCACTTTTTTTACACATGGGGTCAGTGTATCACATCAGCCATGACATACATCTATAGCTAATACTCACACCAGCTAGTGGCTAGTCCTACTGTCCCATTCCACAAACTTGTACATCTATGGCCACTTTAGTGTGTCCAGTCCACCTACTGCATGCCTTTGTAATGTGGGAGGAAGCTGATGCACCTGGAAAAAACCCACTCAAACACAGGAAAGACATGCTGACTCCACCCAAAATGCTCCCCAGTCAGGAATGGAACTAATGAACCTCTTATTGTGAGGCAACAGTACTAACCACTACACCACTGTACCCTTTACGTGTTTGAGCTGTCAAAATTTCATTCATTTGAAATATTGGTTAAATCACTTCAAAATTTGTATATTGCCAGTATTTGGATGTAGGAGATTGTGAAACAGAGGAGACTGAGAATTTGCACTTTTCTCACTATAATGATTTATTGAATGTTAAGTAGCAGTGGATATGGGGGGTACAGGGGGACATGCTCCTCCTACAAAAGCATATGTTAGATATGTTAGCTTTGTCTTCTCAGGGGTAATCCTCATAGTATGTAGAGTACATGTCAACATCCCATGCTTCAAAGTTTTTAGACTGATGTTACAAATGTCAACCTTGTGCAAGTCAAAGATTTATTATAGTTCACCTAATCAAATTGCAGAACCATGTATGCAAAACATATTGATGCTGGTCATGCCTCTCAACCTGTAAATGCAAAAAATCTGGACAAAGCTTGAAATAATGAGGGTACAAATAGGGACATATTTTAAATATTGCTCTTATAAACTTAGAAAGTTGCTAGAGTAACAGGATTTGTTTACATATACAGTCTGAAGGATATGAAGTCTGAAACTCAAATGTATGTCATTATTTAGTGACTTCAATCCTGACATCATTCCAGTGATTTGCCAAGAAAAAAAGAGGAACAAGCCAAAAATATAAATCAAAAAGCTGGACATTCTGAGAAAATCTGTACAGTTGAGAGGTATGATGCTGGTAGTTCAAAAAAAAAACTAACAAAAAAATTAAAAACAATCAAGAATGGAAACAGTCTTCTTTTTCAGTTGCTAAACCCAAACTCTAACAGTATTTACAGAGTACATTGTCTGAATAGTGATAATCGCACTTCTCAACCTCTAATTTCAAGAAATAGGGGACAATGGCCGAAAAATAGGGACATAATTCAAATATCACTCCTATAAACTTAGAAACTTGCTAGAATAACATGTTTTGCATTATTATGTATTTTCTGAAGGATATAAAACTCAAATGTCTGTCATTATTTAGTATTATTTAATAACTTCAATCTTCAAAGATTTGCCAGAAAACTACAGATTTTGTGAGGAACAGACCAAAAATATGAGGCAAAAGTCTGGACATTCTGTGAAAATCTGTAAAACTGACAGGTATATAGTATTAGAAAAAGGGGTTTTCATTAATGAATGTGGGTTTAGGTTACAGACAGGGGCAGAGCATAGGTTAGCATGCATGAATAATGTGGTCAAAAGGGGCCTCTGTTAACAAATATCAGTTTGACAGAGTATCCAACATCCATACATATATGGATTTATTCAAATCCATTGAATACTACTTCTGATGACATGCATGATATTGACCCAAATTGATTGACATTAGGCATGTCGACACACTACTACACACCGAAAGAAAAAAAACAAAGGAAGCATCAGTTTTCCAGGGAGTAAGTCCCCCTGCAACCCCCATCTGGGGACTGTGCCCCCACACCCCCAGCTAATTACATATTCTCAGTCTGAGATTGTACAATCTCTGGGGAAAAGGGTATATTCCCCTACCCGGCATTGTCAGTGTTGTATGCCTGTCAATCATCTGTTTAGTCAACCTAATTGAGTTGATCAACAGATGTTGACCAAAGTACCTTTTAATAAAGTTCACAGGACCCATATATAAAAGTACCTTTTGACAAAGTTCATTGGACCCATATATATAGGTTTACTATCATTACAACGATCGCACTTCATGCAAATTATCATTTCTATGAACCATAGAAATGAAAACCAAAACAGCAACCGACAAATATGTCAAACTTGGAAGTGGTGAATGTTCGTATTCGACACAATTTGAACATTCACCACACTTCTGCAATGGTAAGTACTGAGCAACTCACAGTAAAGAACGTTTTTGCAGGGGAACAATCCTCCCTCTGCTCTCCACATCCCTTGCTACTTATATATACAAACTCTGAGACCTTACTACAGTGAGGAAAAGGGTACATTCCGATCCCCATATAGTGCGATGTCCACTAAAATGCAGAAAGTCACAACATTGAATGCTGTACTGCATTTGCTGTTGTGCATTTCTACATTTCTATGTTCATTCATTCAATACTATCTAATGGGGCATTTTGGACTGCCATGAATCAAACAAAGTCCAATTGCCATTTGATAGTAAACTATGTGTGTGTGTGTGTGTGTGTGTGTGTGTGTGTGTGTGTGTGTGTGTGTGTGTGTGTGTGTGTGTGTGTGTGTTTGTGTGTGTATACATATACATGTATAAAGACAGAGAGACAGATTTTGGAACCAGAGGCAAACCAGGTGGAGCGTTTGAGCTGGATAACCAGGTAGTTGTTGTCTATTAATTTAAAATCTTTTTTAGTTATGCCTAAAGCCCATGATATTTACAACAGTGTACAGTTAACTTTTAAAGACCAGTAATGTTTAGTAAACGTGGAATATTAAAACATTGCAATAAAGTACATGCAGCTGAACTACATCTAGGATGGGATTTCATGATGTTTTGTTCTTGAAGTTTCAAAAAGAAAGTAATGTGGTGTGCCCATTGTACTTTCTAATAAAGCATTGTTTTTTTCCCTAAGTAACAGAAACATACATCTAGCAGGAAGGTTGCTGTCAATGGATTTTTTTTTAATTTCTTCATGGTTATTAACATCAGATTTTACCTTTTTCCAGTTTTGCCTGTATATGAGACAGTGACTAGGGTTTGTTTTTCTTTTAATTAAGGACATGTATTTATGGGAGAGGTTTTAACAGCCTTATTGACTTATCAGATTTTTTAGTTCTACATAGTAAAACCGAATTATTATGACTCGTTTCTATATCTTATGATATTACATACAAACCTTTTAGTGGTGCAAGAAATAAATTAAAAATATACAATAAATAATAATAAAATAAAATTGAATACCATCCATACCTTCAATATATCCTTGCAAACTTACCACTCACTCATCAACAGATGTGCAGCTAGCTGACTAGTATATCAGTACCTATGCCCTGTCACAGAGTGCAATAACCTGCTCTTAATTAATTAGCAGTTTAGCAGTTTAATTACTTGTCTATGGCCTAATACTGAGTGAACCATTCTGCTGCTATTGATATGTTTGTATTCCGATGTGATGAACTTTACTCCCCCATGTGGTCACATCAATTAGCATAGCCAGTCATAATAAATAACACATCCAAAATGCTGTGTTCATAGGTTCATAGATATGTACTAGGCTAGTGGCCCTCGAGCCTTTACAAGCCTAGGCCGTACGATTACCCTGGCATTGCGCCACCCGATCTTAGTTCCCAGTGCCTCTGTCGAGTAAAGCCACTGGAGTGATGCCTGGGGTGAATTTTCTATTTCCCATCCACTCATCAAGATTTCTCTTGAAGAGAGCCAGTGACATGCTCTGTTTGACATGTATGGGAAGTCTGTTCCATAGCATGGGCAGTCTCTGGGTTATGAACCTGCCCCTCCAGCATGTTCTGTTGATTGTGGTAATGAGGTTGAGGTCTCTGGAGTGTGTGGTGCGGAGGGATTGGGATTTCTTCGGATGTAGCATTTCTAACAGAGCTGGGTCAGACATGGCTTTGTAAGTCAAGCAGAGATCGCCTCTAAGTAGGCGATATGAGACAGAGAACAGTTGGAGTTTTTTTAGTCTGTCCATATAGGCCAAATGTTTAAGGCCTAGGATCCTCTTTGTGAGGTACTTTTGCAGTGTCTCCAGTTGTTGCAGGTGTTTAATGAGGTACATGCCAAATGGGGCATTGCACTCTATGATTGGCCTATGGTGTTCCCTCATAATAATCAATGCAAGAGACCTCACTGCAGTTAAGCTTAGGGAAGTTCGGCAGATGAGTAGTGGTGGGGGGGGGTTGTGTGTGTGTGTGTGTGTGTGTGTGTGTGTGTGTGTGTGTGTGTGTGTGTGTGTGTGTGTGTTGTGTTTGTGTGTGTATACATATACATGTATAAAGACAGAGAGACAGATTTTGGAACCAGAGGCAAACCAGGTGGAGCATTTGAACTGGATAACCAGGTAGTTGTTGTCTATTAATTTAAAATCTTTTTTAGTTATGCCTAAAGCCCATGATATTTACAACAGTTTACAGTTAACTTTTAAAGACCAGTAATGTTTAGTAAACGTGGAATATTAAAACATTGCAATAAAGTACATGTAGCTGAACTACATCTAGGATGGGATTTCATGATGTTTTGTTCTTGAAGTTTCAAAAAGAAAGTAATGTGGTGTGCCCATTGTACTTTCTAATAAAGCATTGTTTTTTTCCCTAAGTAATAGAAACATACATCTAGCAGGAAGGTTGCTGTCAATGGATTTTTTTTTAATTTCTTCATGGTTATTAACATCAGTTTTTACCTTTTTCCAGTTTTGCCTGTATATGAGACAGTGACTAGGGTTTGTTTTTCTTTTAATTAAGGACATGTATTTATGGGAGAGGTTTTAACTGCCTTATTGACTTATCAGATTTTTTAGTTCTACATAGTAAAACCGAATTATTATGACTCGTTTCTATATCTTATGATATTACATACAAACCTTTTAGTGGTGCAAGAAATAAATTAAAAATATACAATAAATAATAATAAAATAAAATTGAATACCATCCATACCTTCAATATATCCTTGCAAACTTACCACTCACTCATCAACAGATGTGCAGCTAGCTGACTAGTATATCAGTACCTATGCCCTGTCACAGAGTGCAATAACCTGCTCTTAATTAATTAGCAGTTTAGCAGTTTAATTACTTGTCTATGGCCTAATACTGAGTGAACCATTCTGCTGCTATTGATATGTTTGTATTCCGATGTGATGAACTTTATTCCTCCATGTGGTCACATCAATTAGCATAGCCAGTCATAATAAATAACACATCCAAAATGCTGTGTTCATAGGTTCATAGATATTTACTAGGCTAGTGGCCCTCGAGCCTTTACAAGCCTAGGCCGTACGATTACCCTGGCATTGCGCCACCCGATCTTAGTTCCCAGTGCCTCTGTCGAGTAAAGCCACTGGAGTGATGCCTGGGGTGAATTTTCTATTTCCCATCCACTCATCAAGATTTCTCTTGAAGAGAGCCAGTGACATGCTCTGTTTGACATGTATGGGAAGTCTGTTCCATAGCATGGGCAGTCTCTGGGTTATAAACCTGCCCCTCCAGCATGTTCTGTTGATTGTGGTAATGAGGTTGAGGTCTCTGGAGTGTGTGGTGCGGAGGGATTGGGATTTCTTCGGATGTAGCATTTCTAACAGAGCTGGGTCAGACATGGCTTTGTAAGTCAAGCAGAGATCGCCTCTAAGTAGGCGATATGAGACAGAGAACAGTTGGAGTTTTTTTAGTCTGTCCATATAGGCCAAATGTTTAAGGCCTAGGATCCTCTTTGTGAGGTACTTTTGCAGTGTCTCCAGTTGTTGCAGGTGTTTAATGAGGTACATGCCAAATGGGGCATTGCACTCTATGATTGGCCTATGGTGTTCCCTCATAATAATCAATGCAAGAGACCTCACTGCAGTTAAGCTTAGGGAAGTTCGGCAGATGAGTAGTGGTGGGGGGGGGTTGTGTGTGTGTGTGTGTGTGTGTGTGTGTGTGTGTGTGTGTGTGTGTGTGTGTGTGTGTGTGTGTGTGTGTGTGTGAATTCCTGTATGCATGGAAGAGGGACTGATGGGGGTGGGTCCCTTTCCAGTGTGATGGATGGGCTGCCAGTTATAATTACCACCAAAAGATGCTATTTAGCACAGAAGTAATTAATGGCAATTCAGAGAAATGCAGATTAGCTGATAATGATGTCCTCCTCAATGTGGCTAAACATGTCTCTAAATTGCATGTTACATGCCTTTTTTAAACTGCACATTCCTGCATTAACCAGTTTACACTGCCTTAGCCCTTTTCTGTGAACCGTAGGATCAATTCTCTTGAAGGTCTTACTTTTCTTTGCACATGCTGGAATACATGTAAATCATTCCTTAATGCTGACATAACTAAGTTACAAGATGATAAAAAAGCTTAAAATTTAAAATAAGTAGGACTCAAGAGTTGTTGGCCTTGCATAACTATTAGAAAGATGTCACATGACATCTCAAGATCCATTTTCATGCCTAGTAGCCATCTAATAATGCCAGCAAATGCAAGATTTAGACTTCACTAGAATAAAGGACTTTATCGGTTGGCTGTCGATGTACATAAAGTTCAATTTTATATTAAGTCCCTCAGGCTCTCAGGATTCTAGTGGAATAAGTGACAGTGCATAATAAGTAGGGACTGGTCAGGTATACAGGGACGTAATACTCACTTAAAATCTGGAGTGTATTTTAGACACACATTTCCAATACACTTTTTTTAGTAAAAAACATACTGAATACTCACTCTTTCTCCTTAACCTACCCTCTGTAGCTGAAGACAAGAAGGTATGATTTGTTAAACACTTTTCTCATGTTGGTCTACATTTATACATTAAAACTATAGCAGCAAATAAAATTCCTACATCAGATAGTACTCCAAAAGTTTCTTATCTATTTATTTAAATTTGTTAAACAGAGATAGTGCTCATCATAAATGACCAATTTTATACAAAGGTTTGACAATTACAGAGAAGTATTGTGAAAGGTAATCTATACCTAATGATAAAATTGATGAGAATATACAGGAAATTATATTGGTGGCATAGTGGCATAGCAGATAGCATTGTCATCTTACAGTAAGAGGTTTCTTGGGTCATTTCTAGGTTGTGGTGCCTTTTCTGTGGAGTCCGTATGTCCACCCTGTGTTTGTGTGGGTTCCCCCCTCCCAAAAAAAAAGTTAATGCTTGGGCATTTGAGCTTACCCTTTGTTTGTGGTATGCCAAGTTTATTCATTCTGTTTTCTCCTTTCATTCACATACTAGTGAGCTGTCATCTGCGTAATGCACAGGCCTATATGTGGGTTCTTTTTCTTCTGAAGCATTTCAAATGAGACATATGTCATGAGTAACCTAGATGCATTGTTTTGTTGGTGTAGAACCTGCCCCCAGACCCATCCTCAGCAGATGTAAGTTTTAAGGACATACTGCAAAAAGCCAAAAGAATGATTTTATAAAGCGCATAGGTAGCCAAGGGTCTTTCTTTGAATAACACATAACATGCTATTGAATTATGAATATTGTAGAGTCATTATATGCTTTCCTATACTGTGGCTGACTGGGTCTATATCATATGGTTGAAAGCTAATAATAGCGAACGACCACAACTTCAAAAACACCGGAACTCGAAGTTGACCTCACACCCCACTAAATATATATATATGTATATATATATATATATATATATATATATATATATATATATATATATATATATATATACATATACCAACTCTGAGATTGCACTACAGTGAGGAAAGGGCAAATACCCCTATCTACACTGTAGTGCGACCCCACAATAACAACTTTGATTTCCGGTGTTTTCAAAGTTGTGGTCGTTTGCTATTATTAGCTTTTGACCATGCAATATAGACCCTGGCTGACTAACTCACTATTGTGTTAAAAAAGATGCATCCTTTGTAAGTTTATGAGGTATGTATCATTTGACTGAATAAAAGTGAAAAAGCATAACTTGTAATACAACTGTTAATCTAACATAGGTGAATCATTTTCTTTCTAAGAGGTTTATTTAACTTCTTATTGGATGGTTATTTATTACTATAGACCTATTCTAAAATAGCTATTAAATGCAACTATTTTCTGTACTAAACTCAGTCTTCATAGTGACGATAGACTAACAATCACCTCCACAAACATATATTACTCAACACACTTTATTTAATTTGCACTTGCTGTCATTAGGACACTGGCATCAAGTTTTTTAAGAAAACTTAAATATAAGTGAAGATAAGCAAAAATGAAAGAAACTCATATCTTTTGTTTACTGATGTTGTATGTTTTGATTGTTGTTATGCTGAACTATATTGCTAGGGATATAATTCATTATTATTCTTACAACTTTGTATTTCATTCCATGAATTTTAAAGTTGTCTTGTATAGTATATAGAAGTGGTTAGTACAGATGCAAAACATAAATTATTCTAGGTTCTGTAGCACTTATTGTATCAATGTTTTTTTTCTGTTAGGCAGATGTGGTAAAATGTCATAATCTTTTACAGAAGCAGGTTAGAGCAGGCAGACATTGTAAATTATTCTAAGCCTTGTATTCTTGGCTGATTATAATGGACAAGAAATGTTCATATGGCCATTGGTTTGCCAGTGAAATTCATTATGTACAGGCTTCAAGAACTTTGATTGCTATAATCTAAGGTTGACATTTCTCACTTTATACAGACATATTAAGATTAATTTTGAAGGAAGTTAATAACTGTATGTTTATTCCAGAAAAAAAAAGCTAACTGTAAGCCTGAAGGACTGTTTTTTTCTATCGTTGATAAATATTTAGTTTTAATATTAGGTTCCCTGATCTGATATTAATTCTTTTGCTAATGTTTTAGAAGTACAGACTTTCCAATATAACTAGATGATCTATTGTCTTATAGATCTGATAGATGTTGACTCTTTGTAATATAAAATAAGCAAAATATAATTACAGTTCCTGATACCTTTCTGAATAACTATATTTTTGGTCCTATAGTTTTCCTACTATGGATACTTCCTAACTTCTCAAGTTCATTCAAGTGGCTTGTTTAAATGTAGAACATTCTGCATTGTGTTAAAAATATGTTGGATCAGTGAGATACAATAACAAACAGTGATATCCCACATGTTACTAGACATGGGGCATACTATTTGATGAGCTACAGAATATAATTTTCTGAAGATTGTTGTCTACCATTTCCCTTGATTTTTTAATGATATTCTTTCTTTTTGTGTGTGTTATAAATTAACCATTTTTTTCAAAATATATGTTGTTTTGCTATATCCAATGATGTATCATTTACTGACACTGAACGTCGTCATTATTACTGAGCAAGTTTTTTCTTTTTTTTTTTTTTTTATAGACCACTTACAGAGCTCCTCCATTTTCTTTTGAAATAATTGTGTTAGCTAGTTTGCAGTCAATGGCATGTTTGCTATGTCTAGCTTACTTCTTAATTGTATCTGAAACTGACAGAATTGTTAAAATAACGGCTCCAGGACATAGCCAAATGATATACCACAGAAACCCTTACCAGAACACACATATAACCACCTAACATAGATTACTGCCCCATCTTGCTTAATAATATTTCATACATTGAATTATATGAATTGTCTATTAAAATGTTAAACGTCTTTTAACTATTGTGCTATATGAAATGGAGTCTTAGTAATGTCAAGAATAGTAGTATGCACTGTTAACCATTTAAAATATTGGTGTTGCCTCTTCAAAGAATCTCACTAAATTCCAAAGGCAAGATCTCTATTAACAAACCCATAATAGTCCATATCCCAAAGCAGAACGTGGCCTGTGACATTATGGGTAAGCTTTATTATGACTCTCCCTGATTTTACATAGAATACTGGTCAGCATCACGGGATCTGAACTTTGGGTGGATCTAATGAGTTCCTAGCCTATACTTTATTAAATTGCAATACTCCAGGCTTTAGCCATGGATCAAGGATGAGTCCTCAAGCTAAAAAGTTATTTAGCTTGTGGGTTGTGGTTATATAGGCTTTCATTTTCATTGTGAAAAAAAATTAAACATGCTGGTTTTTCCTTTGGAACCTGTGTTTTTAAATTTACATGTGATAGCAGTTGACGATGACATATGAGAAAGAAGGTTAGAAGTAATATAAAATCATTTGATAGTATGCTAAGCAAATATTTAGAAGGCTCCAGCCATCCATCCATAATCCCCTTTTTTACATTTTTGCACATGGGGTTGGGGTATTTTATCAATGGTGGCCATAATCATGAGCCAGTGTTCACACCGCCAGAGAGCTTGTCCTGCTGAGATATGTACAACGGTGTTACTCATACTTTCTGGAAGAAGAAGAATCTAATTTAAAGTTTTGTTTGCAGTAGAAATTCAACAAGTGTTGGGATTTGAATTATGAGTGTGGAACAAATATGTAAGATTAATTATTATTTATTCTTCACTGTGAGAGAGAAAAAGAGGAATTGTTTATGAAATTAGAACACTGTTTGCTAATAATGAATCAAATAAGATGCATGGAGAACTTTTAGTTATGTACTTACCATAACTTTAGATGTTTGGGATCCATCTCGCCTACATTCTGTACTGATGGGCTCGGAGCCGATCCTCGGCTCCAACTCGGCATGCTATGCTATAGAGCAAAGCCTCTTATTGGCTGAGCTATTCTCTATCCCAGGATGCACCACCACTACTTCCCCAGATCTTGTTTGTCCGCACTCATGCACACACACATAACTGTTTATATAACATTGCCAGATGTTTCAAGATGAAACAATAGAATTCGGACCGTCCGATCTCTTCTGATCTCCAAGGCAGGGGGAAGGAGGGTGGGTTATTAGGAATGTAGGCGAGATGGATCCCAAACATCTAAAGTTATGGTAAGTACATAACTAAAAGATGTTATGTGATCCTATCTCGCCTACATTCTGTACTGATGGGACAGCGTCCCTAGCACCTAATTCCTGGGTGGCTCACTAGAAAACACTCCTGAGCACTGTGGAACCAAATGAAGCTCGCCCCCGAGATGCCACATCCAATTTGTAGTGGGAAATGAAAGTGTGCGGGGAAGACCACGTAGCCGCAGCACAAATGTCACTAATGGCAAGCTTAGAATGGAATGCTATTGAAGTACCCATAGTTCTTGTAGAATGAGCTTTGACAGAGGTTGTAAGCTCTTTATTAGAAGAGGAATAAGCCTGACTAATACAGTCCCTGATCCATTTGGCAATAGTGACCTTTGTGATGGCTTTGCCCAATTTATTATCCGAAAAGGACACAAACAATTGATCTGTTTTCTGTGTTTGTTGGGTCCTGTCTAAATAAAAACGCAATTGCCTGTGAACATCCAATGTGTGGAAGATGTATTCCACTTTGTTTGAGTACTTTGGAAAGAAAACTGGAAGTTCTAATGACTGTTGCAGGCAAAAACTGGAACAAACTTTAGGGACAAAAGATGGATTAGGCCTGAGGGATACTCTATCTTTGTGAAAAACCAGGTACGGTGGTTTTACAGATAGAGCTTGAAGCTCTGAAGCCCTTCTGGCAGAAGTAATCATGACCAGAAAGGCAGTTTTCCAAGAAAGAAGTTTCAAATCACAGGTTGCTGCCGGTTCGAAGGGGGAGGAAGTTAAGGCACGTAATACCACATCGAGATCCCACGGAGGAGCAGGATGAGAAATCGGAGGTCGTAAAAGTGCAGCACCTTTCATGAAGGTTTTACACAATCTGTTGCTCATTAAAGGTGGGTTTATAGATTCATGAAAATTGGAAATAGCAGCCAGTTGGACCTTGATGGTAGAGACTGAAGAACCTTGATTGAATAGGGAAGTTAGAAATTTCAGGACTTCTGACACCGGAACAGTGATGGGATCTAGACCCCGGAGTTGAGCCCAAATAGCAAATCTCTTCCATTTGCTAGTATACAATTTCTTAGTGGCAGACTTGTGGGCCGAGGATAAGATACGTATGACTTCCGGGTCTAAAGTATGATTCCTGACTATAGTTGGAAGAGGAGGAGCCAAGCTGTTAACTTCAAAGTGTGAAGGGACTGATGGAGTTGTCCTGACTGATGAATTAATAGGTCTGGGATCTGATCCAGGAGCCATGGTCTGTCCAGTGCATATTTCCGAAGATAGGGGAACCATATCTGACGAGGCCAGTAAGGGGCAACTAAAATCATTTTGCTCCCCAAGTGAGACGCCTTTTGTATCACTCTGGGAAGGAGGGGAACTGGAGGGAAGGCGTATAGCAAGCCGGTGGGACAGGGATGGGCTAATGCGTCCATAGGACTCTCCCCCGGAGCTGGAGTGAGAGAGAAGAACTTTCTGCACTTCCCGTTCAGCGGGGTTGTGAAAAGGTCGCAACAAGGAGTTCCCCATCTACTGAAGATCTGAGTTGTCACTGCATCGTTCAGAGACCACTCGTGAGGAGAGAGAATAGTTCTGCTTAGTCTGTCGGCTATCACGTTGGACTTGCCAGGGATATGAGTCGCTACCAGAAAAACGTCTGGTCGCCACTGCCCATTCCCAAACTCTCATGGCCTCTCTGCAAAGGGGGTAGGATCTGGTCCCTCCTTGCTTGTTCAGATACCAGACTACTGACATGTTGTCGGAGTGAATGGCAATTACGCCCTGAGGGAGGTAATCGTGGAGGGCTTGTAGAGACAGAAACACCGCCCTCATTTCTAAAATGTTGATATGAAGGAGACTCTCTTCTGAATGCCATTTGCCTTGGACTGACCTGCCCAGGTAATGCCCCCCCCACCCCATCTGGGAGACGTCCGTCATCAATGTGGCCATAGGAGGAGGTGGAACAAAGGGTCGTCCCTGATCCAGATTGGAGGGCACCAGCCACCAGTAAAGGTCCCGTTTGCAGGTTTCCATGATCCGTATGAGGTGACTGAGAGGGAGATCCTGAAAGGACCACTGTGTCGATAGGAGCCACTGGAGAATTCTCATATGCAATCTTGCTAAGGGGACTAGGAGAACAGTGGCCGACATAGAGCCTAATAGCTGCAGGACCATCCTGGCTGGAGCTTTGGATCTGAGAAGCAAGGCTCGGACTTGAGCCTGTATAGTCTGTATCCTTTCTGTAGGAAGATAGACCCGCATTTGGTTTGAGTCTATCTCTACTCCAATGAACCTTATGCGCTGAGATGGCAGCAACACAGACTTTGGCCAATTGAAGATGATTCCAAGGGAAGTGCCTAGTGATATGTTGGCTTGTAGGTTCTGCAATAGTAGACGCCTGGAGGTGGCAGTTAGGAGCCAGTCGTCCAGATACGGAAACACCTCGAATCCTAGACTCCTCAGGTGAGCAGTCACGACCACCAAACATTTGGTGAACACCCTGGGGGCTGTGGTGAGACCAAAGGGCAGTGCGCAGAACTGAAAATGACTGTCTCCCAGGCTGAAGCGCAAATGTCTCCTGGATGCCTGATCTATTAGGATGTGATAATAGGCGTCCTTAAGATCTATGGAGCACATCCAAACACCTTTCTCCAGCAGTGGGAGAATGGATTGTAAGGTGACCATTCGGAACTTGGACTTTTTGACTGATCAATTTAGGATGCTGAGATCCAAAATGGGCCTCAAGTCCCCGGTCTTTTTTGGCACCAAAAAGAATCTTGAGTAAGTCCCTAATCCGATCTGGTCTGCGGGGACTGGTTGGATGACTCCTTTTTGAAGCAGCTTTGAGATTTCTAAGGCTGCGATTTCCCGTTGATTGGATGGCGGGTCCGGGATTATCTTGGACAGCGGTGAAGGGTGTGAAAAGGGGATGGCGTAACCTCCGGCGATGATTCAAAGCACCCATCGGTCCTGAGTGATACCTTCCCAGGCTTTTAGGTGCCTCAAAAAATGACCCCCGACTGGCTCCGGAGCTGCACAGTCGGGCAATCCTTCAGGGATTGTGGAAGGCTGAAGAGCCACGAAAGGACTCGCGGTCTCCAGTGTTGCGGGGGCCTCTGCTGCCTCTGGGATGGCGTCTTCCAGAAAAATTTCCCCCTCTTCTGCCTCTAGAAGGGGGATCATCCTGCTGTGAGGGATAAGACTTCTGGGATTTACGGAACCACATTTTCCCTCCTCCTTTAGCCTTGGGGTAAGGCCGAAAGGGAGTGGAAAATTGTGCCCGTACGGCAGTCAAAGTCTTACCTTCTTGCTCGCAGCGGGTCAATGCATCCTTTACCTTGGGTCCAAACAAAGAGGACCCATCAAAGGGAGCGTCGGCAAAGGAAGACTTAAAGGCTTCCGCAAAATGACACAGGCGGAGCCAGGCTTGCCTCCGTAGAGCAACACCCGCCGCTCTACTCGCCCCCTCGGCTGCATATGAAATGAGCCTCATGGACGAGTTTGATATCGATGACAGCGTAGCCAACTGAGAGCCAACCGTCTGGGCCAGCTGCTCAGGTAGGTTACCCAAGAGGGTATCTGAAAGCTCCTTGATCAGATCCCTCTGAAATCTAGTGAAGTTTCAGAAAAAAAGCACTTAGCTCAGCCAAGTTCGAGACCACGTCCTAGCTTGTAAGTGGCAAACGAGATCTGGGGAAGTTGTGGTGGTGCATCCTGGGATAGAGAATAGCTCAGCCAATAAGAATCTTCGCTCTATAGCATAGCGTGCCGAGTCGGAGCCGAGGATCGGCTCCGAGCCCATCAGTACAGAATGTAGGCGAGATAGGATCACATAGCATCTTTAATTTCCACTTAGACAAAAGAAAAAAACAAACAGTATCTGGATGCCCAAGCTTTGAGAGAGATATTTGGAGACATTAATCTATATGAAGAAACCTAAGAATTGTGCATACAGAAGAGGAGCTGTGGAAACAATTACTGATTATGTTTGACAAATATTTTTGAACAGTTTTAAAGTTGATTTTTTTTTTTTTTGTCAAAAGCACCTTTTCAGAATGTGGAGATGTGCTGTATAAATACTAATGAAATATAATTTAATGTGAATATTACGAGGGATACCACTAGCACTGATGCAAGTTTATTGGTGAATAAAAGATATAATCATGAAGGAAGCAAAAAAGTTAATATTTCTGTTAGGGAACAAGAGATTTACAGAGTGAATGTTGAAGGAATTAACATGAATCTGATAAAAAGCACACATTTTTATTGAATGCAATAATATGCATATGCCATGTAAATCAAGCAGGTTACAAAGATGATGATGTTATGATAAGTCTGTATGATGAAAAAGGAAGTGCGGTAAATATGCAGAATCTATTTTCATTGGTGGCATATAGATCTTTAATAGAGTTACATGCTGGATGGAGAGAAACAGGTTTTAGGAAAAGGGAGGGGAAAACTACGATTCTGTTAAGTAGTAGATATGAAACATAGAATATATCAGTGCAAAAAGTCAAGACTGCTTTAAAGTGACTGCATTTAGATGGTGCATGAGGTTTGCATGTCTTATACTGATTATATCATTCTTTAGGGAAATATCAGATAGAGTTGATGGTTAGTATTTTCAGTAAATGTTTCTGAAGTTAAAAAAAGGTGAACAATTTGTAAGTATTATAATTATTTATATGGAAAAGTATTATGAGTAAGGGGCACACTGGCAATGCCAATGAAAGTGGATGCTTAGGAGAGCATTTTGTACCAGAGTAAAGGTTTGGGGAAAGGACCAAGGTGATGGGATGATGATGTTTCAACTCAAATTGAAGCTGTCACTGAGTGAATAACTGAAGTCAAACATGGATGAGTCTTGAGAAGGAAAAAAAAAGAGGTCAAGGGGAAAATGAAAAGTGAATCATATTAGATAAAGGACAAAGCTGGAAGTAGCACGTGATATGTGACTTGCTGAGGACAGTCAAAGAGAAGGAGAGAAAGTATGGGACGTACAGTTTAGAGCCAGAAATGCCAATCTATAGGAATAGATGGAAGACCTAGTGTATGAGATCATGGAACAGTGAGATTGAGGACCAGGAAATCAGCCCTTTCCCTGCCATATTGCAATCTCCAGTTAGTGTATATATAATTAGCAGGGGGTGTGGGAGGTGCAGCTCTTGAAAAATAAAATGTTTTCTTCTCATGTTTTTTTTTTTTCTTTTGACTTTGGCTTTGATATTTTGTCAGTTGAGATTTAGACAGTTTGAGGAAATGTCAGGAAACCCTTTCTTTGACCTGTATATTGGGAATACATTGAGACAGAAACCTATCTTTCCAGTCAGTCTTGGTTATTTTTTAGTACAGATTTAAGTTTCCAGCATGAGTGTTCTAATATTATTTTTTTTGATAAAATAGGAAGTCAGATAGGATAGAATTTTTCATGTCTTTAAAAGTGAGACACGGGTCACCTCAAAGCAGCTGATAGGCGGCTGAGAATAAGGACTACCATGATAATTTGTTAGCATAGTTGTAGGATTAAGGCATTTATATTTGTTGGTTAGAATTCTTTAGGGCCTTTCACAATTAAATGATATGCTTGGACTTCCCCATCAGATACATCCATTTGATTGAATTTCTAACATCTGGTGAAATTATTATTAGTTTCTACAACTATATAACAAGGAACAAGAATAATTTTAAGTAAACTGTTCTAGGTGGTGTCTCTAATAATAAGAATTAAATCAAGAGGTCAATATTTGTGTCCTGTAATATTATGAGTGTGTTGTTTTATATGGTATTTTGAATTTCATTATATCATACAGGACACAATTTTGTAGGTTAAAAGTGTGGGTTAGGGTAAAATGTTCTTTATATGTATTACACTACAATATTTTATTGTATTGTGAGGAGAATAGAATATGTAGATTAAATTTATTTGCAAAGCATGTTGCGAATTCTTTTGTTACAATATTTAAAGTAAAGGGGGAATCATTACAATCTTGTGGGAATGTGTTCAAATGTCTAAATGTTTTGAAGTGGATGTGTTAATTATTCATTAAGTGCTCAAATTATTGTAATTGGACAATCAATTAGGATGGTTTAAAAGTAGAGTTTTTTGTGGTTACAAATCATTCCCTTGAAAGCCATGAGAGACTTGGTTGGCTACAATCATCTGCACTAGAAGCTGAAGTTAAGTACAAACTTGCAGTTTTAAAAATACTGTATTTCATTTTTTCTGTTACCTAATTGTGTGTTGTCACTGAATAGTGTGCTTTGTGTCTCTCTGCTATAAGAGGGGGGTGGTGGTCTTCTCACTTCTTTGTTATCTGATATTTAACTGTTAGCCTAGAGGGCTTCCTCTGTACTTTAAGTGCTAGACACAAAGTTTGAGAATTCATTCTATGCTCAACTTCTGAGAGACTTGATTGGCTACAATCACCTGCATTAAAAGCTGAAGTTAAGCACAAACTTGCAGTTTTAAAAGTACTGTATTTCATTTTTTTCTGTTACCGAATTGTGTGTTTCACTGAATAGTGTGCTGTGTGTCTCTCTGCTATAAGAGGGGGTCGTGGTCTTCTCACTTCTTTATCTGATATTTAACTGTTAGCCTAGAGGGCTTCCTCTGTACTTTAAGTGCTAGACACAAAGTTTGAGAGTTCATTTTATGCTCAACTTCTGAGAGACTTTGTTGGCTACAATCACCTGCATTAGAAGTTAAAGTTAAGTACAAACTTGCAGTTTTAAAAGTACTATATTTCATTTTTTTCTGTTACCTAATTGTGTGTTTCACTGAATATAGTGTGCTGTGTGTCTCTCTGCAGTTAGTTCCACACCCATCCTCCTGTTCTTGTTTTAGTGTTAGTGTTGGTGGCTCTGAAATTTCCCGCTCCTCCTGTAAGTCTGTATTTGAACACTCCTCCTGGGTCCATCTCATTTGCTCACTTAACCGAGTGCAGTGGGATCATATTCTGAGTTTAGTGTTCACTCTACTTAATAAAGAGAGAAGATTTGAGAAGGCCAACCCACTTAGGTTCTTCCTTCCTCTCTCCTTGCACTTTACTAACACACACAAAAAAAAAAAAAAAATATATATATATATATATATATATATATATATATATATATATATATATATATATATATATATTCATCTGGTTTTACTGTATTTGTGTTTCCTCCTACTTTATTTTGCTTTTGCCTCTTCTTAAAAGTACTCAATTTTATTTATTCTGCTGCATTTATTACTGTTTGGTAGTAGCCTGATTAAATTGTAACTGTTATTCTAAGTCTTTTGGTTTAAGCACTTGGGCTTCATACCAGTTGTTTTACATTAAGAAGGTTTGCGGTCTGCACTGTTGTGGCAGGACAGGTAGCTTACATCCTTCTAAGCTGGGAACTGGTGGTTGAAGGCTCAGTGTCTGCTATTCTAAAAGTGTATTAGTTCTGGTTTAAGCACTTGGACTTCAGTCCAGTTATTCTACATTAAGAAGGTTTGTGGTCTGCACTCTTGCAGGAGGAGAGCCTGTCTTCTAACCTTCTGAGCTGGGAATTTCTGGCCACAGCCTTATTGTGCCTGCTTATTTGAACTGTTTCTTTCTGAAATTGTGTGTCTTGTTGCTGTAGCATAGACCAGATTCAGGCCTGCTGAATGTTGCTTTGTTGTATAACTTGAGCACTGATCCAGGCCATCTTTTTTTGGAGAAGGTTCCTCTGCACCCTAGTAGGGGGAGCGTGCAGTTAGAACTTGTCTGATTGAAGACTGCTGGAACAGGGCTCAGTTTTGAGCTTTTTTCTGGTTAATTGGGTAACTTGTTTAAATCAGTTTGCTCATTTTCTATTGTTTTATATATATATATATATATATATATATATATATATATATATATATATATATGCATATACAAAATGTGCACTTTATTCATCTGCTTTTACTGTATTTGTGTTTCTTCCTATGTTATTACTAGGAGCTTTGACTACAGCTCTGATCTGAGATATATAACAATAAGTATCATTTTCTGTGCATTTAAAGTGTTTTTTTTTATTGTATCTGCTTTATTTTCTGAAAAAAAACATACGTGTTTCCTGCCTTTCTAAGCTAGTATAGTCCAGTTTTCAGGTTAGTGCTTAATTCAAGGCTGGGTTACAGATCTCTGTGTTTGCCCATACCTTACTTGGATAGAAGGAAGTTTCTCTGTTCACCTATGAGAGAAGGGAGCTTTGAGCTGCCTATCTTTCCCTGGAGGAGTAGTTTTAGCCCAGAAATTAGTAGCTTATTGGCCATTTTGGGCTAAATTTTATCCCTTTCATTTCCTTGCTATAAAAACCTCATTTGCCCAGTTTTGCATACTGGGCAGCACCGATTAGCTAGGGTATAACAATTCCCGGCTCCACAAAGTCTCCACTTCAATTTTTACCTTGGATGTAGACAATCGTTCACCTTAAGCACTCAGGCCATTCATTTCTCAACCTGGCACTTGCTCAAAACTCATAGCAAGCACTTATAAACCCTAGCACTAGACCCCTCTATACTGTACAGAAGGACAAGGCTCTCTATTTGACCTTACTAGCCATTAAGTAAAACGGTTCACTGTACCTATCCAGGCATGTCCAAAGGGCAGTTTCAGGTGTACTCTCCAGTCCAACTGGTGAATCTGGGCATTTTGAGGCAATGTTACAACTGCCTCATGTACACAGACAACTCTCTCCTCTACCACCAAACACTAGAACATGTGAGAAATGCAATTATACAGCCAAACTGGAGGCTAAGCTCTCTCAACCCAAGACTGGATCAGACAGTCAAGAGGAGAAGGGAAATATCTGCATCACACCACCAGTCTCACATAGACCCATTAAACCAGCACCAGCAAAAAACACACATAAATACATGAAAATATACCCAGAGGCTCTAAATTAAAATCTGCAAAAGCAACAGAGACCTCCAAAGCAGACATCCAAGCAACCTCCACCCCCCAACACAAACCATGAAGCACATACTTCACAAAACCAGTGTGCCACGCAATCACAGCCCTTAAGGCAAAATAACATACTCAACATACTAGTAATAGGTGACTCTATAGTCAGGCACACTGATGTCCCACTCACTAGGCTGAATAAGGAGAAGGTTACTGTTAGCTGTCTGTCGGGTGCCAGGATCCGACACATAACACAAAAACTCAGGTCACTCCGGAATAAGTACATATATGACTCTGTCATTGTCCAGGTTGGTGTGAATGACCTGAGCCATACCTCCCTGGACTACAAGAAAAGAGACATGGAAGAGCTCTCTGATCATGTAGCCCAGGCCGGTATGACCCTGACCCTGAGTAGCACACTGCTCTCACCAAGAATGATACCACGGTATAAAGAAAAATTATCAATTTCAACAATTGGCTAAGTTTCTGGTGTCATTCAAAGGGGATCCAGAGTCTGTTCTCCTGGGATGACATGCCACCCCCATAGTGCCTTTTTTAGCAAGGCTCAAAAGACAAACCCGCCACCATAAATAGCACAAATAACAAAAAACTGAGGGTAATCCTACTCAATGCCAGAAGTCTAAACCTCAAAATGCAAGGCACTCCTCACTATGGAGAAAATCAATATATGTGCAGTAACAGAAACCTGGTTTAAGGCTCCAGAGAGCACCCCAGCACTACCAGGCTGCAACTCATACCATACATTTTGGCCACAGAACCCAAACCGAAATACAAAAGATGGGGGCGTATCCATGTTCATCAAGGATACCCACACCTCCAGGTTAGTGGCACAGCACGATGCTTCATAGATCATCCACGTGCAACGAACAATGGGCAAAACTGCAATTCAAATTGTAGCTTGCTACAGATCACCCACTATGTCCCAGCACCCCCATTCAGCATTTCTGAAACACTGGGAAACATAAAGGTTCTACCAAACACCCCAATATTGTGTGATTTCAATTACCCAAACATTAACTGGGAGAACTACTCAAGTACTAACTCCCTTGCCCAACATTTCCTAGAATTTATAAACTCAAACACCCTGGATCAACTGATCAACACTCCCACCAGAGGTGACAACATATTGGACCTGGTCATTATCAACATGGGTGACCGGTGTTCCACAC
Organism: Protopterus annectens; assembly: GCF_019279795.1. NCBI lineage: Eukaryota > Metazoa > Chordata > Ceratodontiformes > Protopteridae > Protopterus > Protopterus annectens. Next base: position 836,111,568 of record NC_056729.1, on the reverse strand, counting down.
CGGAGGTCAACCCCTTGCTGCTTAGATCTGACCATAAACAAATCACTTTGGATTTCCACATTCCGCTCCCACCTCTGGACAAGGAAATCGCAGTGAAAAACTTTTCAAAAGCATACTTCATTTTACTTAAGTCCGATTTGGAAAGTTTCAAAGCCCCCATACCAAAGGATAATGCTGTCCAAGCTGCAAAATCCTTTACTAATGCATTCTACAGGCACCTACAAGAATGTATGGATCATGCTATCCCAAGCAAAACCATGACTCACTCCTCCAAGAAAAGGAAACCAGTCTGGTGGACCCCTGCCATAAACAAGCTATACAATAGAAGGAGGAAACTAGTACAGAAAAGAGTAAATTCTCAGGAAGGGAAGACATCCCTGATCAGTATCAGCAAGAAACTACGATCCCTCATAAAATAATCCAAGGCGAGCTTCGAAATAAAAATTGCCAAGGACTCCAAAGATAACCACAAGGCACTCTTTAGCTTTGTCAAAAATCTAAGTGGCAATGCTCAGATCTGCTCAGAGTTAGTGCAGAATGGCACAAAATTCACTGAACCGACCGATATCCCCAACATCCTGGCAGACAGGGTCAGTGCAAACTTCACCCCCCTCTCACCCCCAAAAGGGCCCATAACCATACCAGAAGAATGTAGGACCCCTGAAATCACAGGCACTCAGGTTAAAACTGCCCTCTCCAAAGCCAAAAACACAGCATCAATGAGACCGGATGGTGACCCAGGCTGCGTTCTACACGAGCTCAAAGACGAACTAACTCCTCACCTAAACACATTGTTCAAACTCAGCCTCTCCACAGGCTACATACCCATAGAGTGGTGCACAGCAATAGTTATTCCGCTCCACAAAGGTGGAACCACAACAGACCCCAGGAATTATCACCCTATAAGCATGACTAACTTGGTCTGCAAGGCTATGGAACACATCATCATGGAACTCATTAACAGGGACATTGGGAACCTCCAAACACTGGACCCTACCCAGTTCGGCTTTGTTAAGAGCAGATCATGCCTCCTAAACCTGGTGGACTTCTTTGAGACAGTTACCAAGGCTATAGATGAGGGAAACATGGTACACCCAGTCTACCTAGACCTCGCAAAGGCCTTCAACACCATTCCCCATTCTGGTATTATCGACAAGCTCACCAGTTGTTGTTGTTTTTCTTCCAGCTTTTCCTGGTTAGGGGTTGCCACAGTGGAACTCTAGTCCGCTAATGATTGGCAGTAGATTTTTACAGTGTTGAGGTGCCAGCCCAATTCCCAACCTTCAACAAAGGCACACCCATTCACGGATGTCTTTTGAATGCCACTTGATTGTGGGGAGGACATGCAGACTCCACACAGAAGGCGCTCCAGCAGAGAATCGAATGGGAGAACCTCTTGCTGTTAGGCGACAATGCTACTGCTGCACCACCATGGCTATAGTCAAGCCTGAACATAAACCCCTACGTCACAAGATGGGTTGCCAACTGGCTCATGGACAGAACCCACATGGTGAGAGTTGCTGGAGTTAGGTCCGACTCTAAACCAGTTACAAGTAGTGTTCCCCAAGGCTCAGTCCTAGGACCCCTCCTGTTCGGCATATACTTCTCAGAGGTACAGACAAGCACAAGAAGACTATGGCTGACCAAGTTCACAGACGACTGAAAACTAGGGGCTATAATTGACTCTCCAGCTGACACAGACATACTCCAAAAGGGTTCACTGAGATGGATACCTGGTATCAAAATCATGGCCTCAAGCTAAATGCCAAAAAGTCAATAGCCATCCTCTATGGAAAAAAGTACCCACAAACTACCACATTGGTGGTAGTCCGCTAAATACGGAAAATGTAATAAGGGATCTGGGGACCCAAGCAGATAGTAATCTCTGCTTTGATAATCACATTGCCAAAGTGTTTAGAAAATCCTTCTATGTGGCCCACCTAATTAAAAAAAAAAAGGGTTCACATCCAAATCAAAAGAGGTCATTGTGCCCCTCTACTCATCAATTATCAGACCCATCTTAGACTACAACACCCCATTTAGGATGTACCTTATGAGACACCTGCAACAGCTGGAAAGACCACAGAAGTACCTCACCAAGAGGATCACTGGCCTCAAACAGATGCCCCATGCAGCTCGATTGAAGAAACTCCAGCTGTACTCAGTTGCATACCGCCTACTCAGAGGTGATCTCTGCCTGACATACAAGGCCATCTCCAACCCAGAATTGATGGACATGCCTCACCTGAAGAAAACCTTCTCCCCTTCAGCCACACACTCTAGGGATCTAAACCTCACCATAACAATAAATAGGACTTGCTGGAGGGATTGATTCCTGTCCCAGAGACTTCCCATACTTTGGACCAAGATTCCAATCTACATTAGGCAGAGCTCTTCACTAACACTCTTCAAGAGAAACATTGATGAGTGGATGGGAAACAGAAAGTTTACCCCGGGGATCTCTTCAGTGGCTCTGCTGGACAGAGGCAAAGGGAACTAATCTAAGGGGGCGGCAAAAGCCAGCACATTCTGGCTAGGCTTATAAATGCCTTCGGGCAAATAGCCTAGTACCTACCTATGAACCTATGAACCTATGATCCTAAAATATTATTGCCTTCTTCCTGTGTGGTTTTTGTTTTCATTCCAGTGCTTTGCACTCTCTTTTGTATATTTTGGCTCTAATAAATGGAAAATGCCACCATATTTCTATGTCTCTTGCAGAAAAAAATAGATTAAAAATGGCTATGACATGAAGATTATTCACAGTACATAAATATCTATAACTATATCTATATATCTGTATCTATATATATATATATATATATATATATATATATATATATATATATATATATATATATATATATATTTATATACATATATATATATATCTATGGGTCTATGCCATAAAGATTGAAATAAAGTTCAAAAGAATGAAAGCCAAAATATCTAAAATGCAAAATATTGAAAGCATTTTTAATGTATGAGAGAAAGCCTCCTAGCACCCTCCACTCCCTGCTCCCTGCTAATATATGTCCTACAGCAATGGAGAAATGGAAAATTTGCATGTTAGATAAATATATATATATATATATATATATATATTTCAAATAGCAAAAACATAAATTTCATAAAAATCATTTGTGATACTCTCTCGAATGGGTATGATTCTGATTCTGTTGTCTCCCACACAATGAAATATCTTGTCTAATGTTGTAAAACCAATTTCTCTTACTGTATAATATATGCCTAACATATACACATATGTTAGGCATATATTATACAGTACAAAATACAGAAGTGCATTTTATTTTAAATACCGAATATAACCAGGAATGCAGAAGTATATTTATTTTCAAGCATAGTGAATATGATATAAAATAATACTATTTTCAAACCACTAAAATAATGCACATATACATATATAGTATTTTCATGTTACAGAAACAGTAGCATTGAAGTGTATTAGCTGTGCTTAGTTCTTTGAGTGACAGTGACAAAAACAAGAGTCTTTAAATAGCAATAAAATAAAAACAGAGCAAGAAAAATAGAAGATGGAATTTAGCTATTTGAGAATTTCCTGACAGAGAAGGTGAAACCACTAATTTCCAGGACCTGGATATGTCAGAACTTGACAAGTTAATAGTGCATGTTATTTTGCTGAGTTAAAATGTGATGGAATACAATGGGAACCAGGGTCCGTACTACACATCCAAGCAGGCAGTGATTGGCATCTACAGATTCACAATTATCCGGTGTCAGGATTAAAAAGAAACATGCCATTGATTTCACAAAATTCAACAGAAACCTATTTTGCAAAACAAAGCCAAGTGAAGTAATACTCAAAAATGATTCTGCTTACAGATGCAGAATGCTGATCAGAAAAAATAATAGTTTTGAAGCATTATATAAAATGTTACTTTGAATCTTACCTTATCCAGTTTGATTTTAGATAATTCTGAATAGAGAAATATTTACTGCATATCAATTGGTCACCATAAATTATTATAGGAAAAATGAGCAGTGATTACAACTTAATACTAGTCCACATCCTATAACTAGGTGGTAACAAAACTTTAGAATTATTGTTATACAAAAAGTGCTACTAACTGCTGAGTTATATAATTGCAGGAATTCAAGACACATAATGTCTGAATTTGTATTTTCTGTTTAATCACAGTTGTTGATATTAACTGCATTTTTGAGCACATTAACAAGAATTATGTGTTTTACTAAAAAAAAAAAAAAAAAAAAATACAGCAAATGTACCAGTCAGAATTTATGAAGGTGTTTTCAAGTGTTTTATTAGGGGTGTGAATAATGTAACATTAGTGTCCACTTTCTGTACCACATTAGAAATCAAAAATATTTATTATGGATAAATATTCATGATTAGAAATTATGGTAACGAACCTTCTTCATCTGTTATTTTGAAATAAATATCATGACAATTCCATAAATGTTCAAATCTATTAAAATTTCATATCACATATAAACAAATGAATTTTAATTAATAGTTGATGACATGTCCTCCCCGCAGTCGAGTGGCCTCCAAAAGACATGCGTGAATGGGCGTGCCTTCGCTGAAGGTTGGGCGTCAGGCTGGCAGCTCGGCACCATAACAAATCTACTGCCAATCATTAGCAGACCATAGTTCCACTGTGGTGACCCCTAACCGGGAAAAGCCAATAAGACAAACAACAACAAGTTGATGACATGCCTTTCAAGCTCATCAAATCAACTGATTCACTCCATAATACTTATTGATGAGATACATCCTAAGTGCACATATGTTTACTCACACAAATACATACACATATACATGCACGTGTGCACAAACATATGGGATCTACTTCTATTTCCCGAATCACCATTTAATTGAATGATAAAACGAGACAATGTTGCTGAAAAGTTACTTTTAATGAACATCCGGATCACTGTAATTTAACTACAGTAAACTAATCACTTTGTATAGCTGTTGATAAATATGTTTTTCTCAACATTTTGTCAGTCTTACCCATGTAAATACAAGGATAAGGGGACTACTGCACCAAATATACTATTCCTTTGGCATTACAACCAAAACAACCATTGGGGACAATAATATGTAAATATCCTACCACATTAATATTCTCCATTTCTACAATGAATTTACACAGGTTGCAGGACCCACATCAGTACAAACCCCTATTGACAATTTCCTTAATGTTTTTGTTAATCTCATACAAGACTTTTAAGTTTTCCATTTTTTATAAGTAAACCTTGACACATCACTGAGTTTACCAGTTAACCCATATGCACCTACAACATAGGACCTGTTCCTTGTAAAAATGTCCTTACCATCCATGATTATACTATTGTATTCCAACATCATGGTTCTAGAAAAATCTTTTTTATCGTTCATATGACTGGGTAAGATAGATGGTTTTCTAATCAAGCATGGATATTTTATAAGCCTAACACCTGTCACTTCTTTGCAGCAACTATCAAACAGAGCCTATGGGCACCCCCTGTCTAAAAACATTGTTTTTAAAAATCCACACACTTTCAGAAATCTGTGCTCTTCAGATACCATCTTGGGCAATCTTAACAGTTACCCTTCCACAATGTTTTTCTCCTTTGACAGTGTATGAGAGCTGCTAAATTGAAGTAAATTGTTTGAATAGGTTGCCTTACGATAAACAGATGATTCAGTGTAAGCCACACCATAATTCTTGTACAAAAACACATGCACAAAACTGATCTTATCCTTATCTATCTCACTGACAAAACTCAGGAAGGCTGTAGCCTGGTTGGTATAACACAACAATTCATTCAACATAGCAGAGTTCCAGGTCCATAAATTAAATATGTCATCCAGAAATCTCAAATACTGTAAAATGTAATTCCAAAACTTACAGCTGAATTCAAAGTTGCATTCCCACCACAAAAGCATAACACTGACAAAAACTGATGCTGGGTCAGTCCCCATTGCTACACCCCACTTGCTTAAATATACAAAATTATTTGTTAACACAAAATCCATGCATTCAGAAATAATCCAAAAGACATTTTTTACTTAGATTTGTAGCACATATTAAGGCCTCATAGAACCACTCCATCCCAATGTCACATGGCATTACCAAAAATAAGTCTTTGACATCAATGGTGATCATCAACTAATCAGAATTAAACAATGTGACAGAAATAACTTGCAAAAAGTGACGTGGGATCTTTTAAAACAAGTTTTGTTACTAAAGAAACCCTTAAGCTACAATCCACCAGTTTAGCCATTATTGCAGTCTTGGATCCCATTGATGCTGCAGTAGGTCACATAGGTGGATCACCAACAGATTTGAGAGTCTTGGGTATCCCAAAAATGAAGGGCACTATCTGATTCTCAACCATCATATTCAATGAGCAAGTTGACTGTGGTTTTATAATATAATATATTTATTTATTTATTTATTAGGATATATTACAAGCAGTATATAATTATTATGTTATATGGTGCATTTAGTGCAAGGGAAGGTTACCATGTATATATTTATCCCTATATATACCATTCCTAATGCTAAAAGGTTTCATTGGTAATGGCTATACAAATGTATAGCTAATGTTGTTTTATAGTTAATTTTCAGACAGTTTTATTGGCTTTATTTAGTGAAGCTAATTTAGCTTTATATTGATGTGATGCAGTAGTGACTACCTAATGCGTGACCAATTATGCTATAATGAGGTTCAATTTTGTTTAATTGATTTTAATTGAATTAATATGGAGTGTATATATAGCATGAAGCTTGAATGATTTGATGAAAGCAGTTGAGGAAATCTGAAGAAGCGTGCCCTGGCAGCACGTGAAAGCGCTTATTTATATGTAATAAATTTTGTTTTATGTTTCATTTCGTGGTGGTCCTATCTTGTTTTTTCCTAATATTCAATGAGCTTGCATTTGGACCCCAATCTAATACCTAAATCACTCAACCATAGGTCTATCTTGCAGTAGCTAATATTAATTTGTTCAGCAAAGCTGAAAAAAAGTCACCATTGTTCAAGTATCAAAACATTTTTCAATGCACTTAAAGGTATCCATAATAACTACCCCCCTGCCTTTGCTGAGCTTCATAATATGAATGGACTTGTCATCAGAAAGCTTTTTGAAGAGTTTATATACATGGGTTGTCAGGTTGTGGTAACTTGTCATATAAGTGACACAAGACCCCTCAGATTGTTCTCACACAGGTTTTCAAACAATGCCACAGGTGGAATAAATGGAGGGTTAAAAGTACTCTTACTTACTAAGGCTGCCTGGCACAGTCCATTGTTCCCTTCCAGAAGCAAACTGAAATTCAGTTTCCCGGAAACAATCATCATCTGATTGTGTTTCCCGCACTATCCCCCATCACAAGAAGTTACCAGGGTTAAGCATCTATGTGCTACAATACACACTGATGGAGCATTGCTCAGATGAGGTGCAGCTGCTGGAAGTCATAAAACCATAGCATCAGTCCACTCTTCCTACAGGTGCTGCGTCCTATTCTCTAACACAGACATTGTGTCTCTGGCTCCATTCAAACCTATGGACTTAAGCAATAAAGTAGCTTAATATCAAGAATATTTTTTTCAAAGCCAGGTGGATTAACCACTCATCTCCCAGTATATGCTGTTACAACGTATACATTTAAACAGTTACAATAATACATATACATTTCTTTTCCTTCCAGGAGGGTGCACTGTTGATACATTTTAGCAAAAGCAAACCTCACAAATATATTTTCAGCACAAGCATATGTACAAATCAGTTTGATATACAAATGACATATAATTATTTACAAAAGTCCAGCTAGCTGTGCTGGCATAAGTTATACATCCACTGCCCTATTTCTACTGGCATGTCTGGCAATACCTCCTATCGTCACATCTTTCCCCCTCCTTTGAAGACTCAAGCTAGTTTTTCAAGTGACCCTTGAGAACCTTGCTTCAGAGGAATTAATCTATCTGGGAATACATTATCCCATTCCCTGTCTAGAGATTCCATCTGCCTTGGCATTGCTGACCCCACTACAGTGCTGCATTGCCATATCATATTCCTGCAACCCTAGGCTCCACCACAGTAACCTGGGATTTTGCTGGCTGGCTCTCTGTAGCCATAGACCCCCCTCAGATTCCTCCTGCCTCTTACTGCAATTACCTAGCACCAGGCCCTCCCTATTATGGTAAGGTTTCATCATGTTAACATGGTACAATTTGTGCCCCTGTCTCCTGCCTAGCAGTTCTACCATGTAGTTAACATCACTGACCTTTCTTACCACTTTTAAGGGTCCCTCCCTAGCTGGCTGCAGCTTATTGTGTCTAACCGGAATAAGAACCATCACCTGCTGTCTCACAGCATACTCTCTGGCTCAACCATTCCTATCATACCAGAGCTTCTTCTTCTGTTGGGTGCTCCTAACAGTTCTCTGGGCCAAGCCCATGAGCTCCCTGAGCCTTGACATGAGGTTTAGGACATATGCCACAACAGACTCCTTGGGGGATTTACAATCACCCTCCCACTCATCATAAATCAAATCTAAAGGTACAATCACCATCCCACTCATCATAAATAAAATCTAAAGGTTTCCTCACCCTATGGCCATACAACAACTTAAAGGTTGAAAAACCTGTGGATTCCTGGGGTACCTCTTTGTAAGCAAACAGCAGATGGTGGAAATATCTGTCCCACTCTCTCTCAAACTGGTCTGCAAATGCCCGTAGCTTGGTCTTTAGTGTAGGGTCTAACCTCTCCACAAGACCATTAGTCTGGGGATAGTAGAGGGTGGTGTTTAGATGTTTTGCCCCACAGTGCTTCCACAGACACGCCAGCAGGTCTGACATGAAATTGGAACCTCTGCCAGTCAGAATTTCTCTTGGGAAACCTACCCTGCTGAAAATCATTTAGCAAAGCATTTGCCAGCTGCTGTGTCTCAATGGAGGACAGGACCACTGTCTCAGGGTATCTGATAGTATAATCAACTACCACTAGGATATACTTCTTCCCTGTGGAACTTTGGGTACTCAGAGACAATGTTTATAGCTACGCTCTGAAATGGTGCCTCAATCACAGGCAAAGGCATCAAAGGAGCTTTGACCTTGTCGCCTGCCTTACCTACTTTTTTTCAGTGCTCACAGGTCCTGTATTACCCTGTTACATTCCTTACAATTCCAGGCCAATAAGAGTTCTGCATAATGCATCTCTTGGTATGCTTTATGTCCATATGACCTGCAAAAGGAATTTCATGGGCTATGGCTAGAAGTGCTAGATGGTAGGCTCTAGCCACTATCAGCTGCTGTATTACCTCACCCTCTAGCCCTCCCTTAGGGGTCTACTTTCTATCATACTTCTCAACTCTACAGATTTTCACAGAATGTCTAGATTTTTGCCTTATATTTTTGGTCCATTTTTCATAAAATTGTGGCTTTCTGACAAATTAGTGGCAAATCATTAAAGGCTGAAGTTAGAAAATAATGATAGACATTTGAGTTTTAGACTTCATACCCTTCAGAAAATTCATGCTAAAGCAGACCCTGTTATTCTATCAACTTTCTAGGTTTGTAAGAGCAATATTTCAAAATTGTCCCTATTTGTACCACTATTTTATGGCTTTGTCCAGATTTCTTACTCTAAGAGGTTGAGAGGTATGCTTTTGATACATTAACCCTTTGCTCCAGTATACAAATCCCCCCTTTCCTTCAGAATCAGGTGTCTCCCTAGCTACCTCCCTTAAACTTCTTAGTATTGGGTCTGAGATTTGAGCTTGATTCTTCCCAGCTCCCCTTCCACAGGAAGTCTGGTTTTCTCTGACAGTCATGCCTCACTGTCAGCCTAGGTATTTCCACTCAACTCTGCTCTAGCAGTCACTCTGTCCAAGGGAACATAAGTACCTACCAGCAGCTGTGGCTCACCTTCAGGATCACTGCTATAGGGTAGCTCCCTCCATGAAATAGCCGCATCACCAGCCCTGACGTCATATGTGGTACCTGTCTATGTCTCCCCAGGCTACCAGACCCACATACCTGTCTCCAAGCCTGACTGCATATACCTGCATGCACACAAGGTACTACATTATCAAAATCATTCCCTATCAAGATATCTGCAGGGATATCATCAAATACACCTACCTGATTGCTTCCTTTTCCACCCTCCCAGTCAAGGTGAACTCTGGCCAAATGCATTTGGAATGGGGTCCCTCCTAAAGTTCTGACTGGGGTGGACTGCCTAAGCAAGTACTTTTCCTCTTTAACCATGCAGGTTTCAAAATGGTTATTTCAGAGGCTGTGTTTCTCTTAGCAGTGGCCTGTTTTCCATCAACTAACATAGGATGTAACCTCTTGTGATAGTTTGGTACCCCTGTTGTCTCCAAACAACTTATCCCTGGCATACTGTTATTCCCACTTGCTGGCTCCCTCTCCATTTGCTCCCCACCTTCACTCCGTGGACATCTATATGTCACATGGCCCCACTGGTAAAATTTAAAACATTTAATCCTTGATCCTGGCTGTGTACCTGAACTAGTGGTTTCCCCTGTTACTGGTGGAATCTGTTGGGGTGGTTTAGGCTGCCCACCATCGGTTCCCTTATACCCATGTGCAGCATTGGGTATTCCTTTCCTGTGCAGTGATGCCCTGCTTGTTAACTAGAGATCCCCTTTCTTCCCCAGATATATGTAGTGTTATATTCTCAGTCTGCCAACCAGATTCTCATATCCTAAGGCAAAGTGCTAAGGGCTTGTTCCCTCATCAAAAGGTCTACCAGCCCTTCAAAAGTGGTGGCCTGACACCCACTCACCCACCTATGAAAATAAGTGCTTAACTTAGCAATATAATCATACACACTTTCATCTGCCTTGTGTCTATGCTCATGAAACTTTTTTAGGTAAGCTTCAGGTGTTAACTTAAAACATTCTAGTAAGCAACATTTGACTTTGTCATAATTTAAACAATCAGTATCAGGCAATTTATAAACAGCAGTTGCAGCTTTGTCATGAAGTAAGAGGGTCAGGAACCATATCCACAGTGCTTGGTCAGCATTATAGTGTTTACATACCCTTTCAAATATATGAATAAAACTATCAAAATTATCAACCTCTATAAATTGTGGAAGTAATTTACTGACCTTTATTGCTTCTGGGGTTCGGTTATTCCCTTCCCCATTACCTCCATGACTCTGGCAAAGTGTCATCATCTAACTCTCATTTTGATGCTGTTTCCCATTTTCTTCAGCCTGCAAATGCCACAGTTTCTCATTTTCTTTGGCCTCCAAATGCCGCAGTCTATCAGCTGATTCTAATTCCATCTGTTTTGCCTGCTTCAGTCTATCAGCTGATTCTAATTCCATCTGTTTTGCCTGCTTCAGTCTATCAGCTGATTCTAATTCCATCTGTTTTGCCTGCTTCAGTCTATCTGCTGATTCTAATTCCATCTGATTTGCCTGCTTCAGTCTATCTGCTGATTCTAATTCCATTTGTTTTGCCTGCTTCAGTCTATCAGCTGATTCTAATTCCATCTGTTTTGCCTGCTTCAGTCTATCAGCTGATTCCAATTCCATCTGTTTTGCCTGCTTCAGTCTATCTGCTGATTCTAATTCCATCTGATTTGCCTGCTTCAGTCTATCTGCTGATTCTAATTCCATCTGTTTTGCCTGCTTCAGTCTATCTGCTGATTCTAATTCCATCTGTTTTGCCTGCTTCAGTCTATCAGCTGATTATAATTCCATATGTTTGGCCTCCAGTTCAAGTCTCTAACTTCAGACAGATTTTTAAGTCCTCTGAGGAAAAGATGAACTGTTCTGTTTCTGAGGGCTACAAATTCCCATTACCAGACTGGTTGCCTCCTGGTTCCTGGTCTGAGCTGCAACTAAGGCTGAAATCGTTTCCTCTTTAATCAGGTTGGCATACACCAGTCCTTTGGCTTCTCATACCTTTGTCCAACTGGTTCTTTGTCAACTTACCATAACCCTCTGCTGACATTTTTGCCTGCTCTCCCTATCTAAACTAAACTAATAAATAAAAACTGTTGTGATATGAAACTCTGAATGATCACCATGTGGCTATTGAGAGAATGCACAACTTTAGTGACATTATCTGTCTGCTTGGGATGACATGGTCGACAGACCACGATGTTTTGCCGCAGATGGTCTGCACCTGTCGCCCCTGGGATTCTGGATACTGGCTAAGGCTCTTGCTGCCCCTATAGTGCCTTTTTTAGGCAAGGTTCAAATAACAAATTCACCACCATAACAGGAACAGCAAGCAAAAACTGAGAGTAATGCTACTCAATGCTAGAAGTCTAAATCTCAAAATGCACTCACTCGAGGCACTCCTGAAAATGGAGAACATCGATATATGTGTAGTGACTGAGACCTGGTTCAAGGCTCCAGAGAGCACCCCTGCTCTACCAGGCTATAACTCATACCACACTTTTTGGCCCTGTAGCCTGGACTGAAACACCAAAGGCGGAGGTATGTTCATATTCATTAATGATATCCACACCTCCGGGCTAGTTGCTCAGCATAATGCATCCGAGGTTATCCAAGTGCAACTAACTCTGGGCAAAACTGCAATCCAAATTGTAGCTTGCTACAGATCCCCCGCCATGCCTCAGGATTCCCACTCTTCTTTTCTTGATGTACTGGAAAATATTAGGGTTCAACCAAACACCCTAATAATGGGCGACTTCAACTACCCCAACATTAACTGGGAAAACTACTCATGTACCAGCTCCTTAGCTCAACGCTTTCTGGAATTCATAAACTCCAATGCCCTGGATCAACTTATCCACACCCCCACCAGGGGCAACAATATCCTAGACCTAGTCATTACCAACAAGAGTGACTGGTGTTCCACACCTAAAGTCAACTCCTTGTTGGTCCGATCCGACCATAAGCTAATCACCCTTGATATCCACATCCCGCCCCCACCCCCCATTAAGGAAACCACAGTAAAAAGATGTCTCCAAAGCCAACTTCATGCTTCTTAAGATAGAAGTGATGAACTTCATGACACCCATGCAGATGGACAATACAGTTACAACTGCTGAATCCTTCACAAATGCACTCTATAAGCACTTACATGAGTGCATGGATCGTGCTATCCCAAACAGAACCAAAACGCTATCCTCCAAAAAAGGAAGCCAATCTGGTGGTCTCCCGCCATAAACAAACTGTACAACAGAAGGAAGAAACTGTTGCAAAAGAAAGTAAAATCCCATGAGTGGAGGAGCTCCCCAGTAAGCCTCAATAAGAAGCTAAGATCCCTTATAAGATCCTCCAAAGCTAGCTATGAAAACAAAATTGCCACTACTTCCAAGGACAACCACAAAGCATTCTATAGCTATGTCAAGAATCTCAATGGCAACACCCAGATCTGCTCTGAGTTACAGCATAAAGGCAAGAAAATGACAGAACCAACTGATATTGCCAACATCCTGGCAGATAGGTTCAGTGCTAATTTTACCCCCTCTCACCCCCTAAAGGGCCTATATCTATACAGGAAGAATGCAGAGCTCTTGTAATCACAACTACGCAGGTAAAAGCTGCACTCTCTAAAGCAAAAAACACAGCATCCATTTGACCGGACAACATCCCAGGCTGCGTTTTGCATGAACTTCAGAATGAACTAGCTCCCCACTTAAGCACCATGTTCAATAATAGCCTCACATCAGGCTTTGTGCCCACTGAATGGTGCACAGCAACAGTTATCCCACTCCACAAAGGGGGAGCCACCACTGATCCCAGGAACTATCGACCAATTATCCTGATGAGCCTGGTCTGCAAGGCCATGGAACGTATCATCATGAAACTCATAAACAAAAACATTGGTAACCTCCAAACTCTGGATCCCACCCAGTTTGGGTTTCTGAAAGACAGATCATGCCTCCTGAACCTGATCGACTTCTTTGAGGCAGTCACCAAAGCCGTAGATGGGGGTAAGGTGGTTCACACAGTCTATCTTGACCTCGCCAAAGCTTTCAACACCATCCCCCATTCTGGAATTATAGCTAAACTCACTAAACTAGGTATAAATCCCTATGTCACAAGATGGGTTGCCAACTCGCTCACTGACAGAACCCACACTGTAAACATTGCAGACTCCAAATCTGACCTCAAAGCAATGACAAGTGGAGTACCACAGGGTTCCGTCCTGGGACCTCTCCTGTTTGGTATCTACTTCTCTGAAGTACAGGCTGACACAGAAGGCCTCTGGCTAATGAAGTTCCCAGATGAATGCAAACTAGGAGCCATAGTCAAGTCCCCAAATTATGTGGACATCCTACAGAAGAGCCTTGCTGAGACAGATGCCTGGTGTCAAAGCCATGGCCTCAAGCTCAATGCCAAAAAGTGCAGTGTCATCCCCTTTAGTAAAAACTCTGTACCCATGAACTACCACATAGGCAGAAATCTACTTAACACTGAATGCGTGATAAGAGACCTTGGGACCCAGGTGGACAGTAGTCTCTCTTTTGATAGTCACATCACCACAGTAGTCAGGAAGTCCTTCTACATGGCACACCTCATCATAAAAGGGTTATCATCCAGGAAAAAAAAGGTCATTGTTCCACTGTACTCGACACTTATTAGACCCATTATAGAGTACAATGCCCCTTTTGGAATGTACCTCACAAGACATCTGCAGCAGCTGGAAAGGCTACAGAAGTACCTCACAAAGAGGATTACTGACCTCAAACAAATGCCCTACACTGACCGCCTCAAAAACTCCAGCTTTACTCCGTAGCATATCGCCTACTCCAAGGTGATCTCTGCCTAACATATAAAGCTATGTCAAACCCAGAGCTGTTGGATATGCTACACCTAAACAAATCACAATACCTCCAAGCTACATGCTCTAGGGACTTAAACCTTGTCACCACAATAAACAGGGCATGCTGGGGGGATAGATTCCTGTCCCAGTGACTTCCCATACTCTGGAACAGTCTACCCATCTATGTCAAGCAAAGTTCTTCATTAGCACTCTTCAAGAAAAATCTTGATGAATGGATGCGGAATAGGAAATACGCCCCGAGGATCACTTCTGTGTCTCTGCTCAACAGTGGCACAGGAAAATAACTTTCTTGGGTGGTGTAAGCCAGGGAACATTGTTGGCTAGACTTACATAGGCCCTTGGGCCGATAGCCTAGTTCCTACCTATGATCCTAAGTGCTTACAAGCTACAGGAGTCCTATATCCACACCACTGCTCATCAATATGTGATATCCTCACTGTGGGCCAGTAATCAAGGAGCTGAATCCTCACCACTGACACTGGAGAGGGACGTGCACTTGGAATACAAATGGATACACTCAGTATTTCCAGATGCATACCTCTCTGCATCAAGCACAACTTCCTTTAAGAGCGCTCAGGAAACACACTCAGTCCAGGGTCTGGATTTCTCTATTTGTCTTCCTCCAGGTCCCCAGTAAGACTTCCCACTGTACAGCTGTAGGGTTAGGTCATCAGCCGAATGTCAAAGCCAAGTCCTCCAACACCCTCTCTATGAAGCCAGTGCTTCATGTCCCTGCCCCAAGTAGCTGACACACACAATCTTTGAGATTTAATTTTCACACACACAAAACCACACACACACACACACACACACACACACACACACACACACACACACACACACACACACACACATACACACAAAACACACACACAGAACTATCAGTAAAAGCACTTACCTACAGTCAGTTTGGAAGAAGACACTTATGTCACATCTTTGGGATGTTGGAGTACCCACATAGACAAAGGAAGGGCATACAGACTCCACACAGATAAAAACCCAAGAAATTAGCCAAGCTATGTGCTGTGAAATGGCAGTGCTACTCACCATGCCAGTGTTCCAATAATTAGTTACTTTGATTGACATCCTGCTTCAGCCAGATCACTAAAGACAGCTACTTATCATGCATTATGCTGGAGCTTGTGATGAAAAGTGAAAGAAATTATGACCAACTTGTTCATCTCAAATACATTGCACCCCTCCCACATACATCTACACAAGCATGTGCCATAAAGAATGTAAATTAAATAAAGATCAGAGTAACACAGTATTTCATCTTAATCCATACAAATGCACACTACTCTTACAAATCCAGATCAATGACTGCTTAAAATGAGCAATTCCAAGTTGGGTCACACAAATCACATAAATCGTGTAAAGTCAGAATAATGAACAGACGGCAGTTAACCACTCTCCTACATAGACACTCCAGTAATTGTAGCAAATCATCTGTGCACAGCTCCAATGTTTGACTTTATTAGAAGAAAACGTTCACAACCTCTCAGTGCAAGATTTAGGGACAAAGTCAAAATTAAAAGGGAAAAACAAATGCTTAACTCAGTGCAGATTTTGCAAATTGCTTTTATATAGTTGGAGAGTTCAAGGAATATCAGGTTGGCAAAACATTTAATTTTCTGAAGGATATGAAGTCAGAACCTCAAATGTCTGTCATTATTTAATGGCTACAGTCCTCTATAACTGACCATAGAATTATGATTTTTCTGATGAACATTCATAACTTTCAGCTTATTTGTTTAAGAATTAGAGAGAAAGACACAAATAACTGAGAGGGAGTGAAATGCCCAACATCAAGGCGAATATTAAATGTCAGTCTAATTAATTTTACAAGTTAATAAAATAATAGGCTTTGCATCAACATGTATTTTGTGAACAATAAGAACTACAAAACTCTAATGTCTGGCATGACTGACTGCAATCTTATTTTTTTTTTACCAAAAAACAAAATCGAACATTTTTTGAGGAACAGGTTAAAAATATGAAGCAAAATCAATAAAGTTCAGAGGAATGGAGACAGTCTGTCAAATCAGAAACCATTGTGTAGTACTCTGTCCTGCAAATGTGCCATTAGCCATCCATATAGGTTCATAGGTTCATAGGATGTTACTAGGCTATTGACTCAAGAGTCTTTACAAGCCTAGCCATAAAATCCCAATATAATAGTAGATGAGAGAAATCATCTATGCCCAAGATTTTTCTAGCAAGGATTATCCATGTCCAAGAGAGAAGCAAGGACAATCCCTGGCAGAAATTTAAATTTTCCCATCCAGTCATCCAGGTTGCACTTAAACAGGGTCATGGACATGAACTGCTTGATATGGATTGGAAGCCTATTCCAGAGGAGTGGCAACTTCTAAAAGATATATTTGTTTCTCCAGCAGGTCCTATTTATGCTGCAGGCTGGATTGAGGTCCCTGGAAATGGGTGATTCTAGTCCCATTTGACTTATGGATGTGCAGTATTTTCATTAGATTTGGGTCAGAAATAGCCCTGTAAGCCAGACACAAGTCACATCTAAGTAGGTTATATACTACTAAGTACAGTGACAGTGACTTCAGTCTGTCCACAAAAGACATGTGCTGGAGACCCTGAAATTTCTTAGAAATCTCTGAGGTCTGTCAAGCTGCTGCAGGTGTCTGGTATGGTACATACCAAAGGGACCATTATTATCAATAATAGTCTTGATGAGGGAAGAGTACCGGGGAGTTATAACCTCTTTTGCTTTTGTAGCAATGCCTTTGCTAATCAGGTGAGTGATACAGAATGCCTTCCTCACCACAGAAGATACATAGTGGTGAAAACTGACATCACAGTTGAGTTGTATTCCCAGGTCTCTTACTTCAGAATTAGTACATAGGGTATTATAGGTTCATAGGTTCATAGGTTCATAGGTTCATACTAGGCTATCTGCCCAAGGGCATTTATAAGCCTAGCCCATAGTTATGTGGCTTTCGCCACCCCTTTAGTTTGAATAAAACTATGCCTATTATTTTGCTGTGCCTCTGTCAAGCAGTGACACTGAAGTAATCCCTGGGGTATATCTGCGATCTCCCATCCATTGGTCAAGATTCCTCTTGAACAAGGCCAGCGAGCTCTGCCTCACATGTACCGGGATTTTGTTCCACAGCATAGGGAGTCTCTGGGTGATGAATTTGTCCCTCCAGCACGTTCTATTAATAACCGTGTCAAGGTTTAAGTCTCCCGCCCTTGTGGTTCTGAGGGATCTAGATTTTTTGAGGTGAAGCATATTCATCAAATCTGGGCTTGACATGGCCTTATATGTCAGGCACAGGTCACCTCTGAGCAAGCGGTATGAGACTGAATAGAGCTGGAGTTCTTTCAGTCAGGCAGCATAAGACATATTTTTGAGACCCTTTATCCTTTTGGTGAGGAACTTTTGGGGCCTCTCCAGCTGCTGCAGGTGTCGGGTCAGATACATTCCGAATGGGGCATTGTACTTAATCATAGGTCTAATGAGTGATGAGTACAGGGGGACGATGACCTCCCTTGATCTAGATGTGAATCCCTTCATGATCAGGTGGGCAATGTAGAAGGTCTTCCTAACTACTTTAGCAACATGAGTGTCAAATGAAAGGCTACTGTCAACCTGGGTCCCCAGATCCCTGATGACTTCTTCTGTGCTCAGTGGATTGCCACCTATATGGTAGCTAGGGGTAACCTTGTTTATCTCGAAGGGTATGACTATGCATTTCTTGGCGTTTAACTTTAGGCCATGGCTCTGGCACCAGTTTTCCGTTTCTGTGAGGCCCTTCTGAAGGATATCTGTGTCAGATGTGTTTTCGACTATGGCACCCAGTTTGCAGTCATCTACAAACTTTGTCAGCCATAACCCTCCTGTGTTTGCTTGTACTTCAGAAAAGTAGATGCTGAACAAGAGTGGACCCAGGACTGAGCCCTGTGGGACACCACTTGTGACAGGCTTTGAGTCTGACATGGCTCCAGCAACTCTGACCCTGTGGGTTCTGTCAATTAGCCAGTTTGCAACCCATCTTGTGATGTATGGGTTTACATTCAAGCTGATGAGTTTTCGATGATACCTGAGTGGGGTATTGTGTCGAAGGCCTTTGCCAGGTCGAGGTAGGCTGTATGGACTGCCTTTCCCTCATCAATGGCCTTGGTGACTGTCTCAAAAAAGTCAACCAAGTTTAAAAGGCATGATCTGCCTTTGACAAAGCCAAACTGGGTTGGATCCAAAGTCTGCAAGTTCCCTATGTCTTTATTTATGAGTTCCATTATGATCCTCTCCATGGCTTTGCAGATAAGGCTTGTCAAGCTAATGGGACGGTAATTACCAGGGTCGGTGGAGGCACCGCCCTTGTGAAGTGGGACCACAGTCGCCGTGCGCCACTCCTTGGGTACGTATCCTGAGGTGAGGCTAAGATTAAACAGCTGTCCTAACTGCGGGTTTAATTCCTCATTGAGTTCGTGGAGCACACAGCCAGGGACACCATCCGGTCCCATGGATGCTGTGTTTTTTGCCTTGGAGAGGGCAGTTCTCACCTGGTAGTTGGAGATGTTTGGGGGGCTACAATCCTCTGGTATAGATATCTCTCCTTTCGGGGGGGAGAAGTTTGCACTGAACCTGTCAGCCAGTATGTTGGCAATGTGTGTAGGTTCAGTAATCTTCACATCATTTTGAACTAATTCTGAGCATATCTGGGAGTTTCCTCCTAGGTTTCTAACATAGCTAAAGAAGGCCTTATGATTGTCTTTTGAGTCCTTGGCGATTTTTCTCTCAAAATTTGCCTTGGATGATTTTATGAGAGCTCTTAGTTTTTTACTTATAATGATCAAAGGTGTCTTACCTTTCAAGGATTTTGCTCTATCTTGTAGTAGCTTCCTCCTTTTGTTGTAGAGCTTGTTTATGGCTGGGGTCCACCAGACTGGACGCTTGCCTTTGGTACAAAGAGTCTTAGTTTTGTTTGGGATTGCCTGATCCATGCAGTCCTGTAGGTGCTGGTAGAAGGCATTTGTAAGTGATTCAGCGGTTTGAGTAATGTTTACCACTGGCTCAGGTGCCTTAAAGGAGACCACGCTAGTTTTTAGAAGTGTGAAGTTGGCTTTTGAGAAGTTTTTCACTGTGGTCTTTTTTATTTCAGGTGGGGGCGGGATGAGGACCTCCAGCGAGATTAGTTTATGATCTGATCTCACCAGTGAGGGGTATACTTCTGGTGTTGAACATTGTGATCCCCTGTTCGTGATGATGAGATCAAGTATGTTTTCTCCTCTTGTTGGGATGGTGACTAGTTGTTCCATGGCATTTGAGTTTATGAACTCCAGGAAACTTTGGGCTAGAGTGTTTGGGCTTGAGTAGTGTTCCCAGTCTATATTAGGGTAGTTGAAATCACCTAGTATGGTGGTGTTTGGAGATACATTTATCCCCTCCAATGTTTTCAGGAAGGCCATGTGAGGTTCCTGAGTTTGAGAGGGTGGCCTGTAACATGCTACAAATTGCAGAGCAGTCTTGCCTATGGTTAATTGCACCTGGATGGTCTCCGATGCATCGCGTTGCCACCAACCTTGAGGTGTGGGTGTCCTTTATGAATATGGACACCCTCCTTTCTTGGTGTTGTCCGGATTTTGGGGCCGGAACGCATGATATGAGGTGAAACCTGTTAGTGCTGGGGTGCTCTCAGGAGCCTTGAACCAGGTTTCTGTCACAGCACAGACATCAATGTTCTCCATACTGAGAAGGGCCTCGAGTGCGTGCATCTTGAGATTGAGACTTCTGGCATTGAGCAGCATTACCCTTAGTTTTTTTCCTTTTTTGTGTTCTAGGGTGGTAGGTTTAGAATTTGAGCCTTGCCTAAAAAAGGCACTATGGGGGTGGCAAGAGCCTTTGCCAATATCCGGAAGCCTAGGGGTGACAGGTGCAAGCCGTCCCTTGCGAAGCAGCGTGGCTTGTCCAGCATGCCATCCCAGGCAGTCAGACATTGGATCCCCTTTGAATGACACCAGAATTTAAGCCAATTATTAAAGCTGATCATCTTATCACTGTATTGTGGCATCATTCTAGGTGAAGGTAGGATACTGCTCAAGGTCAGGGTCATACCTGCCTGGGCTACATAATCAGAGAGCTCCTCAATGTCTCTTTTCATGTAGTCCAAGGAGGTACGTCTCAGGTCGTTGACACCAGCGTGGACAATGACTGAGTCGCATTGTACCTGCTGTTGAGAGACCTGAGTGCTTGCGTTATGTGGCGGATTCTAGCGCCCGACAGGCAGCTTACTGTGACCTTCTCCTTACTCAGTCTGTTGAGCGGGACGTCAGTGTGTCTGACTATGGAGTCACCTATGACAAGTATGTTTGGTGTTGTATTTGGCCTTAAGGGCACTGACTGCTTTGCACACTGATTTTGTTGTTTATGTGTTGTTTGTGTGGTGTATTGAGGTTGCAGTTGCTTGGGTGTCTGCTTTGGAGGCCTCTGCTGTTTAGGTAAATTTTTACTCAGAGCCTCCGAGTATGTCTTAGTGTGTTTATGTGTTTGATTCAGTGGTGTGGTTGAGTTATGTGAGACTGGTATTGTGGTGTGTGTAGTTACCTTCTCCTCCTGCCTGGTCTTGCCAGTCCTGAGTTGAGAGAGCTCAGCCTCCAGTCTGGCTAAATAGCTGCATCTCTCACAAGTGTTAGTGTTACGTGGGAGGAGGAGAGGGTTGTCCGTGTACATGAGGCAATTGTAACATTGTCTCAGAATTCCCAGATTCACCAACTGGGCAGGAGAGGACGCCAGCATCTGACCCTTCGACATGCTAGAAAGAATTATGAGTTGGTATGAGACAGAAAAGTAGTGGGCTTAGCAGGGAAGTGGGCACTCCTGGCGGGTTTTGCTAGTGAGAGATTTGTATAATATAGGAGTGCTTGACCTGCAAGCAGAATGCTTATAAGACAAGGGATATGCTTATAAGACAAGTGCTGAGCTTTTTGAGAAGAAAAAGCTATTTGGAACAAGTGCTGCACTTTTTAGTGAAGGTGAAAACTGTTTAGGTTCCTAACAGAGCAGTTCTAAGGGAAAAATTGAAGAACAGACTTTCTGGAGCCAGAAAGAGTTTAACCTTGTTTAACCGGCGCTGCCCGATGCTGCTCTAGTGGCAACTCCGCGCTAAATCGCGTTAAAGCGTGCTTGATAGCAGGGGCTGGAAAGAAGCAGGAATAGTCCCAAATTGTTTATTTTATAATCAGCAGGGAGATTGTTTTTACTGAAGGGTATGATGATGCATTTTTTTAGCATTTAGTTGAAGACCACAGCTTTGGCACCAATCATTGGTCTGTGTAAGCCCCTTTTGAAGAATGCTGATATCACTAGGGGATTCAATTATAACACCTAATTTGCAGTCATCCACAGACTTGGTTAGCCATGGCCCCTCCATTTTGGCCTGGACTTCAGAGAAGTACATGCCAAACAAAGGGGGGCCCAGCAGTGACCCTTGTGGAACTCCACTTGTGACAGGTCTGCTGGTAGAGGTGAAATCTTCAACTTTGACTGAGTGTTGTCAATCTGTGAGCCAGTTTGCAACCCACTTGACAACACAGGATTTGATATTCAACTGGATTAGTTTGTCAATGATGCCCGAATGTGAGATTGTGTTGAAGGCGTTAGCCAAGTCAAGATAGGCCATGTGCACAGCTTTGCCTTTGTCTGTGGCTCTGGTCCCATTGTTTAAAAAGTCCACCAGATTTAGCAGGCACAATCTACCCTTAACAAAACCGAACTGGGATAGATCTAGCGTTTGGAGGTCACCTATATCCTTATTTATGAGATCCATGATGATTCGTTCCATTGCCTTACAGATGAGGCTGGTTAAATTTATGGGTCTATAGTTACCCAGATCTCTTGCTCAGCCATCCTTATGGAGGGGGATAACAATTGTTGTTTTCCATTTGGTGGGGACAAAGCTAGTAATCAGGTTGTAATTGAACAGGGTGCCTAGTGGAGTAGCTCTTGTTTAAGAACATTAAGAACGCAGCCCAGAATGCCATCTTGTCCTATGAGAGCTGTGTTCTTAGTCTTGGAGAGAGCATTGATGATTGCTTTTTGGAGATGTGGGAAGGAGGTGATGTTGACAACATGGTTTGTGGTATGCTTGGGGGGATAGGGGCCTCCTTGGCTATGGTTGCTAATTTTTTTTCATAGTTGCTCTTTGAGGATTTTATGAGTTGTCTTATTTCCTTGTTTAGGCTGAAAAGGGTGCTATGCCATTTTTGGGTTCTCACCTTTGTATTTTTAGACAGCAGCTTCTTTTGCTTATTGTATAATCTGTTAATATTAGACATCCACCAGGATGGTTTGTTTTTCTCTTGAGGATCTTGCTATAATCCTATCAGGCATGGTTGTCTCTATACACTTGCAGATGTTTATACAGGGCATCAGTATATACCTTAATATATCTGTCACTGCCATCTGTGGAAACTAGAGCTTGGAAATCTATTATACCATACCTTAGGAGGGTGTAGTTAGCTTTGGTTCATAGGTTCATAGATTAGTACTAGGCTAACTGCCTTTGTGGGCCATTTTTAAAACTAGCCAATTACCCCATATGAGAATCAAACCCTGCACCTTGGCTTTATAAGGCAAATACCTTAACTATGATACCAACCTCCCACCCCTCGGTGAAGCTTTTTAGCCGGACTTCACCTATAGGAAGGTCTGGTGCTATTGCTACTTCAAAAATTACTGATATATGGTCAGATTTAACCAGTTCAGACCCTACACTTGAGGCACTGCATTGGTCACTCATATTGGTCAGGATCAGGTCTAGAATATTAGAGCTCTTTGTGGGGTGATGTGCTATTTGTTCCAGGGTATTTGAGATTACAAAGTCGACGAACTTTTATGTGAGTGAGTTTGGGCTTGTATAAGATTCCCAATTAATGGAGGGATAGTTGAAATCACGCATGACTTGTATGTTAGGGTGTACTTTTATTGTTCCAAGTAGGTCTAAATATGCTATGTTGACTTCTTGCTTCATGAAAGAGGACCTGTAATTGATGATGGGGGGGGGGTCTTACTCATGGTAATTTGGGCTTGGACTAACTCCACATAGTTATCTTGTCTAACCAGTGTAGAGGCATAATTATCTTTAATGAAGATAGATACTCCACCTCCTTTGGTTCACACACCTTCAATATGTAGTCTGAAAGACAAAGTAAAAAGTAGCTCAGTTTTTCCCCTTAAATTATATGTAGCAACAGAAGAGCAAAACAGATCTTTTCTTAAATATGTAAAAGCAGCAGCTGGTGTGAAATACAGTCAAGTGCAGCAAATGCAGTAGTAAAATTGAAACAACATTTGTAGTTCTTTTGAATGGTTTGGTATGATCAGAGGAGCAGAGGCTGAGTGCCTAACTCTTTTGAGCCTTTCTAAGACAAGCAACAACCCATGCAAATGTGGTTCTTAAGTAAAATACAAGAATAAAGCAGCTAATACAAAGAAACCAATGAAAACACTCAAACTGAGCCCTGAACCAGTGAATGTTGGATAGAAAAATGTACCTTATCTTTTCACTGGCTGGTGCTGCTATCACATTGTCTGGAGTGACAACCCACTTCTCTTCACTGTTCACATTGCTATGTGATGGCAATGGCTGACAGGTCATCATAGCCACATAGTATGACATTTAAACTTTCTACCTTTTATTTTATTTATTTATTTATTTATGAATTTTATTACATATCGATTCATTTATTTATTTTTTTGTTGACATAAAATAGGGTGTGTTATCTCCATAAAAATAAATAAGTAAGAAAGTAACTAAGTAAAGGGCAGAAAACTGGCATAGATAAATGGCATCCTAGTTGGTTGCCTCGTTCACCTGTGTATTAGACTAACCATAGTCCTCCAGTGCTCCTACATCATCGATTATCTTATTATTATTAAACAAAATTATATTTTAATCATTTGTGGTGACAATTTCCAAGTGATCATTTCTCCAGTTCTTCTGTTCTCTGCTACTCTCAATTTTCATTCCAGCTTTGATTGTCACAAAAGGGGAAGTGATAATAGAACTCATTTACAAAAGGAGTGTTGTAATATGCTTACTATGGTACTGGACTGCTGGTCATATCCACTAGATACTTTTTATTTAATTTGTTGACCAATCGGATAACTGATACACCTGAACTCTTTTCAGCCCTTGCCCTGAAAAACACTTCAAAGACAAACAACTAAATATGCAAATACAAACACATAAATGGATAATGAGCTGACTCAGTTAAATATGTTTTAATGTACGAGAAGAAATATTTCATACTGAATTCCCTTATCTCCCTACCTAGGATTAGTCACTACCTCTCTAGGCCATTACTCAATTGCTTGGCATCACAGGCGCGAAGTCATTTCCCCCAAGGAAAACTAATTTTACATTTTCCTGCATTCCCAGCTTATTTTCCCATTTGTCTTGACAGACATACATTAATATTATATTTTTGAGTTTTTCTTTTTCTTTGTTGCTACATGACAGTCAGTTAAAGTATTTTGAAAAGGACACTGGATAAATCCTTACAACTTATTTAACAGATGATATCTTGTTGCACACACACACACACACACATATATAAATCTCACAGAATACAGCTCATTACATTGATCTCAGTGTGAAACATATGGATAACATTGTAATATGCTAATACATGACATGAAACTCAAAGTACCTCAGCGCACAATGGAGCAGCACAGTTCCATAGGTGCTTTATAGCCATGTGCAATTAATCCGTGAGTATAAGAAATAGTTGTCTAATAATGTTGTACATTACCAAACAAATTATAGATATCATAAATCAAGATTCTTCATAGATGTTCATAAGATAACAAAATATATACAGTAACGTTATGAGCTATCATCCTGAATGAATCCTACATAGCCAGTGCCATCTCATCAAAGATGATCTGCATCATGTCCTCATACATGTTTGGAACACATCAGTAATGACCTCCCTGATATCCTCTAGAAAATCATCTCAGTCATGGCCATGGGGAAGTCTCCTTTGGGGTACTAGCAGGATGGCTCAAGCAGGGACAGGTCCAGGCTCCTCATTATTGCTGTCATCGTCACCATCTTCTTCAGATGATTTGAGCAGCTGCCTTGAACATGCACAATGTCATCTTTGGACTGGTGAACATCCTCAGGTGCCATGCTCAGTAAAGATTAATTGAAAAACACAACAGAAGGGAAAGCAATGTCTATAAAGCAGAACAATCCTAAGGAAATCAGAACATGACACAAAATTGTTATGATGACAATTTGCACAGAGTTACCCATGACTCAATATGTTATACTCCTAAAAATGACAACAGTATTCTTTCACGGTCAATTCTATATCCATAGACAGACACACACACGCACACACGCACACGCACACACACACACACACACACACACACACACACACACACACACACACACACACATACACACACACACATCATTAGCAATGTAAAAATGCATGAATGGTCAACAAATATATTTTACTATCTACATTTAATGATGTATATGACAGGACACAACATACCACTGTATAAATCATGAGAAAGATATCAGAGACTTCTGTGGACAACAGGCACAAAATATGACAACCTTCTGAGACAGGCAGCATGTTATTTGACTGAATACACATCAATATGATGAGTACAACACTAAAAACATTGTGATATGTTCAATCAAAGTAACTGTATACATATCAGAATGTAATATATCTGTTAATAGTAGTAGTGCATGTATACAACTGTATGTATTCTCTTCCAAAACAATCAGGAATCAGAAGGCTTAAAAATCAAATATTTTAGAACATGATTGCTGATTATGACCTGTCACTATCAAATGGATAACTGCACAACTGTCAGTCAACCTAGGCTATAGAAGTGTTTTTTGGAAAAAAAAAACAAAAAAACAAGAAAAAAAAAAAAAAATAGTGTTTGGAAACAGAAACAATACCAATGTTGACCTGCAGGGTGTACTCTTTATGACCTGCTGCTTTTAAATGGGTACCTGCTCAAGTGTCAGTCAACCTCGGCTAAAGCAGTAAAAGAAAAGAAAAAAAAAAAAAAAACAAGTGTTGGGAAACAGAAACAACACCAATGTTGACCATATGCTGAAGTGTTAGTTAACCTAGGTTGTAGCAGTTTTTTTTAACAAACACAGACACTTCGCGTAAGACAGATGCAAGACTAAAATTGATCTGAAGACCCAACCAGGGCAACCCAACAGTCTGTAACACTATCACTCCCATTCACTCTGTGAAGAGGCAGGCAATTCACAACACATTAAACATCAGAAAACACAGCCAAGCATATACGTATACCAAACCTTACAATATATACACTCACACAAATGTGTAAACCACTTACCTTAATAAAACCCTGTGTGTCAGATACACAAGACAAACTGTTCTTTATGATGTGGATGCATTTATAAAAAATGTGAGTTGGCAAAATGGGCTGAAAAATAGAAAATATAATACAAAATAAATCAACAGTGTAAGTTTTATAAACAGTTGTAATGACAAGCTGTTTGCTGATTTCACATACCTTACTGATGCATGATGGGTATTCCTGCATTCTAATCAATAAACATGTATTTTTGAAGGGTCTATATTAGATAACCAAACACTTAAAAAAGTGAACGGTGATTAATCGACCCTATAGGTTCATAGGTTTATAGGTAAGTACTTGGCTATCTGCCCGAGGGCATCTACAAGCATCATTAGAATGTGTTGGTTTTCGCCGCCCACTTAGATTAGTTCCCTATGTAAGCTAAAGCTTTCAATGTCGAACTGTCAGAACAGCGATTTTTTTCCAAGGGAAAAAAAATCGCTGTCCCAACAAAAAAAATAAAAAATAAAAAAAAACACTTTAAACATTACATTATGTGGGGGGCTTCACCCCCCCACACCCCAAATGTGGGGGGCTGCACCTCCTACACTCCCCTACTTAAATATACCAACTCCGAGACTGCACTACAGTGCTGAAAATGGCAGTCACAAAACGGCCAAGTGAATTATTTCCCAGGGAATGAATTTGCTTAAAAGTCGCTTCAATATTTTGCCATTTCAGTCTTTTAAGTTCGACCAAGATGCATTTGAAAGAATGCATCTTCGGTCTTCTAATAGGAACCCGTTTTGAATATCACAGGTCTGAAATGGTGCAATATGTACCTCAGTTCATAATGTACATGAAATGTTCAACATACCTCTTCCTCTGCTGCTATGGACACTACTTGCATCTGACTCACAGATATGCATGGGGCATTCCAGTTATGCTGGCTTGTGTAGAGACATCAGCCATTTCCCAATACATCAGTCCTATCACCTTTGTGATCTGCAAGTGTTCGGCCAGACGATATCAGTATTCCTTACTACAATCCCAGATAATGTGATGCATACCTGTATGTACAATTCCAAAGGTGTGTCCATTTCACAATTACACATTATATACTGTATGTCTGGTGTACTTTTCCCTGTGTACTGCTTGTATATCTAGCCCAACAATCATGCCATGTCCATCTTTCAGATGGTAACACATATTACCATCATACATTTACAATGGCTTACTGCTTGCATGTGCTATAACGGGGGGAATTGTCTTTGGCACTGCAGTTTTGAGGACTTGGCCCTGTCATCGGCAGTAGTGGGCAATGGCCATCAGGTCAAACCTCAACATGCATACATACTGACCACTCTCACACAATATGAAACACACACCAACCTAACACACGCATACCTGCATATTGTACAAATGCAACAATCTATCCTGCTACCATGGCCACATCAGGTCATCTGTGCTCCACTGGTATTATACCTACACATACATGTTACTACATGTCTACATCGGATTGAAGGGGGGGGCACACCTGACTGTTACTACATTTCTACATAGGATTTGGGGGGGGCACACCTGACTGTTACAACGTGTGTGCGTCGGATTGGGGGGCACACCAGACTGTAACTACATGTCTAAATAGGAATGGGGGGCACACCTGACTGTTACTACATTTCTATGCAAGATTGGGGGGCACACCTGACTGTTGCTACATTTCTACGCAGGATTGGGGGGCACACCTGACTGTTTCTACATTTATGCACAGGATTGGGGGGCACACCTGACTGTTTCTACATTTCTACATAGGATTGAGGGGGCACACCTGACACTTGCACAGATTTGCTATGACTGTACTGGTATGTCAGGTACTCCATTGCATCCTGTATTCTAACCTATCATGCTGACTAGAGGCATAACAGTGTACTACAGCTCTTAGGGTTGATTAACCTACATATTAGTTTCTGCCTTCCTATCCTTCATAACTAACATATCACTGCCTGACCTGCTGTAGTCTGTCTGTGTAGGCCTGGGAGGGAGGTTACCCATAGCCATCATTCAGAGGCCTTAGCAGAGACTTTGTTTGTGTTTGTCTATACCTGTCCTGATGGATGAGACTGTTGTTGGGTATGTGAACCACCCAGACTGGCATGTGTGAGTCATATGGACACACATGTGGCACAGCACATTTCCTCAGTGGGTTTTGTTGCCATCTGTATTAAAGGCTACTATGATGACACCAGTATTTGTTACAGATCTCATAGTGCAACTATAGGTGTCTACTATCTGCTGGCATCCCATTCAGCCACCTGATTCCCTTGCATGCTCACATACATGCCATAGATACAAGTAACAACACATACTACTCCATTTGGCAATTAGTAAGGAGAGTGACTTACCTTGTGGGTGTGCCAGTATTGAGGATGGTGCTGGAGTGCTGCCTATGTTGGATGCACATAGTACACTCCCTATACATGGTTGAGCACAGGTAGTGTAATTTTTGGCATCTCTTTTACTGTATGTGCGAGTCAGAAAATGGTTTCATTCCCTGGGTCCCTCCTTTGTCAGTGTATGTGCTATGCGTCGCCTCTTTGCCAAGGCCAGAGCATACTGGGCATGCCTCTTCTGCCTACTGGGGTAGGCTCAGGTTGTTTCTCCTCCAAGTCACTTTGTGCCTGTCCAGACCTTGGCAATGGTGCAGGGCTGTGTGGCCCTGTCCCATGCTGTCCCTGCTGCAGCTGTTTCCACAGGATCGTATTGTGCAGCATGGCACATATGATAACAATTTAAGTACATGTAGCTGGAGAGTACTGCAAGGCCCCACTGGATGTGTCCAGGCACCGGAACCGTGACTTGAGCATTCCAAACATATGCTCTATTACAACTCTGGTGTGTGTGTGCCTCATTATTTAGTTCTTCTTCGGGTGTGCGTTCATTTCTGATGAGTGTCATCAGCCATGGCTCCAGTGCATAACCAGCATCACCCACTTGGTGACCGTAAGGGATGTCCCCACTGGCAAAGCTCTGATACAGCTGCATCAGATGCCAGATGTGGGAATCATGATAGCTTCCAGGGCAGGCATCACACACATTCAATATAATGCCCTGGGCATTGCACACGACCTGGCAGTTCATGGAGAGGAAGCCCTTGTGGTTGATGTAGACCCTACCCCACTCACCAGGTGGTGCTTTGATGCATATGTGCATGCAATCTATAGCACCCACTACCTCAGGGTATTCTGCTATTTGGCGGAAGAGATGCATTTTGCTGGCCATGGGTTTTAGGGAAATGTACAAGCTCACTGGCATGTGCTGACATAGCATCCAGGAACTGGTGGAGTACCCTGGATGCTGATGCCTGTGAGATCCCCATTATATCTCCAGCTGGCCTTTGGAAGGTACCTGTAGCTAGTATTCTTAGGCCTACATATACCTTGGTATCCACTGGGATGGGTTCCTCTCTGTTATTTCTGTGTGGGAGGTGCGGCTGGCACAGCTCAACAATTTGCTGTAGGAGGTCCCTGTCCACCCTATAGCGATCCACTATCTCCAGCTCATATAGCCCCTGATAGATTACCCTGGGTCTGTATACTCTTCTCCATCTCCTCACTGTGGGTTGATCAACAGCATTCTCATCCTCACCACCCTCAGTCTCTTCCACATGTTGTTGTATGATATCTATTGCAGCCCCTATCATTTTGTTGTTTTGCTTGTTAAAACTTCCCCACTTGTATACACTGGTGGTGTAGAGTATGTGGGAAAAAACAGAGGGAAAGGTGTTTGCATAGTTTATAGTAGTGTTCTGGGCTGGGCTGTGTAATTGTCTGATTCTGATACATTTCACCTGCCAGCTATGCTAGTTCTCCTAGATTACCTTCCTACTGCTGTTTTCCCTTCCCATTGCCTTCCTGTTTAAGCTCGGGGGCGCACCGTGCAAACACAGTGCTCAAATGTGCACAGAGCTGCTATTTCCTGGTTTATTTTATTTCCTTTAAAACCAGGTGCGTGGCACGCACACCCACTTAGACAATGTAAAGAGGGCTAGGCAGCCACAGACACACACCCTTGCTTACCTCTGCTTAGCTAAGGGCAAACCCGAGCTACGCGGCTCCAATCTGCTTACAGTATGCCTGACACACACCCCCTATGATGTCAGGTAAATCCTAGGCTTGCACCAAGCTATTCCTGCTCTTACACTGTTAGGTGCTGACTAGCATGCAGGGGAAATTTGGGATTCAGTATCATTCCCCTCATTTGCATAGAATTGCCTGCTGATGCATAGTTACAGGTCCCACACTGAGCCTCCCCCCTTAGCAACCACTATTCACTGGCCATGTTGTCTTCTGCCTGCCATTGAGTATAATGGCAAAATATTGATTTTGGTAAGAATGCTTATTTTAGGGTTTTTATTTTATTTTTCACCTGATCCTATTTGCGAGCAGCTGTCTTACGCTTAAACAGCCGAAATCGGCTAAAAAAAAAAGTTCATTTTTTTTTTCTTTTTGCAACGTTTTTCCATGCCAATGGCCATATATTTGGCAATTGGCATGTTTTCTACATAATATCCACCCTTTATTTGGAGCTGTCATGGCTCAATTTTGTAGTTTGCAGAAATGTACTCAGTTACTAACCGAGTACATTTCTGCAGATTACACTAGTCCTGCACAGCCAGCTTCAAGCTTCCTGGACTTCAAATTCACCTCATTTGCATGGATTTCACCTGCAAATGGGGTAATTTGCATACAGGAGCTGAGTCCATGCAGGACTAGTGCAGGATCGCTTGTGCACATCCCTGCAGCTTATTCCTTGATTGCACGGCAGACATATTGCCTGCTGGAGCTCCTGCACTAGTCCTGCACACTGTGCAGGGCTTGCTGAATCCTGGGTAGTGATTTTTTTGTTTGGGTGCTTCCCACAGCCATATGTCTTGCAGTATCTGTAAGGCATTTGTGCCTAAGACACTCAAAAGCCACATATTTCCTGGCCATTTATCATGAAAACCAATGGCTTAAACAGTTAGCCAAGAGTACCATGGCAGAATCCTTTAACGCCAACATACTCCCATTAGGTAAGAAGAAGGCCAAGAAGTCTTGTATGGGTTTTTTAGATGTCCAGGCTCTACCAGACATTCTTCTAGAAGGAAGTAATAGCTCTGTAGGTCATTTGGCATCTACGTCGGATTCCTCTAACGGCATGGATCTGTCCTTCCACACATCCTCTGTGGCTTTGCAGGCATCTGCTGTGGACATCAAGCGGGACCCACAGTTGATTATCTCAGAGAGTTCTAGAGGGATTCCACAGATATTGGTCAGGGAGGAAGTTCCAGGTTCCCTTATTGAATCTTGCCAAAGGACAGGACCTCCAGTATTTGCTAGGGCTGATGTCCATCCACAAAAAGACAGAAACTGAAGCATATTTTGGTCGGTACTAAAGATCATCAAAGGGAATGGCAGGGATTTACTCAGGTTTTGTTTTCTGTCTTGATGACCCTAAAATTTCCTCAAAGAGTTTTGGTACTTGCTCCTCCTTAGAACTCTACCTCTTCTAAACAGCTTAGAGAACCGGATTCCTTGGATGAGGATTCAGTGTCTGATGAGGGTCTTTGTCCTTTTCTTCAAATATGCCATCACCTTTGGCTTATGATTCTGATGAATAGAATTATGTTAGCCTTAAGTCTCCTTTTGAGGAATTGTCCTCTGGGGACCCATTTGCTAGGATGATGGAATTCTTAAAGTGGGATTCTTCTCAAGTGTCTGATATTCAGAGAAGATACTAAGAGTTGCTTCAGGTGGATACTCCTAAACCATCGGCAGTCACTCCTGTGTTGGCTGCCTTGTTATATACTTTCATTGCTGCATCCAAGTCTTCTGATTCTCAGCCTCCTGCTCCTAAGAAACCTAATATGTTCTATAAGGTTCCTAAGGATTTTCAGTTTTTATTTAAATCTCCCACTGCTGATCCTGCTGTGGTGTCACTCTCTTCTGACAAACCTCCTAAGCAATTGCCCTCTTCTAAACTTTTGCATTTTGATAAGGACAGCAGGATAATGGAGAGGATCTGTAAGATAGTTTACACGGCTTCTACTTTGACCTTTAGGGATGTTAATTACCAGACCCACATGAGCAGGTATGCTCGCCACTCTATTAAGTGCAGCTATGATGCTGCCTGTGCCTCTTCTAGGGCTGCAGCTTTTGGGTCTGTCATGAGGTGCTATTCTTGATTTCATCTTCATGCTCTGCCTGAGGAAATTATAGTCAAGTTCTTTGATGATCCTTTGGATAATAAACATCTTTTTGGAAATGCTGCTGTTGACATGTTTAAGTCTCTTCAAGAGAAAGACAAAGCCTTGCAGGACCTTAAACATAATTTTGTCTTTCCTATTCCTAGGTTGCAGAAGAATTGTCCTTCTAGATCTGCCTTTGTTCACAGGCAACTCTAACTGGCCTCCAAGGGCAACAACAGTGGAAGGTCCACCTCACTAATGTTTCTTAGATTTCTGTACCACATACACTTCCTTTATCTGATGTCTGCTTTTCTTTGACAATTTACCCCACTTTCTTTTAGAACAGGTTTCTATGTCCCTGTGGCTTTCCTTTTGTCTTCCAAATTGGTATCTCATCACTTCAAATTCTTGAGTTCTTTGTATCATCTGTCAGGGTTACTTCATGGTATGGAATTCTCTCCCTCCTTTTTCAGGGATTCCTCACCC
Source organism: Protopterus annectens (assembly GCF_019279795.1). Lineage (NCBI taxonomy): Eukaryota > Metazoa > Chordata > Ceratodontiformes > Protopteridae > Protopterus > Protopterus annectens. The sequence goes on along the minus strand of NC_056729.1, from coordinate 836,077,718 downwards.
TCCTCTAGAGCAACGTCCTCATTTCCTGGAGGTTCTAGGTCCCTGTTGAACCAAGTAACTGTTCAAAATGCCTCCACTTACCAAGTGCTAAAGTGATTTTATTCCAGGACATTCTTGGTTTCTTGAAAGGGGGCACTTGAGACCTATTCTGAATGTCTCCTGGCTCAACACCTTTCTCAATGTCCCTTCTTTTTGGATGCTTAATCTTCAAACCCTGTTTCCTCTTTTATTACCCCAGGATTTTTTGGTGTTCATGGATCTGAAAAATGCTTACCTTCATTTTCCAATTCACCCTCTTTTCAGGAAGTTTTTACTTTTCTCTGTGTCTTCCATTCATTTTCATTTCTCTGCTTTGCCCTTTGGTCTATATTCTGCCCCAAGGGTATTTGAAAAATGCCTAGTTCCTGTGATTGCTTTCTGGAGGCTCCAAGACAGTCAGAAATTTCCTTATCTAGATGATCTGTTGGTTCAGATGCTTTCTCCCACTCACCTATTACAACATCTGAAGTTCATCTGGATCATGTATATCAGGGATGGAGGATTCAGAGAGTGCCAATGTTGGCCTCTCTTCCACCTCCAAAAGTTTTGTCATTGACAGCCTTCTTTCAGTCTGTTCTTCTGACTGCCATGCCAGCCAGGGAGTTTCTTTGGGACCTGAGATTCATGGCTGCTTCTATTTCAATGCTTCATCTTGACAGACTGCATAAGCAGAAGCTTTAATGATACCGCAAGTCGATTTGCCTGCAGCATTGTTACCCTCTGGATTTTAGTGTACCTCTCCTTCCCTGCCTATAGATGAAATTCGATTGGCGGATTCAACTGTTTTTTTCTTTTTCTTTTTCTCAACCCATATTGTCCCTTTCACACTCCATTCCCTTCTCAAGAACTGTTCACGGATGCCTCAGACATGGGGTAGGAGGCTTCATTTGGTCAACTGAAAGTTCAGGGTCTCTGGCCTCCCCATCAGGATCCATACCATATCGACATCAAAGAGATGAGAGCTGTGATTCTGGCCCTACAAGCTTTTCACCCCATGTTTCCTCCAGGCTCTTTGAAGATGTATACAGACAATAATAGAGTGATGTGGTATATGTCAACAAGCAGGGAGGCAGAAAATCTTACCTCCTCTGCAGGCTTGGGAGTTGGCTCTCAGTTATCAGTTAACTCTTCCAGCAGTATACATTCCTTCAGAGCACAATCTAGTGGCAGACTCTCTGAGCAGGTCCAAAACATAGGCTTATGAATGGATGCTTCACAGAGACATGTTTCTGGACATTGCCCATTGATGGGGCATTCCACAGGTAGAACTTTTTGCCTCCCCTCTGAAAAGGCAGCATCCTCTCTTATGCCATCTGGTATGGAAGACAGACACCCATTCTTTTCTAGGAATGAGATTTTTTTTATATTTTCCCTCCTCTTCCTCTACTTCCAAGAGTCCTGCAGACGATTCAGTGGGACTCCCCAAAATTCTTGCCAGAGATGTTGGGAGGAGGTGATGTTGAAGACATGGTTTGTGGTATGCTTGGGGGGAGACTGGTTCCTTTTCTTAATGCATCTGGCCAGGGGTAATCACCACAAGTCACTTCACCAGGTGGATCTCCTCACACAGGACAAGGGGTCTCTCATCCATCCTTACTTGTCCACTCTTCAACTGATGCTGTGGGTGAATGGATTTTGATCCCTTTCGGGCACCTCCTTTCTGAGGATGTGCTCATGGTTTTATAGGAGGCAAGGAAAGCTTCAGCCAGAGAATCCTACATGTCTAAATGGAAAAGATTTTTTTGTCTGGTGCCATGCTCATAGCCAGGACCCTTTTTCAGAGGGGGGCCCTCTGGTACTCTCTTATTTCTCTGAGTTACTCCAGTGTGGCTTGTCCTATTCTGTGAAGGCTCATTTGTCAGCCATTTCTGCTTGTCTGCTCTTGAATCCTTCTTTGACTTCTTGTTTTGAGGTCAAATAATTTCTTAAAGACATCCTGTATATTGGCCTACAAGGAAACCTAGTCCTCCTCCTTGGGACTTTAATTTTGTTTTGACTCAGGTGCCTTTGAGCCTAAAGATTCTGCTTCTTTGCAACTTTGTACCAGAAAAATTGTTTTGTTGCTGGGTTTTACTTCTGCTTGGTGGGTTTCTGAGCTCCAGACCCTTATGACCATTCCTCCCATTTTAGTTTTTCATAGTGACAGAGTGTCCCTTCATACTAATCCTTCTTTTGTGCCCAAGATAGTAAATGAGTAGTCCTAGAATCAGTTGGTACAACTTCCTTCCTTTTTCCCTTCTCCTCTGTCTGCTAGTGACAGGGTCCTGCATACATTCATCCCATGTTCTCTCCAGGCTCTTTGAAGATGTATACAGACAATAATAGAGTGATGTGGTATATGTCAACAAGCAGGGAGGCAGAAAATCTTACCTCCTCTGCAGGCTTGGGAGTTGGCTTTCAGTTATCAGTTAACTCTTCCAGCAGTATACATTCCTTCAGAGCACAATCTAGTGGCAGACTCTCTGAGCAGGTCCAAAACATAGGCTTATGAATGGATGCTTCACAGAGACATGTTTCTGGACATTGCCCATTGATGGGGCATTCCACAGGTAGAACTTTTTGCCTCCCCTCTGAAAAGGCAGCATCCTCTCTTATGCCATCTGGTATGGAAGACAGACACCCATTCTTTTCTAGGAATGAGATTTTTTTTTATATTTTCCCTCCTCTTCCTCTACTTCCAAGAGTCCTGCAGACAATTCAGTGGGACTCCCCAAATTTCTTGCCAGAGATGTTGGGAGGAGGTGATGTTGAAGACATGGTTTGTGGTATGCTTGGGGGGAGACCGGTTCCTTTTCTTAATGCATCTGGCCAGGGGTAATCACCACAAGTTACTTCACCAGGTGGATCTCCTCACACAGGACAAGGGGTCTCTCATCCATCCTTACTTGTCCACTCTTCAACTGATGCTGTGGGTGAATGGATTTTGATCCCTTTCGGGCACCTCCTTTCTGAGGATGTGCTCATGGTTTTATAGGAGGCAAGGAAAGCTTCAGCCAGAGAATCTTACATGTCTAAATGGAAAAGATTCTTTTGTCTGGTGCCATGCTCATAGCCAGGACCCTTTTTCAGAGGGGGGCCCTCTGGTACTCTCTTATTTCTCTGAGTTACTCCAGTGTGGCTTGGCCTATTCTGTGAAGGCTCATTTGTCAGCCATTTCTACTTGTCTGCTCTTGAATCCTTCTTTGACTTCTTGTTTTGAGGTCAAGTAATTTCTTAAAGACATCCTGTATATTTGGCCTACAAGGAAACCTAGTCCTCCTCCTTGGGACTTTAATTTTGTTTTGACTCAGGTACCTTTGAGCCTAAAGATTCTGCTTCTTTGCAACTTTGTACCAGAAAAACTGTTTTGTTGCTGGGTTTTACTTCTGCTTGGTGGGTTTCTGAGCTCCAGACCCTTATGACCATTCCTCCCATTTTAGTTTTTCATAGTGACAGAGTGTCCCTTCATACTGATCCTTCTTTTGTGCCCAAGATACTAAATGAGTAGTCCTAGAATCAGTTGGTACAACTCCCTTCCTTTTTCCCTTGTCTGCTAGTGACAGGGTCCTGCGTACATTGGATTTGCATAGACAGCCCAGGTACTATTTGGGTAAAACTAAGGCCAATTTGTAAGTCTGATCAGCTTTTTGACCCTTTCATCCCAGAACATTTAGTTTGGCTGTTTCTAAACAAATCATTTCCTCCTGGATATCTAAGGCCATTTCCTTTTGCTATTCGTTTCATGGTAAATATCTGTCTACTTCTGTTACAGCTCCCACTAGGGCTGTTGACTCTTCTGGAGCATTCTTCAGGGGTTGGACACCAATTCCATCCCTGAAGCTGCAACTTGGTCTTCAGTGCATACCTTTACTAAGCATTATAAGTTGGATATTGTTTCTAGGGACAGAGCAGGTTTTGCTGAAACCATTTTATGTGGGTTTCTTGATGGCTTTTCTCAGCCTTCTACCTCCCATTCTATTTCTTCAGCTTTTTAATCTTCATTCTATTTTGAATACTGCAACAGTGATACAGAAGGACATAGTACAATTGTGTAAAATCTTACCATAACAGTAGATGTCTTTCTCTTCACTGTTGCAGCATTCACTCCTTCTCTACACCCCCTCTTGTTTGTTCTGGTTCTTGTTTTACATTTCCTTGCTGGGGGTTTCCCCTTTCTCTTCTGCACTTTTTCTTTCTGGATTTACTCCTTTGTCCTGTGGAGACTGTTCTCTTCTGGGGAAATTCAGTTTTGTGTAGTTGGGTCCATACATACTTCTTATGTCCTAAGTTCTATGTGAGGAGCATAAATGTGATGCATGATGCATACAAGATCATTAGGCTTTTGTATACTGGATGAATGTCGGGCTTCCCTAGGAGGGATATCCCTTCTGTTTTTAATACTGCAACAGTGAAGAGAAAGACACTGTTATGGTAAGATTTTACACAACTGTACTTTCTTGAAATAGCACATCGCTAATTTAAAACATATATCTTCCCTGCCCTTCATTGCTACTGTTACTGGGCCCATCACAGTCTCTCAAAATTGCAGTTTGAGTCTGTTATTTACAATTAACTTCAATATTTCATGACAAAACAGTGCTTCACAGCATTTTAAACAGAATACAATATTAACCTTCTAAATTCCTCAGACATATAACAGGATTTATCAAGCTGTACTGGCACCGCTGTTAAATAGCTGATGTTAATGTAATGTTATGGATTATGTATATAACAATAATAATAATTTGATAAATAACTGAGATATTCAGGGCAACTCTCAAATTATAAATAAATATCAATAAGTGTAAAATGTTTTGCTAAAAGAATGCCAAGGGTATATGACATCCGTATAAAAGTTTAAGATGTATCTGTTCCCTTTGAAGACTTGAACTCACAGAGCACAATATGTAGTCATGGCCTGTGTTCTTACAGGCTGAACAAACGGAGCAAAAAAACAGTCAAGTTAACTTTAAAACCAGGAAGACACACCAAACCTGAACCAGTACAGCGTTTCAGAAAGTAACGTTCGTTTCCGAAACAACAGCGTGTGCCAAAATCTTCTGGTACAAATACCAAATGTAAATGAAGGCAAAAAATCTTTTAAGGTTGTTAAGGAATGCCAAAACCAAGTAGTTCCACGTAAATCTTTTATTCACCAACACGATAAGAACACTCCAGTATAACCAAGCGCTTTCGCCTGGACAATTCCAGGCTTTTTCAAGATTGTTTTAAAGTTAACTATTCTTACAGGCTGAACTAACACTCAGCACATGCTACTCATAAACAAACAGGTACTGCTTTTTAAACACCACTGTTCAACAACTGATGTTGTTAGGCCATTATGGATTATAGCTTTATTCCTAGAAAAATTAGATCATTAAGTCATTTCCATGCATAACATAAAATGTAATATAAACTATTACAATATGATTTTTTAAAAAAATGTTATGGGTGATGTTACCAAGGTAACATGTTTCCCTATGTGCTTTGGAACCTGCAACATGTCAAAATGTAGATGTATTGATGAGTTGTTTTACAGGCCAAGCTAAACCATACTAGGCTTTCACTGTAGACAAAATTTATTGCAGCTTTTTATTAGAAATCCAGTGAGAAATGGCAGAATACAGAAAACGCATACAATTTTTACATTTCTCATAGAAAGACCATGACACCTATCAACACATACATAACCAAATATGTTTAATCAATGTTATTGGCATTAATTTGTATAGTAATTAAATGTGTCTGTTACTTTCGTAGGAAGAATAATGTAAGTTATATACTTGTATGATTTCTACCTTGTAATAGTCCAATAAGTAATACAGTGAGACTGTAATGGAAAACTAAGAAATGTGCAGTCATCTATGGCCTAGGCACTATAGGCATTAGTGATACTCAATGACATTGGCTATGTGAAATTATTTAGTTAGGTGTAGAAAACATGTGAAAATCTTCAAAGGACATAGTTATGGTTATTATTTAATTATTCAATAAAATAACAACACGGGAATCAAACCCAGAGTAAAGAATGCAGTAATTAAAAAGTCTACTGTGTTAACCACAGAGGATAATTCCCACAGCAGCTAAAACATGGTTATAAAAACATCTATGTTGTTATAAAACATATATATGAACTATATATACATATAGGTAGATATAGATATAGATATAGATATAGATATAGATATAGATATAGATATTTAGGTCAAAGAGTTGGACTATAATTTTAAAACTATGAAATGCACAGACATCTGTGGCCTAGGTGCTATAAGCATCAGTGATGCACAAAGACAATGGCTATGTGAAGTTATGTATTTAAATGTTGTGAAACATATGTACAACTTCACTAATTATTAGATAAAATAACAACATAGTTATTAAATCCATAGACAAGAGAACAATGAGTACAAAGTCCACTGAATTATGCCCACTAGTTAATTCGCACAGCAGCTAAAATGTTCTTATAAAAAAATGTATATGATATATATGGGTCAAATAAATATCTGTAAAATCTGTAGGAATACTAAGGTATACATAGAATATCAGCACTTACTGTAGGGGGTCTATAAGCTGCCTCTGCACCATATTTGACCCATCCGAAGCTTGGCTGTGTCCTTCTGATGCAGGTCATCATAGCGGTGATGAACTTGCACTCCAGTGCAGAATATCCCCGTCCTTATTCAGTGCTCCTTCACAATCTGGTTCCACACGTTGATCACATGGAAGTTCCTGGGCTTGGCTCTCATCCTTTGCAGCGTAGATCACCAACATCTAGGTCATCTTCTCCTCATCCAAGTTTGTCACACGGCCACATTGCAGCCTCCTTGAAGTCACCATCATGATCTGCAATTCTTTCAAATTTGAAAAACAGAGACACAGAGAAATGTTCAGTGAGGTAGCAGTCAGTCCACAGTTAGCAATGGTCTTATTAGTAAATATATCAAAATCAATATTTGAAAGTGGAACTGATGTCGTGTTCTAAGATTATTGAAAGGTAATGTGCATAGTACAATTTATCAATACCTATTGGGCATTTATGCGGAACACCCTTTTTTTTGGTGCATAATGGTGTGCACGAATGGCATTCAAAAACATTGAATTTTAATTAACCTCATTAATTATTCATAGAAGAAATGGTACATAAAGCTGTGTGCAAACAAGATGCACTTTGATTCTGTGAGTCTGAGTGAGAGATACATTGGCAACTGGTGGAATTTCTGTACTGGTAATTAGTTTATCTATTAAAGTTAATCATTTCAAATGGTACACATTTAAAGTAATATGTCATCCAAGCGTTAAGTTTTAAAGAAGTTGTCATAAATTCCTAGAGTGATGTTGTCTTGAAATGTATGCACAGGTGTTGCTCTTCTAAATTGTTTACTTCAGTCCCATATGCAGTTGTATAGATAGATTTCCAGTGCAAATGATAACAGTGTATGGAGGAGTATTTACAAATCATCTTTAGTTCTTACTGGCAATACCTTGCACTCTGTGGTCTAATTACAGAAACCTATGGATTACAACAGTATCTGTATCTAGTATGCGATGTTGATGTTATGGTTATTTATTAAACCATGACTACTAAAACAGGGTTATACCATATTCTTATGCTGTTATGGATATTTTTTCAGTGATGCTTCATAACAAAGATATTACCAGTACTGTGTCAATTTACTATGGGCCCGTACTCCCCATGGATCCAAAGGTATTCCTCCCTTTTCTGTAAGTTGTTTAATTGTTAGGTGATTTAGTATTGTTATGCAAAATGCATGAAGATGGTGGTGGCATAATGCTATTGTTGTTAGAACTGTCTTTAGCATATATGTAATGTCAGGGGTTCTAATCCCAGTCGCAAAGTGTACAGATATTACAAGTTATGTTGTTTTTACAAATGCAGTATGACACCATTGTGGATACTTTTCACATGTCGTTTCAGTATTTTCACAGATAGTGTTATACAGATGTTTGCATTGCACAGGAATATAACCTGTGTATTTTGGCATATATTGCTCATTGACTCAAATGCATAAATGTTCTCATCCATGAGTCTTATCATGTGTGTATCAATGTTTTCTCAATGGCAAACCATCCTAAGGTGTGACAACTTTCTCTCAAGGAAAATGACATCAGCATTGAAGCTCTCCATCAAGATCGAAGGAGAATTCTAAGCCATTCAGAAAATATTATGTGGAGAAATGAAATATGGATGAACTACACCAACATAATCAATACCATTAAAAGCCACAACCAAGACACTGCTGCTCAGACAGGATTCTTCATGCAGCGAATAGAGTCAGATGTTATGAGAAGTCGAGGGATGCCACCAGTGGTGGACCACCACTGACCACCCAATGACATCACAAGTTTTTTGCACTCACTGTGTAGAGCAAGAGAGGAGAGTTGAAACCCTGGTGGTGCAATTAAAACTGAGGTTCTGAAATGGACGTGTACGTATCCATGTTCAGTACAGGGATGAGTATTTTGACACTCACTTCATATTGCTTAAACATGCACATTTATGCATTCCTGTGTTTGATTTACAGCAGCAGAGTTGATCTTTGAGAATGATGAATGTAAGTAAAATTACACATATGGGTAGATCTGAGTTACAGACAGTGCAGTGTAAACTGCATTTGTAATGTTTATTGCATTAATATTCACAGGTCCCTCCACCCCAGGACTACAGCAGGGAACAACAGGCGAGTGCCTCTATATTGTTACTGTACACACTACCTTGTTGTTGCCCACACCTCATTTAATGGAACGGCTGTTTACCATTACATTGTTGTTTCTGTAACCTTGAACACTGCAGGTACATTCAGTGGAGTGGCAAGACATTCATTATCAAGTGAAAAAAGACCAGGTATGTTACAGTGACATCATCAAAGCTTTCATCAATGTTTAGCACATGTGATGACTGAAATTTTGTCAGTATATGTCAATACAGGCTCTTTAAGTGTACAATTGCAACATACATCATGTGAATATTCATAGCCCATATTACTGTGTTGTCTATGTGATGTTCTCCATATTAGTTTTCAGAACTACGTGACTGTGCTGCCTTTTTCTTTACTATCCCACTACAGGGTCCACATTAAAAACCACAACCTCTACAGAACAGGGGTCCTCAAGTGCTCATTTGAGCGGTATGTTTATATCACTCATTCAGTCTTTTATAATTGTGTTCACCTGGCACATGTGAATGATGTCATCCACAGTGTCTTTTTTCCCTACACTAGCTGAAGTTCAGCACAGTAGATCAACAACAACATCCCATGAGTGTTTGCCAGGTGTGCTGCTATGTTTTTTTGTTTGCATCACATGTATCATGTATGTTGGCCATGTTGATAGATTATGTAGTTATTGTATGAAAATTCTGTGAAACAGGCATATATTAGACTGCAAGTGAAGTCAGTAGCATTTGTAACATTGCAGTGAAATATATATGCCAAGTGTGTTTTATATTCATCATGTGCTCTAGGCACAGTGTTCTGATCTGTGTCTTTTTATCTTGTAGCACATCAACTGTCTTTATCATCCAGCAGCCAGCCAGTAACCATGATGTAGTTCATGATGTGTCTCAACATGGTAGTATGGCCCCTGGCACAGAGGACATTGAGTTTTATGGAGAGTCCATCCATGAAGTTGACATGGATGTTACACCAGCTGTATCCTAAGACATGGAATATCAATGGATACAGAGGATGATAACACAGTGGATGTTGAACAGGGTAAGGCTGTTGATCAACAGTCGCAGTTTGGACCACTGCTGCTACTGGTGGATCCACCCAACAACCAGGCACAGGTCATCACTACAGATGTAGGACAGCAGATGTTGGACATGACCAGGTGTACCTTCTGCTCAGATGTCCATGCACTTGTCCGTCTTACAGATTGTGTGGCACACCAGCTACATGTCATGCATAAAGAACAAGAGCACAGACATGGTGAAATTATAGCTGTATTGGCTGCTCCGAATGAGAGGCTGCTAGCTGAGTCACAGTCAGAGGAAAACCTGGCCTCTACAGTAATGCAGCAGTGTCATTCTACTAACAGGATTCTGCATTCCTTGACTATACACAGAAGTTTGCAACATGTGAGAGGCAGGCCACCTGTCTGAAGATCTCCATTGGTTATCAGGAATCCCTGCCTGTGGTCCAGTCTGCACAGATGTCAACTACTGGCACATCATCTGAGGTCCAGACAGTCAAAAGGCCTTCAACTAGAAGTCATTCTCCTTCATATTAACATGGTATTGCACCTCCATCCATCTCCTCTCTGGAGCAGACAGGGCAGGATGTGTCTGTGTGTGGTCATGGCAGGTCAACCTATGGTGTGAGACATCAGCAAGACTGACTAAGCCTGCATTAGAGTGAGTCCAACAGCGTCGTTTACATAGTTGACTCATATTATTTTAATACCATTGTGTGCGGTAGTTGTTCCTGAAATAAAAATGTCTGCGGGATGTCATGCGTGATTTTTCTTTTTTTGTGTTATGATATTGTATAGATATGTAAGTGTAACACTGATGTGTGTCCCTTATTGTTGAACATACAGTGATAAATCAGAATGAGTGTATATGGTATGCGTACCTGTGTTGGTCGTGCCCTGACTTGGTGTTTTTATTTTTGACACATTTGCATATGTTGATGTTGCAATAGTTAGGCTCATGTTATGTGTATTACTCAGTGTGTAAATCTAGTGTGTAATTGCCATTAGATGCAATGTATGTTGCTGTTATGGGGCAACACCTGAACATCAATGTTTAATACGTGTACTCATGTACATGTGGCTTGTCATGACTCAAATGTCTTGGTCGGATGCTGCCATGTAGCCTGGGCCTGCACTTGTGGTTGCACCCTATGTTGCTTATGCCTGTGACTTCTGACCCCATGTCCTCCTACTCCTCTTCCAATGACAGGGGGATGTCCTCTTCAAACATTTGTGTTTCCTGTGGTAATTCACTCACACCTGCAAGTGGAAGACAACCATGTGCTTGGGTTAGCAAATTGTGCAGCATGGCACACACAGTCATCATCTGTGTTACCTTTTCAGGTCTGTATTGCAGTGCACCCGCAGATGTGTCCAGACTTTTGAACCTAGCATTCAATAAACCAAATGCACACTCTCTGGTCTTTCTGGTTGCTGTGTGTGTTCTATTGTAGGCCTCCTGTGCAGGGTTGGATGGATCATGGTACAAGCTCATTAGCCACAGCTCAAGAGGATAACCACAATCACCTATTGAGAGAGTAAAAATACTTTTGTTCAGAATAGATATGTTTACAGGGGGATCCTTCAGTTACATCCTAGCTTAGTTCCTGTATTTACCCAGAAGAAAATCCTCTGGAATGTCACCTTGCTGGAATGCAGCCCAGAGTCCACTTTCTCTCCAAATGGCAGCATCATGGACACTTCCAGGGAGTGTCACCATGATGTTTGTTATGCTTTCATCTGCTGCACATACAGCTTTGCAGTTGGTAGATGTCCATCTCTTTCTGTTTTTGCATTGGTCTGCTTCTGGTTGTATTGCTGTGTTGACAGAGGTGTGTGTGTGTGTGTGTGTGTGTGTGTGTGTGTGTGTGTGTGTGTGTGTGTGTGTGTGTGTGTGTATGTACAGTCTATTGCATCAAGTATATGGGAGAAGTGTGTGATATTGTAGAACTGGTGCATTTCAGGTCTCTGCTCCATGGGTGCAGATGGGAAGTGTAGGTAGTGATCACCTTACAGCATATTTCTGACAGGAATTTGGCCAGGATCTGACTGGTGACTGTCTGTAATACTCTCCCAAAATCCCCATGTGTCTTTGGAATGCCCCATATGCGAGTATACCCAGGCTGAGACACCTTTTGGTTTCAAAGCGGATGGTTCTGCACAGATGTGTGGAGCACATATGTTAGAGACAGCCTGTGCCATTTGTATGTCTAGATGGCATCTGTTTATTATTTGCTGGTCTGACAACTGGTTTAGTTGCAGTCTTGCTGTGCCTCTATCTGGCTGCATTCTAGGACACACAGCTACATCCTCATTTATGGCTTGCATCACTGCCAATTGTTGCAGTATATTAACAGCCGGTTGCATTGATTTATAAATATATATATATATATATATATATATATATATATATATATATATATATGGGTCCCCTTCAGTAGATCGAACATATAACAAGTTCAAACTTCATATGGCTGAGACCATATGTTCGAACTTGTAAGTGTTTGATCAGACTAAATGGAGATCTCCGTACAGTGTGGAAGGGGAAGATTTCCCTTTTCTGCAATGTAGTGTTATCTCAGAGTTGGTATATTTAAGTAAGGGGGTGTGAGGGGTGCAGGGGGCATAGCCCCCCTGCTACAGATATTTAATTTTGTTTTTTACTGTTTTTTCTTTTTTTACTTCAGTGTTCAAACTATTACAAGTTTGAACATATGGTCTTGGCCATATGTTGTTCGAACTTGTAATATGTTCAATCTACTGAAGTAGATATATATATATATATATATATATATATATATATATATATATATATATATTATATATTTTTTTTTTGTTTTTTCCAGTTTTGCTATGGAATTCAATGTAATCCATACTATTTGTGTGAAATCCTTGAGTTCCGTTATGTATGGGTTGAGAAGTTTAAGTGGAGTCAGTGTAGGTGTTTGTTGCATTTCAGTTGCGTTGTGTGTGCATGACGTGTTTTGGAATCCCACAGGCATGTATGGAATCTTGAACTATCCTGCACTGAATACTTAAGTAGTTGGTTTGCCCTCAGTGTGTCTTCTGGAAATGCATCCACAGCAGGTGAGCAGGAGTATTCCTTCGGCATGCTGCGCTGTCCTTAAGCACCTTCCACAAACCTTACGGATTCTGGCCAATTATATTTGATTTGCATTTCCATAACTACTGAGTCATATATTTAAAATCTTAAGAAATATTTTGGATGAAGTCCACATATGTAAGTAACATGAATTGCTTCCTAATCACATTCCTTTCTTGATGCAGTTAATGTAAAAATACATGGTATCTTTAAATAAGAAAGTCGTATCATAAACAGAAATTTTGCTGAAAATGGATTTTATGGATATATGCATTTGAAACTGATGGGCTATAAATATATATTTACACTGAGAAGGTAAAACTATCAGAAACATTTTTATAGTGAAATTACTGTGGGAATATGAAACAGATTGAAAAAAGAAATCTTATGTCTGAACTATAAACTGGCATAAGTCAGCATGCCTTGTACGAAAAGAGTCTGAACAGTGATTAATGAAGTGTCATGCAGATGACAGAAGGTACGCTTAAATGATACTTTAAATGTGACAGCTGGAGTTTGAAATAATAAATGTTTCCATCCCTGAAATTCTGGTCATAGCCTCAACAAGTGCAATGTCATAAAGGTGACACTGATGGAAAGTAAGACCTGTGTTTAAATTATATGTGTGCTGCACAGTTACTGTGAAATGCTTTGTAATGGAAATTCTTTTCGCAGTCTGCAAAATTTTGTTTTCATACTTATGAATGTATGCATTCAGGTATGACTCTAGCTGTCTAAGAATGTGTTTGTACTCTTCTGCTTGCCTGATCTTCAAAAGACATTAACATAAGGAAAGCCATGAACAGAATTCGTCATTGCATTGCTCATGTGTATGTCTATACATATCTATATATTTGTATCTCTCTAGCTCTATTGACGTTTCTATAGTGCTCTACAGATATATTTTTTATAGATAGATATATCTAAATATAGATATAGAAATGTAAATGCGATTACGTCATGAAAGGTGAAAAACATAAAAGAGAGAATCACGAATGATAAACCAAAAAAAGAGAAAATCAAAAACACTAAATGACTTGTAAGAGTTAATAATAAGGCATTGATTACTTCTTTCCTGCCAAATAAAGTTCTATATCAGTAAAGCACAGCTAAAAAACTGAGATTAGGTGCTGTCTTGGTTAAGATACTGTCAGGGAAGGTGATTTTAATAACATTATATGTAGGGTTAGGGTTAGTGGCAGGGGTAGGGATAAGGTTACGGTTACTGTTTGCATACACAGGTAAGATGGGCATGGGAGCCTTTGGGTTACAGTTTTGTTTAGACACCATGGAAACCGTTGTTGTTTTGGTTATAGATCTTAACGTAAAGACAGAGCATTTAGGTCACCAACAATACTCTTTTCTAATTACAACAAGTTTTTTTTTCCCCCTAAAATATGGGAGAATGCTACAATAAACCACTAAGGGCTGACTATAGCTAAAAGGGAAGAATGGGAAAAAAATAAATAAGTCTGAAAGATAAAAATCAAGTCGAATTCCTTAATAAGAAAAATATAAGCCAAATTAATAACATTTTATACAAGCCTAAATGAGAATAAGAGCAAGTCATCAGGTTAAAATTTAGTAAAGGGATGAAAAAACTGAAATGGATTGCGGTAGCTGATAGTGATGGAGGAGGTGAAAATTACATGAAGTTAATTCATCAGGTACATATTCAAAACTGTTAGTTATAGTGAAAAGGTTGATTTTCTAGCACTGATTGAATCAGACCGAGTTCACAAAGGGAAGGAGAGAAAAACAACTACATAAATAACTAAAAAAAAAAGAGAGGTATAAATACAGCCAAACCAAATAAGGAAACCACAAAAGTACCAATCACAAACTAAGAAAAATTGTTTCAGTGGGGCATAGCAGCAATATGTTACCTGGCTTGTAGAAAGAATGAGGTATATTTGTAACACAAAGGTGTAAAGGAAGATATCCATGGTTGCTTAATAAAAGTTTGCATACATACATACAACTAAGCATAAGCATAAATGCCCCTCTTGCTTGCCAATATATCAAAACACCTGTTTCCATAAGTGTCCAGGCTGTTCTTAAAAATATCTAAATTAGTACTTGATTTAATGTAATTTGGTAGTCTGTTCCATGCATCAGCTGTTCTCTCAGAGAACCAGTTAGTACACTTCTCATTCCTGTAGAATCTTCTACATAGATTGTCCAGTGATTCTCTAGTACTTTTTGGTAACCCCAAATGTTTCCAGGGGTAGTTGTCTCTAAATGCCCTATAAACCTGAATAAGATCTCCTCTTAGATATCAGATGACACATTGTACAAGTTCAGATATTTTGTCTTTAATAATAACTTAAACTTTCACATTCATGGATGCATTTGGTATATTTCCGTTGTACTCTTTCCAGTTTACTCACGCTTGTTTTTGTTTGTAATACGTGCTAGACAAAACAATGTTGCAGTTTGAGTGCAAAATTGAGTATAGCTAAATTAAACAATGGTTGTCATTCAGAAAGTATACTAATAGTCACTTAATTGGACTTGACAGGGAGAGAGGATAAAAAGAACTGTAGTTAATGTCAAGAAACAGCTTTGAAAAGATATTCAAGCTCGCCTAACTGGATAAAAAGTTATCAATTATTTGGACCCAATAAGAATGTGAGGATAGAATCTGTGTAAAGCTCAAATGAGGTACAGTTATACTATAACATAATAGAAAATGCCCAACAGCAAAATTAAAAATTAAGGTCCAAAGACTGGGGCATGTGAAGGGGGAAGATAGTCAATAAACAGATGTGAAAGTATGTGCTTGGTGTAGTGCGCATCCAGTAAAGGAAAAAAAAAGCAGTATTAGCAGGTTGGTTTTATGGTCCACACACCACCTGGAGCAAAAAGGAAATAACTTACTTTTGGTAAAAAAAAAGAGAGTTAACTATTAACAAAATAAGGAGTGTAAGAAGTTACTTAACTACATAGGATCATTGCAATGCTAAACAAGATGAGTTTCAAAAGCAGTTCACGAACGTGTAGGCCAGGGTAGCAAATGCAGCAGAACTAATGACGAATGTATGGGGCTTAAGAACAAAAACAGCCCTGTTACTGAAGTAGACTGAATGGAGAACAAAGCTTAGGATGGAAATTATTCTGCTAGACAATGAGGAAGATGGATGACAATCAATAAAGAACATGTGGACTTGCCAGGAAAGGAAAAGAGCTCCAGCACTGCATGTCAAGATCAATGGATTCAGAGAAAGGTGAGTGCCAGTAAATACTGGAGCATTATCTAATAGGATTCAAAAGATGACATTTCCAGATAAATATTATCTTCTAAATGCTCTGGGCAGTAAACTTAATCTTCTGCAAGTATTTTTAAAAGAAACATGATTAAAACATTTATGGACCCAATGCTAAGGGAAAATTTATTTCAGTTATTCATAAAATAAAGTAGTGATTTTAGTAAACAAAATTAAAAAGTGGGGAGACTAAGACAGTGATTACTACAACATGTTATTCTTGTCAGGAACTGAATAAAATGCAGTTGTATGCTATGAAAACCTTTTTCTGGTGGCAGTATATGAATACTTGGTAAGTATTGCAAGCAATACGAATGGAATGCTGGCTGAAAATGCTTGAATAAACCATGACCTGCATATGAAATAGTGGCAATAAGAGCTAAGGATGGCAAAGAAAGAAACAGACTACATTAAAATCAACGGTTTTAATTGTTAAAAAGAAAAGGGAGGAGAAGATTCTAATAGCGGGTGGTTGAAATTTATTAAAAATAGGTTAATATCAGAATGTATCAGAACTACCCACTGGCCCTAAGGAGGAAATTATAGTTATGATATTTTAAACAATATCTCAGGAGATATGCAAGAATGTCGTGGGGGTTATATATTTAAATAATTGGAAACTTTGCTTTAAATAAGTTGAATAAGGAGTATAAAGAAATGACAACAATATACTGAAAAGTGCAGAGATATGAATCCATAGTGAAAAAAGACTTTATGAAGTAACCAAACTGAAAACTCAGAAAAGGAAGAAAATAACAACATACAAAATGTACTTCAGTCTTTTGAAAGCAAAATGGCAAATTAACCAGCCTGTGTGATGAATATGACGTAAAGGTAAACTGAGAAAAGGTTTTGTACCATTGAATGATGGGGAAATAAAAATAAATTAATGAGCTGAAAGAAGTGAAGTTTAATTAAAAAAAAAAAAAACTTCCTCAACATTAAGTGACAGGAGACTAAGGTTTTTAAAATGCTGCTCATCGTTTGTATTTAAAATTGTACTTATTTGTTTTAAGTTATTGCTTTTGAACTCATTTTAGTAACATGTTCTGATTTGTTATAACCTTCTACAGTAACCAAAGGCAGACTCAACTGAACTGTATTGACTGATTTTTGCAAACAATTAAGCATTTATTCCAAATCTAACATTCTAGAACACCACAAACACATGGTACAATCCTCATGCATTGTGCATTAATATGATTATACTCCAGCTGCTCCCACAAACTTTCCATCATATACAATTTATAGTATATAGTTTAACAAACAATTTCTTGTTCCTGGTACAGATATTATGATTATTAAAGGAGATTCCCAGGGCAGCAGCCAGAACTTCATATACCTGATGGAATACAAAAGCAGACATGAAAGTCTCTTACTATATTCTACATTTCTAATACAGCCACAATACCCTCTTAAAGATAACTTGGTAGCTTTATCAAAGTTCAGAAATGAATATACTAAGACCCCCAAATCCCTCATATCTAAAACTGTTTTTAAGATATGGTTATCTGAGGCATAAGGAAACTCAGAATTACTGATGCCACAAGACAGTGCCATATATTTTCTGGTATTAAACTTCATACTGTTGGACAAGGACCAGTGCAGAATATTGTCAAAATATTATTATAAAATAATATGGTTGTGGGTGTTGGTAACTATACAAACTTGAAAAACAAAATAGAGAAGAAGCCACACAGTAGCACAGAACGAAATGATAAAGCGCTTTTCGTTTATTCCAATAAACAAACTTCTTCAGCTCAAGAAAAACAAAAAGTCACAGCTTAAATACTCTCTGGGCTAATACTTATAAAGTCAATTAACTACTTAAAGTGAAAGCTGACGTACAAGACACGCCCTATTTGCAAACACAACTAGACTAAAAACTGCTTTTAAAGTAAAAGCTAAAAATCCAAATAGTCAGACTGAAAGTACAACTAGCGTTGTCTATAAAAAATGTGTAAATCTAGCCTACTACTAAGCTAGTGAGGCAAAGAAATAATAATTACAAGTGCATAAAAACTCCGCTGGTGTTTGTAAAACTGAGTTTATACAAATACCTATGTTAGTGCACTAAACTGTGTATGTTGAAGCACATCAAGTGTACTGAGTAAGTAAAGTATCAAGATAAAACTACAAATTCTAAGCAAAAAATACTCAGCAAAAAATACACATAAGGTCACTGAACCAAGGTGCTAGAAAGCATTAGAATAGCTTTGTCATGCTAGTGTGGAAGGTAACCTGACACAGCCTACCTATTAAGGCTCCTAAGTTTAAGAACACTACTTAAAGAACAGTTCTCATTCAGACCTGGTGAACTGTATGCGTTGAGTCTAATTTGCCAAAACAGCTCTCGCTCTTCTAACTTAAGTGGGAGAGGAGCACCCCTGAAGTCCTGTGTGATCTGGTCAATAATCAAAAATTTAAACATATGGTTGGGATAAACTGAAATGTGTTTTGCTAGTGCATTATCAAGTTTCTGCTTCCTGATCGCATAAGTATGTTCATAAATGCGGTCACGTAGGCGTTGTTCTGTTTTGCCCACGTAGAAAGCTGTACAGGTTTGGCACATAGCTAAGTAGATCACCATTCCTGAATTACAGTTAGCTCTTAGGTTCAACTTGTATTCGTGATCGTGAACTTTAAATCTATTGGATTCCAAGATGTATTGACAAAAATTACACGCCTGGCATTTAAACATGCCAGCTGTCATTGTTTTTTTAATGTCATGTCGTTCAAGGAGGGCTTTGAGGTTTTTTGCCTTTCTATAAACAACCAATGGGTGATTACCAAGTTTTTGGTGTACTGTGTTGTCCTTTTTGAGTAAGTCCCAATTTTTACGTAGTGCCTGAACACAGTCACTACTATTGAGACTGTATGTTGTTATGAATGTGACACAAAAACATTCAGAAGGATGCCTACTTGTGTGGACATTTACTAAGTCTTTGTTTGAGGATTCAGTGTCATTCATAAGAACCAATTCTCTATTCAAGATTGGTTTATAAAAATGACACTGACGCTTAGACGACACTTCTTCTATAATAGTGTCTAACATTTCATGTGGGTAACCCCAGTGTAAAAACATATTCCTTAGGTGTCCAAATTCATTGGCAAAATCACTATCCAATGTGATAATGCGGGCTGCCCTCACTAGCTGACCTTTGACGATCGCCCGCTTCTGATGAAAAGGATGACAACTTGTGTAGTGCAGGAATGAGTTGGAGTATATTACTTTCCTATATATATTAGCTGCATATTCTATATACTCCAACTCATTCCTGCACTACACAAGTTGTCATCCTTTTCATCAGAAGCGGGCGATCGTCAAAGGTCAGCTAGTGAGGGCAGCCCGCATTATCACATTGGATAGTGATTTTGCCAATGAATGTGGACACCTAAGGAATATGTTTTTACACCGGGGTTACCCACATGAAATGTTAGACACTATTATAGAAGAAGTGTCGTCTAAGAGTCAGTGTCATTTTTATAAACCAATCTTGAATAGAGAATTGGTTCTTATGAATGACACTGAATCCTCAAACAAAGACTTAGTAAATGTCCACACAAGTAGGCATCCTTCTGAATGTTTTTGTGTCACATTCATAACAACATACAGTCTCAATAGTAGTGACTGTGTTCAGGCACTATGCAAAAATTGGGACTTACTCAAAAAGGACAACACAGTACACCAAAAACTTGGTAATCACCCATTGGTTGTTTATAGAAAGGCAAAAAACCTCAAAGCCCTCCTTGAATGACATAACATTAAAAAACCAATGACAGCTGGCATGTTTAAATGCCAGGCGTGTAATTTTTGTCAATACATCTTGGAATCCAATAGATTTAAAGTTCACGATCACGAATACAAGTTGAACCTAAGAGCTAACTGTAATTCAAGAATGGTGATCTACTTAGCTATGTGCCAA
Organism: Protopterus annectens; assembly: GCF_019279795.1. NCBI lineage: Eukaryota > Metazoa > Chordata > Ceratodontiformes > Protopteridae > Protopterus > Protopterus annectens. Next base: position 836,057,694 of record NC_056729.1, on the reverse strand, counting down.
ACCTGTACAGCTTTCACGGGCAAAACAGAACGATGCCTACGTGACGATTTATGAACATACTTATGCGATCAGGAAGCAGAAACTTGATAATGCACTAGCAAAACACATTTCAGTTTATCCCAACCATATGTTTAAATTTTGATTATTGACCAGATCACACAGGACTTCAGGGTGCTCCTCCACTTAAGTTAGAAGAGAGCTGTTTTGGCAAATTAGACTCAACGCATACAGTTCACCAGGTCTGAATGAGAACTGTTCTTTAAGTAGTGTTCTTAAACTTAGGAGCCTTAATAGGTAGGCTGTGTCAGGTTACCTTCCACACTAGCATGACAAAGCTATTCTAATGCTTTCTAGCACCTTGGTTCAGTGACCTTATGTGTATTTTTTGCTGAGTATTTTTTGCTTAGAATTTGTAGTTTTATCTTTATACTTTACTTACTCAGTACACTTGATGTGCTTCAACATACACAGTTTAGTGCACTAACATAGGTATTTGTATAAACTCAGTTTTACAAACACCAGCGGAGTTTTTATGCACTTGTAATTATTATTTCTTTGCCTCACTAGCTTAGTAGTAGGCTAGATTTACACATTTTTTATAGACAACGCTAGTTGTACTTTCAGTCTGACTATTTGGATTTTTAGCTTTTACTTTAAAAGCAGTTTTTAGTCTAGTTGTGTTTGCAAATAGGCGTCTTGTAAGTCAGCTTTCACTTTAAGTAGTTAATTGACTTTATAAGTATTAGCCCAGAGAGTATTTAAGCTGTGACTTTTTGTTTTTCTTGAGCTGAAGAAGTTTGTTTATTGGAATAAACGAAAAGCGCTTTATCATTTCATTCTGTGCTACTGTGTGGTTTCTTCTCTATTTTGTTTTTCAGTAGTCTGTTTTGCCTGTTCAGTTTACAACTATACAACCTTCTTTGGTGTCATCAGCATATTTGCTGATCTAAGTTTTTTCAGATGCTGGACAGTAAAACATCAACACGCCAAAGTGTAAGAGGCCAAGGACAGATTCCTTCTGAACCACCATCCTAATGTCAGCAGTATTAGAGTAGAGATCCTTGATTCTAACTGAAAATTTTCTTTTAGCCAATTAGTCACCCATCTGATCATGTAAAGGTTGACCTCCAACTTGACCATTGCTTGCAATAAGGCATGATGAGATGCTAGCATCATCTGTGTATAGGGATTTCTTATAATCTAAAATTCCCTATGGATATACCCTTAATCTAGACTGTCTCACTGTTATAGCCATGGATCTAAATCCTTCATAATCTCGACATCCACACTTTACTTCTGAGAATTCATTACCTTGGTAATCTGTATGGTACCTAAAAGTTCCATTGTTGACCTCCTTTTTTCCCCACTCGGTACCCCTCTTTTGTAAAGAACCTCACAGTATGTAGTAAATGCTTGTTGAATGCCCGTAAGTATTGCACCAAATCCTGCCTGCCTTCATGCTGTATTTTATAAAGCATACTTTTTACTTTATTTATCTTAACCTGCCACCAATTGCTCTAATTGCCTTTATCATCACTGCATTACTTAATTCCCATACTGAAAATTACTGCGCCAAATTCCTGTAAACTTTGTATGTTGCAATTCCAGCCTTTCACATCTTAACTTTTGTTCCTTTTCTAGGGTTAAAGTTTCTAACTTTACCTGCAATTGTTTGATTTCCTCCTGATTCATCTTTCTTTCCTTTCTGCTCTTTCTTTTCAGTTATAGAACCTCCTACTGCACTTCACTTTTACCTGATCATTTTAGTCATCCAAATCATTTGGTGTAACACCCGCCGGCGTCAGCTGCTCTAGTTCTCTGCTTAACACTTCCTGCACCCATCAGGTGAAGCTATCAGCCTCCAAAACATATGTCAGAAGACCCTAGTGAGTGTCCATTAAGTTTCCAACCAAGTTTATCTTCACAAAATTATGGTCTGAATATAACAGTGGATCATCTTCTGAACTTCTTATAAGGTCCTGGTGTTCCCTCATTGTTAAGATTTTACCCGATATGACCCATCTACTCCAATTATATCTATAGTGTGCATATACCCTGTTGCCTTCCTCTGTTCCTTTTCTTAACAGCCTACTCATCAATTTGTCTGCCTTCCTTGCCCTAAATTAACTACCCTACCTCTGATCTCTCCCTTACCAAATACCATATTCCAGTCATGTGGCAATATCAAAGACTCCCCCACAAAACTTATCACCCCAAAAATCTTATCATTCCCTTCTTAAAATAGCAGATATTGTTTGTTTCTTAGTCAGTTTGTTGTTATGTAGCTAAAGGATCCTCCATTTTGTTACAGTAACTGTCGTCCTTTGTTATTCATTACATAGCATCACCATCTAGATAATAAAAGTGCTTTCCCTGTGACTTTCCACCCTTTTTTCCAACTTTTACAATGTAGTCATATATTAAAGTACAGATATTAAAGTACAGATTTCAGCTGGTTTTCTACTGTAGTTGTAATCTTGCTGACAGTGGTAGTAGTTATCTGATGTCAGGGAATAATTTGCTGCTGTTTCTCAGGGAAATATATTATTTGCCTGGAGTTCTAAATAGTTTCTTATTGGTTCTTTTTTTTTCACTCATCTTAACTGTAGGTTGTGGTCTTTCACTCAGACCTGCATAATGCCCTACATGCCAGAAACAGGCACTTTTATTTTCAAATTCTCTTTTAGGAACCTTTGTTAACTAGAAATCTCGGCACAGTTGGAAAACCTTATAAGATGCACATATAAATATAAAGGAAAATGTACAAAATAAGCAATTTATTAATGACTCAAAAAAAGTTTATAGAGAATTTTGAAACAAGGTAAAAGGAATTGAAAGACTGCTATAAATAGAAGAAATAGATACATTTTGGAGAAATATCTATGAAGATCCTGTGGAACATAACAAAGATGCTAAATGTATAGAAGAAAGAAAGAATAAGAAGTTTAAAGGTACAGGGTATGACATGGGATGAAGTGACAACCAGAGAGGTTGAAACAAAGCTAAGAAAAGCCTCTAATTGGAAAACCCCAGGCCCAGAAGCAGTACCTAGCTTTTGGTTAAAAGTATTAACATCTTTGCACGAAGATTTAGCCATAAGTAAGTATATATGTAAGTATATGTGCACCCCCAACAGACACCAACCTGGCTAATAACAGGGAAAGCAATGTTCCTACTTAAGAGTGAACCTGTAAGCTACCCTAAAAATTATAGACCAATAACTTGCTTTCCAACCACATATAAACTATACAAGGGAATTGATGTGAACAGAGTTTATAGTAATTTAGAATAAAACTCAATTATGGCAGCAGAACAAATGGGCAATAAAAGAAAGTCATACAGGACAAATTATCATTTGTTGTTAAATAAAGTCAAGATGGAGAACTGTATAAAGGGGAAGACTCTAAGTATGGCATGTATTGACTACAAAAAAGTATTTAATAGCATCTCACATTCATGGATAAACAAGTGTTTAAAAATGTATAAGATACACCCTACACTGATTGACTGCATTACAGTGACCATGAAACATTGGCAGACCACTTTGAAATTAAGCCATGATAAAGGACAAATTATTATTCCAGGTATAAAAATTCAAATGGGGATAATTCAGTGTGACTGTCTGTCACTGCTGTTATTCTGCCTTGACCTTAACCCATTAAGGTGTCTACTTAACAGCTTAGGCCATGGATATAATTTGGCTCCTATATAACAACAAAGTGTAAAGATGTCTCATCTTCTCTTTGTTAATGATTTAAAACTGCATAGCTCATCAGATGATGAGCTGAAAGTACAACTGCAAGTTGTCAAAACATTTTCAGATGATATAGAATGTAATTTGGTCCTGATAAATGTGCAAAAGCAACCTTTAAAGCAGGAAAACTTCAGCACCAGGAAAACATCAATTTGTTACAACAATGTGATATAAAAGAACTTGAGCAAAAGGGAGTGTACAAATATTTGGGAACTGATGAAGGGGCAACAATAAAAGATGAACAAGTGTGAATAAAGCTTAGTAAGGAATACTTCAGAAGACTTAAATTAATCTTGAAAACAGAGTTGAAATCTAGGAACAAAATCCAAGTTATAAACCAATTTGCTCTTCTGTCCTAACTTACAGTTTTGGAGTGATTGACTGGCAAAAAATGTGTTAGCTATATTAGATAGGAAAACAAGAAGGATGCTTCATTATCACCAAATGATTTATAAAAATCACTGCATACCAAGATTCTATATTCCCCGTTCCGAAGGAAGGACGGGCCTCCTTGAAATTGATTACATGTATAGACCTGCAATTGTGGGACTCCATGCATATCTGCTGACCTCACAAGACCCAAACACAGTGAAAGTTTTGAAACATGAGGAAAATAACTCTAAGATGATTTCTCTGCTTAATACGGGATAAGCATATCGGCATCAAGCAGGAATGGGAATCAAACCAGAAGTAGATAAAAATCAGGCAGCAACTGAATGTGCCAAAAAACAAAAAAGAAAATAAAGTGAAGGACCAGATGACAAGGCAAGAAATGTGGAAAATGCATAAATATAGTTGCAAGTATAGAAAACTTCTGGAAGAACCTCATGTTGTTCAGGAACAAACACATGAATGGTTAAGGAGAGACAAATTCAAACCAACAGATAAAAGGTTAATACTGCCGTCCCAAGATACTGGGCGACGTACATGCTGATTTACAAAGTCCATTGAATATGTGGGAGAAACAGACAAATGTAGGTTTTAGTCACTCACCTCGTTGCTAGTTGTGACATACTAATTGCAAAAGGGCTGTATTCTGAAAGGCATAATAATGTGGCAAGACTGTTGCACTGGGGATTGTGCACACATTATGGTACTGAAGTGGCTGAAAAACACTGGAAAAGTAAGCCACAAGGCATCATAGAAAATGATGAAGTTTACATCACATGGGATGACCCGTTACCAACAGTTCAAAAGACAAATGCTAGAAAACTGGGTATAGTGGTCCATGAAAAGAAGACAAAAGTAGCATTGATCATTAAAATCAACACATCCAGTGACTACTGTGTCTTGTGTACAGACACAAAGTCATAAAATATCAGAATCTGCAGGAAGAAACAAGAGCAATGAGGAAGAAAGATACCCAGACAGTTTCAATAGTAGTAGGAGCAATGGTTCTAATAAAAAATAATCTACAATACAATCGTATTTCGATATGTTACCAATACATGTAACCCCATATGAATTGCAGAAGGAGTCATTATTGGGAACATTGTGGGTGATGCAAAAAGTACTTTTGACTGACATCAAAGATTGAAATAATACTAATTTTATGAACTTTAATCATGACTTAGTAATGGGGTCCATTCCCATCATGGTATTAGAAGCCCAAAAGATTTGGAGAAATTAAAAAAATAAATAAATAAACTACATAGATAAGCAGCAGTATATTGTTGCATTTCTAAAGCTGATTTCTTAGATTGCCTAGATAAAATATTTAGTCTTGTGTTGTACCAAACCAAATTTTGGAACTTTGCTCTTTATGAGTAGAATTAGATTGTTATTTTGGACAGCTAACTCACCACAAAATTAACTCCAAACCTCATAGGCACTACTTTCCCCACTAGCCCAAATTAGGAAACATCCGGAAGCATGGATTTGCACTTTCCAATTGTCCCTGTAACAACTTGTGTGAAATGGGCATCAGTTATCTCATGCTTTTTAACAACCAGCTACTTCTTAAACAAACTGACCCAGTGTGTGAGAGATGCAGTTATATAAAGCTATTGGAAGTAAAGCTCTCACATGAAGCAGCTACAGATAACAAGTAGTTTATCAGTCCCACACAAAACTCCACTAAACCAGTCACAAACAGCTCAGACAGATCATGCCTGGCCAACATATCTTGAAGCTCTTAAAGGAAACCTGCCAAAACTAAGACCTCTTATGTATAAAACAAGTACCCTCAGCAATCTCACAAAGGTCAATACAGGCAGCACCCACCATAAAACATACATGTAAGGGTCACATGCATTTGATGCCAAAGCCTATAAGGCACTAATGCATCACTCTCCAGGCTGAGCAAGAAGAGGGTTATAGTCAATTCCCTATCAGGTGCTAGGAATATGCATATCACACATGCACTCAATTCCCTGAACAAGTAAGTACATATGATAGTCATAGTGTACGTGGGTATAAATGACTGGAGATGTACCAAACAGGACAATATGAAGTCAGACATGCTAGAACTCCGATAATGTGTGACCAAAGCAGATTTGAACCTAGCCTTAAGCAACATTCTACCATCTGTAAGAATGATCTTGCAACATGGGCAAAATATTATTGAATTCAACAATTGGCTTAGCTTCTGGCATGACTCAAAGGGGGGTATAAAATAGATCTACCTGGTAGAAGATGGTAGACAGATTAACTGTTTTGACAGGTATGGCCTGCACCTATCCCCCCAAGGTTTAGTGTATTGGCTAAATCCTTGTCCACCTCTATATTGCCTTCTTAAGCAACATCAGTCTTTTAAAGCTTCCAGTCAAACAAAACTGAGTCCAGATATCATAAAGATATGTCTGCATGCTGCTAAGAGCCTAAACAAGAAACTCTACAAACTTACAAGCAGTCCTTATCCTGGAAGAAAAAAAAAACAATGTATGTATTGCTATGGTGACCTTTTGCAAGACAAATGAAAGCACTCCATTAGTGCTTGGTTGCAATCCTTACCACACTTTCAGGCCTGCCACATTAAATAATGGCAAAAAAGGTGGTGGTGTATCCCTATTTTTAAATCAAAATTCACCTCCAGACTCATAAGACAAGATAATGACCTGGAACTTTTCCATGTCCAGCGTATTCTTAACAACACCCTTTATCATCTATCTATGGGACCCCTTTCCTGCCCTCTTAGCTCACAGCTCCTACCTTACTAGTATGGAGCCCCTTTGCATTAAGCCAAACACCATTTTACTAGGATAGTTCTACTACCCCACCATTAAATGGGACACTAATGCATCCTCAAACACGTACATCCAGAAACATCTGGACTTCATCAATACAAACCTCTGGACCAGTTAATGCGCACTGCAAACAGGGATGATAAAATCCTGGACTGGGTTCTTACTAACATGGGACAGCTTTGTTCCCCATCAATTGTCACTTCCTCCCTAGTCAAAACAAACCACAAATCAGTCACATTCACCCTTAGACTAAAGTCAACTGCATCTTTCAATACCTCACTTTTCAGAGATTACTCTATGGCTAAGCTGCTTAAACTAAATGATGTCCTAATTAAATGAAAAATCCTCTTCCAGCCCAATGACCTCACTGCTTTGGCAGAATCTTAGGTTCATAGGTTCATAGGTTCATACTAGGCTATCTGCCCTAGGGCATTTATAAGCCTAGCCAGAGTTTGTGTGGCTTTCACCACCCCTTAGGATGAGAATACTATACCCATTAGTTTGCTGTGCCTCTGTCCAGCAGTGATACAGAGATGATTCCCGGGGTAAACCTACGATCTCCCATCCACTCGTCAAGATTTCTCTTGAACAGAGTCAGTGAGGGGCTCTGCCTCACATGGACTGGGATTCTGTTCCATAGTGTAGGGAGTCTCTGGGTGATGAATCTGTCCCTCCAGCACGTCCTATTTATATCCGTGTTGAGGTTTAAGTCTCTTGCTCTCGTGGCTCTGGTGGATTTGGATTTTTTGAGGTGGAGCATGTCCATTAATTCCGGGTTGGACATGGCCTTGTATGTCTGGCACAGATCACCTCTGAGCAGACGGTATGCGACTGAATAGAGCTGGAGTTTCTTCAGTCGGGCATCGTATGACATATGTTTGAGCCCCTTTATCCTTTTGGTGAGGAACTTTTGGGGTCTTTCCAACTGCTGCAGGTGTCGGGTAAGGTACATTCCGAATGGGGCGTTGTACTCAATCATTGGTCTGATAAGTGAAGAGTACAGGGGTACAATGACCTCTCCTGATCTGGATGTGTATCCCTTCATGATCAGGAGGGCAATGTAGAAGGTCTTCCTAACCACTTTGGCAATGTGAGTGTCAAAAGAGAGGTTACTGTCAACTTGGGTCCCCAGGTCCCTGATAACTTCTTCCGTGTTTAATGGATTACCACCTATGTGGTAATTAGGGGTTACCTTGTATTTCCCAAAGGGTATGACTATACATTTTTTGGCATTTAGCTTAAGGCCATGGCTCTGGCACCAGTTATCCATTTCTATGACACCTCTCTGGAGGATGTCTGTGTCTGATGGAGTGTCAATTATGGTGCCCAGTTTGCAGTCATCTGCAAATTTTGTCAGCCACAATCCCCCTATGTTTGCCTGCACTTCAGAAAAATAAATGCTGAACAAGAGGGGGCCCAGGACTGAGCCCTGTGGGACACCGCTCGTGACCGGCTTAGAGTCTGACATGGCACCAGCAACTCTAACCCTGTGTATTCTGTCCTTGAGCCAGTTTGCAACCCATCTTGTGACATATGGGTTTACATCTAAGCTGGTGAGCTTTTCTATGATGCCCGAGTGGGGTATTGTGTCGAACGCTTTTGCTAGGTCAAGGTAGGCTGTGTGAACTGCCTTACCCTCATCAATGGCCTCAGTGACTGTTTCGAAAAAGTCGACCAAGTTCAAGAGGCAGGATCTGCTCTTGACAAAGCCAAATTGGGTAGGATCCAGTGTCTGTAGGTCCCCAATGTCTTTATTTATGAGTTCCATTATGATCTTCTCCATAGCTTTGCAGACAAGGCTCATCAAGCTTATGGGGCGGTAATTTCCAGGGTCCGTAGAAGCACCGCCTTTGTGGAGTGGGACCACAGTTGCCGTATGCCATTCTTTGGGTACGTATTCTGTAGTAAGGCTAAGATTAAACAGCAGCCTTATGTGTGGGTTTAGTTCCTCATTGACTTCGTGTAGCACACAGCCGGGGACACCGTCCGGTCCCATTGATGCTGTGTTTTTTTGCTTTAGAGAGAGCAGCTCTCACCTGGGCATCTGAGATGTTTGGGAGGCTAGACTCTGGTGGGATAGATATTTCTCCTTTTGGGGGGAGGGAGGGGAGAAATTTGCACTGAACCTGTCTGCCAGTATGTTGGCAATGTCTGTGGGTTCAGTGATTTTTTTATCATTTTGGACTAATTCTGAGCATATCTGGGAGTTTCCACCCAGGTTTCTAACATAGCTAAAGAAGGCCTTATGATTGTCTTTTGTGTCATTAGCGATTTTTCTCTCAAAGTTGGTCTTATACTCTATGCACTTGTAAATAGCTGTACAGAAGCATCTATCCCCCACTGAAGTAATTAAAGTACCAAATATAAGAATAAACCCCTAATGGTAGAATTCAAAAATAAACAGTATTTATAAAAAAAGAAAAAAAAAGACTGAAAACAAAAACAAATTAAGCTCTCAAGATTTTAAAAGAATTATTGCTAAACTTAGGTAACTCCACACCCAGATCATCAATCAAAGCCATATATGAATTAAAAATAGCCACCCAGGTGAGGCATAAAATCAATACCTTCTTTAACTATGTTAGAAACCACAGAAACAAGATGCAGTCCTTCACGGAGTTAATAGTAAGGGAAGAGGATTTTTAATTTATTTTTTTATTTTAATTTTAATTTAATTTTAATTTTAATTTAATTATCCCTTTTAACTTTCTGCCTTAAAAACACCTTTGTGTAGTTTTGCAAGTCGTGCAGCACCACTAAGCTAGGGTTAAACTATTTCTGGTGCCAGAAAGTCTAATCTTCAAATTTTCCCTTAAATCTTGCCAGTCTAACATCAGTTTGCACTCAACTTAAGTATCAAAGTCTAGCACTTGCTCAAAGCCTCTCATAGCATTTACTGGAGCATTTGTACTGCTACCAGCACTAAATAAATTCAGTACTATTAAATTAACACCCATCCAGGTATGTCTAAACGTCAGTTCCTTGTGCTCACTCCTGATAACCTGGTGAACATGGGAATCTTAAGGCAATGTAGCAGCTGCCTCATGTACACAGACAGCCCTCTCCTCCTATCTCCCAACACCCAGACATGTGAGAGATGCACCTATATATCCAAGTTGGAAGCAAAGCACTCTCAGCCAAGAGGAGAAAGTCAATACTTGTACCACACTACATGAAACACATAGTCCTCCAAAACATACACTACCACAATACTCACATAGAAACACAAAACACACACCCACCTTTGCGGAGGCTCTCATTAAAAATCTACCCAAACATCAGAGACCTCCAAAACAGACACCCAAGCAACCACCACACCATGGTACAAACTGAGCAATACATAGTTCACACGAACAGTGTGCCACCCAAAAATAGCCCCTAAGGCAACACAATATACCCAATACACTAGTTATAGGTGATTCAATAGTAAGGCACACTGATGTCCCACTCACCAGGTTGAACAAGGAGAAGGTTACAGTTAGCTGCCTGTCAGGTGCCAGGATCCACCACATAACACATGCACTCAGATCACTCCACAGCAGGTACAAATATGACTCGGTCATTATCCATGTTGGTATGAATAACCTGAGATGTGCATCTCTGGACTACATGAAAAGAGACATGGAGGAGCTCTCAGACCATGTAGCTTAGGCAGGTATGACTCTAGCCTTGAGTAGCATCCTGCCATCACCCAGAATGATACCACAGTACAAGCAGAAAATGATTGACTTCAACAATTGGTGAAATTTCTGATGTTATTCTAAGGGGATCCAGTATCTGTCTGCCTGGGATGACATGTTCGACAGACCTCAATGCTTCACCAGAGATGGCCTGGGATTCCAGATACTGGCTAAGGTACTTGCCACCCCTATAGTGCCTTTTATAGGCAATCTCCTGATGTCAAACCAAAAAAAAACTATGCCAGGCAGAAGCAGGATCAAAGGTATAAAATGTTTATTCCAAGTTAGAAATGTCGAACAAGCACAAACGACCACCACAGTTCAGTTTAGCATGCTTTCACTCCACTATTGCAGAGCTTCCTCAGAACAATTAAGAACACAATTACTTTTTTTTTATAATACAATAAAGTGTTAATTAATTAATTAATTAATTAATTAATTAATTAATTAAAATAATTTCCTTAAAGAAGTAAACTGGATATTTATATGTAAAAAACATACAAAATCCGACACAAAATCCATACCATATACAAAAATAAAATGTACAAGATTATTAACAAAATATAACACCACAACATAAAAAGATATATTATATTAAAATACCCGTGGCATGGAATACAAAAATGCATCCGGAATGCCAACCATAAGAATAAATGGCTTAATAATTATAACCAGCCTGAAATGTCCGCAAGGACTAGATACAAACGCATAACCACAAATGTACATATAAAACTTATTGCAAAAGCGGAGAAAAACAAAAAGTATATTACATAATGAGCAAACTGGACAAATATAGTTCATAATTTTGCTCGTCTCAATTTCAACACACTACCAATACTAATACAATAATTCAACCCTGGCGGTCTCCCTTCATCTAATTTAAGCTGCCATATCAATTCCCTGAATTCAACCCTAGCTTTCTAATTGCCACCTCTAGGATCACTAGCCACTTGTTCCAATAACGCAAATTTAATACTCATATTGTGACACACCGAGGAGTGCTTATAAAAGGCATTAGATTCCTTCTTTTTAGAAATCTCATACAAGTGTTCATAAATCCTTTTCCTAAGTGTATGTGTGGTCTTACCAATATAAAAACTATTGCAACCTTCACAGATCCCTATGTACACAACACCCTGAGTGCCACAATTATAATGCTTAGGGAACCGAGAGCTAATGCCCCTAGATGGAATACTCACTTCCTTCTGTTGCAAAATAAACTTGCACTGACTACACATACCACATTTAAACATTCCCTTCCCACCTTTAACTGTCCCTTTCTGCTGGTCGCCTTTCATCTCAAAAAAATCTTTAAAGTTCATCCCTCTTTTCCTTATAAAAGAGGGTTGTAGAGGAATGTACTTACTCATCTCATCACTCACCCTTAATAGTGGCCAGTATTTTTTAATAACCTGTTCCACCAAGTGTGATGCTGCCAAAAAGGTGTGAATGAATGAATGTTTACAAAAAATCTCATTTTTAGCTGTATTTACTGGCTCACTCACCAGTCGACCCGTGCCGAGTAATGGAAAGATTTTTTCCTCCCTATTATCAAGCACTTCTGTAACTAAGTTAGTTAAAAGAGTTGTTGGATAATTTCTTTCCTTAAAAAGAGAACAAATAAAGTCAAATTCTTGAAGAAGTACAGCATAGTCACTTGTCATTCTAGATGACCTTATCAGTTGACCTTTGGCTATCCCCTTTTTTGATGATACGGGTGTGCACTATCAAAGTGCAAATAAGTGTTTGAGAAAGTGGGTTTTCTGTATAATTTGGATTGAAAACAGTGATTTTCAGTATCTTTATAAATGGTAACATCTAAATAATTGATGGCAAACTCATCTATCGTGTATGTAAATGTTAAAAATGAGGTACTGTTATTCAAGTAAACCATAAATTATTCGAATAACTCTTTAGTGTCTCTCCAAAACACACAAATGTCATCCAAATATCGGGTGTAAAAAGAAATATACTGATGCCATGTAGTGTTGAAAACAAATTTCCGTTCCCAGAAATACAATACACAATTTGCATACAAAGGGGCACATGGAGCACCCATTGCCACCCCTTTCCTTTGTTAATACAAATCTCCATTGAAGTATATAAAATTATTTCTAAGGATAATATCTACAAATTCCAAAGTCAAGTTCAACGTGTTGCCTCCCAAACCACCTTCGGGACTCAAAACTTCACAGAACCACTCCAACCCTGTGTCGTGGGGAATACTAAAAAAAGTTCCACTACATCAATAGTAGCAAACCAGCTGGAAGAATCAAATTTGTCCTCAGTAATACTTCTCAGAAAATCCCAAGAGTCTTTAGTAATATGGGGTATGCTGTTTATAAAATTCTTTAACTGAGAATCAACAAACATAGCCAAAGGTTCTGTAATACTTCCAGCCCCCGCTACAATCAGTCTAAATTTAATTTCATTTATTCTTTTGTGAACTTTGGGGATCCCAAATATAACAGGAATTTTGGGGTTATCAACATGCAAAAAGTTGAACAGTTTTTCATTAATAGCACCCTGGAGTAAACGGTCGGTCAAAAAATATTTAATCTTATAGTAGGCAATATTGATTTTGTTACGTGACACTGCAGTATAATAATCTATATCCTGCAAAATGTCATGAATGTACATTTCATATTCATCATTGTACATTAATACAACCCCACCCCCTTTGTCTGGTTTCATAATTCTGATCTTTTCCGTTTTTAATGATGCCAATAAATCTTCCTCATCCTTAGAAAAATTATTGTTAATGGGGTTGTCGTAATAATTAATGCGCCTCACATCCTGTTCAACCATTTCATCAAAAAGCTTCAAGAAAGAATTAGTAGGTGGATTAAAAGTACTTCTTCTAGATAATTCACTGTTGTCAACCTGTGTTCCCTTAAAATATATTTGTAAATTCAGCTTCCTGATGAAAAGTTTAAGATCAATTAAAGTGTTGACCATAGAACCATTTCTAATAGGTACAAAATGAAATCCTTTAGTAAAAATACTAAAGTAGTCTTGCGGACGTTTCAGGCTGGTTATAATTATTGAGCCATTTATTTTTATGGTTGGCATTCTGGATGCATTTTTGTATTCCATGCCACGGGTGTTTTAATATAATATATCTTTTTATGTTGTGGTGTTATATTTTGTTAATAATCTTGTACATTTTATTTTTGTATATGGTATGGATTTTGTGTCGGATTTTGTATGTTTTTTACATATAAATTTCCAGTTTACTTCTTTAAGGAAATTATTTTAATTAAATAATTAACACTTTATTGTATTATAAAAAGGAAGTAATTGTGTTCTTAATTGTTCTGAGGAAGCTCTGCAATAGTGGAGTGAAAGCACGCTAAACTGAACTGTGGTGGTCGTTTGTGCTTGTTCAACATTTTTAACTTGGAATAAACATTCTATACCTTTGATCCTGCTTCTGCCTGGCATCGTTTTTTTTGGTTTGCTTCTTTGGATTTGTGGTTCGTAATCTCCTGATGTCAAAAGTACCACCATAACTGCTACAACCAAATGGATTCTGAGGGTTATGCTACTCAATGCTATAGGTTTGAATCTCAAAATGCACTCACTCAAAACCCTCCTTAAAATGGAGAACATCGATGTTTGTGCAGTAACTGAAACCTGGTTCAAGGCTCAAGATAGCACCCCCGCACTACCAGGCTATAATTCATACCACACCTTTTGGCCCCCAAATCTGGACCAATGCATTAAAGGTGGCGGTGTCTCCATATTCATAAAGGATATACATGCCTCCAGACTAGTAGCCCAGCACAACACTTTGGAGATAATCCAGGTACAACTAACACTGGGTAAGACAGCAGTCCAGGTGGTTGCATGTTACAGGTCCCCCACCATTTCCCAAGACTCCCACTCCACATTCCTAAACATCATGGAAAATACCAAAGTGCAACCCTATACCCTAATACTGGGGGACTTTAATTACCCCTACATAAACTGGGAAAATTACTCAAGGACTAACTCACATGCTCAATGATTCCTGGAATTCATAAATTCCAATGCCATGGACCAACTTGTTCTTATCCCCACTAGGGGTAACGACATCCTCGATCTGGTGATGACCAACAGGTCTATATTATAACACTGAAATCTACAAAGATCAAATGTTATAATATCGAACCCTAAACACCGAAATCTGCAAACATCGAACAGTCAGAATAGCGATTTTTTTCCCAGGGAAAAAAATTGCTATTCCGAGAAACATACACACAACACAAACACATACAAAAAACAGCAATCCACACACATACACTTAAAATACTACACTTAAACCTAAACTAAACTTTACATACACTACTAGCTATCCACTTACCTTAACCTGACCCTAACCCTAAGGTCTGTCACTATCGCACACTCACCTCACCCGCGCCCTAACCCTAACTCACCTAACCCGCCCCTAACCCTAACCTACACACAACCGCACACTTACCTGACCTGCACCCTAGCCCTAACTCACCTAACCTGCCCCCTAACCCTTACCTACACACAATCGCACACTTACCTGACCCGCGCCCTAACACTAACGTCCACACAACCGCACACTTACCTGACCCACTCCCTAACCCTAACTCAGCTAACTCATCCCCTAACCCTAACCTACACACAATCGCACACTTACCTGAACCTGACCCATAATGCTTCAACATACCGAACGCTGAAAACAGTGAAGCCACAGCAACGGCCCACCGAATTCTTTCCCTGGGAAAGAATTCGGTGTCCTGCACCTTAATTGTTTTCAGCGTTCGACATTACGAGTTCAATATTATAACATTCGATTTTTGTAATATTTGATGTTATAATATAGACCCGATGACCAACATAAGCAACTGCTGCTCTACAACTGAAATTAACTCCTCCCTAGTCAGATCCGACCACAAGCTAATCACCATGGATATCCACATCCCTCCAGCATAAAGGAAACCACTGTAAAAACTTCTCCAAAGCAAACTTTGGGCTCCTAAAAATGGAGGTGGCAAACTTTACGATGCCCATACAGATGGGAAATAGCTGCTTGACTGCTAAATCACACACCACTGCAATGTTTCTATAGTGCAATTGTGAATGTGGTCATACAGTGCAATCACACACCATTGCACTGTATGAACACATTCACAAGTGCATTGAAAGAGCCATTCCAAACAGAACCAAGATGATTACTTCCAAAAAAAGGAAGCCAATCTGGTGGTCACCTACCATAATCAAACTCTACAACAGAAGGAAGAAACTGCTGCAGAAAATGGTAAAGTCCCAAGACTGGAAAAAATCCCTAGCTAGCCTTAACAAAAAATTGAGATACCTTATCAAATCCTCTAAAGCTAGCTATGAAAACAAAATAGCAGCAAATACTAAAGACAACCACAAGGCATTCTATAGTTATATCAAGAATCTTCAAGGCAACACTCAGGTCTGCTCTGAGCTACAGCACAATGGCAACACATATACCGAGGCACCTGACATTGCCAATATATTGGCTGAGAGGTTCAGTGCAAACTTTACCCACCCCTTCACCCCCAAAGGGCCAATCACAATTCCCCCAGGAGTGTCAAGTTCCTAATATTACTGCTGCTCAGGTTAAAACTGCACTGTGAAGAACACAGCTTCCATGGAAAGATAATGTCCCAGGATGTGTCTTGCATGTGCTACAAAATGAACTGGCCCACACCTGAGTGTCCTATTCATTCACAGCTTCACTTCAGGCTTTGTACTCACCGCATGGCAAACAGTCACAGTCATCTCACTCCACAAAGGGGGAGCAATTACAGACCCCAGAAACTACCACCCTATTAGTCTGAATAGCCTGATATGCAAGGCTATGCAGCATATCATCATGGACCTTATAAATAGAGATATAGGAAGCCTCCAAACTTTGGACCCCACGCGGTTTGGATTTGTGAAGGGTAGATCATGCCTGCTCAATCTTGTAGACTTCTTTGAGTCCATCACCAGAGCTGTGGATGAGGGCAAGGTGGTACACACAGCCTATCTTGATCTTGCCAAGGCCTTTGATACCATTCTCCACTTGGGAATCATTGATAGACTCACTAATCTAGGCATTAACCCCTATGTCACAAGGTGGGTTGCTAACTGGCTCATGGATAGAACTTACACTGTGAAGGTTACAAACTCCAAATTGGACTACTGACCAGTCATGAGTGGTGTCCCACAGGGATCTGTCCTGTGTCCCCTTCTGTTCGGCATCTACTTCTCAGAAGTTCAAGCCAACAGAAAAGGACTCTGGCTGACCAAGTTTGCAGATAATTGCAAACTGGGAGCCATTATAGAATCACCAACTGATGTAGACATCCTACAAAGGGGCCTCATTGACACCAGTGACTGGTGCCTGAACTACGGCCTTAAACGAAATGCCAAAAACTGCATCGTTATTCCCTTTGGGAAAACTCTGTGCCCATGAACTACCACATCAATGGTGTTCCAATTAACTCAGAAGGTGTAATAAGAGATCTGGGAACACAGGTTGATAGCAACCTTTCCTTTGACAACCACATTGCCACTATGGTTAGAAAATCCTTTTATGTGGCATATGTCATCACAAAGGGTTTCTCATCTAGGAAAAAAGAGGTCATCATCCCTCTCTACTCATCCCTCATTTGATATATTATAGAATACAATGCCCCTTTGAATGTACCTCACTAGACACCTGCAACAGTTGAAAAGGCCACAAAAATACCTCACCAAGAGGATTTTAAGCCTTAAACACATGCCCTATATTGACAGACTCAAAAAACTCCAGCTATACTCAGTCTCATATCACCTCCATAGAGGCGATCTCTGCTTAACCTACTAAGTCATGTCTGACTCAGAGCTGCTAGACATGCTATATATAAAAAAATCCCACCATACCACATGCTCCAGGCACATCAATCTTGCTAACACATTAAAAAGAACATGTTGGAGGGATAGGTTCCTTACCCAGAGACTGCCCATGCTCTGGAACAGACTCGCCATCCATCTCAAGCAGAGCTCCTCTCTAGCCCTCTTCAAAAGAAATCTTGACAAGTGGATGGGAAATAGAAAATTCACCCCAGGGATCACCTCAGCTGCCCTGGTAGAGGCAATGGGAACTAATGCCTGTTAACATGATACTAGGAATTCTTACTGGCTAGGCTTACATAGGCCTCAGGGCCTTTAGCCTAGTGTGCACCTATGAACCTATATAACATAGCCAAACCAAGAGAGCATAACCAATCTATAGGCAGACAAATTTAGCTTAAGCATTATCCCCATCTTACATCTTACATTCCTATATCATATACCCACATCTACACCTCATTAAATCTTCTAAAAACAAGTCCTCAAGGCACAACCCAAGGCCAAAAACACTACCTCATTGGGGATGGATAACATATCAAGCTATCTACTGGTCAGTATGAAACAGGACCTGTCAGACTCTGTACAAAAGCTACTCAGTATTAGCCTCCAAACAGATTTTGTGCCAGATGAATGGAGGACAGCAATTTTCATCCCATTGCACAAAGGTGAGGCATCAAAGGTCCTCAGTAATTATAGACCCAAATGCCTGACTGGACTCATCTGTAAAGCTATGGAAAGGATCACAATGGAATTAATACACAAGAACACAGGCAAACTTGATACTCTTTACATCTCTATCAGCCTACATACGTCCTTGCATTCCACATCATTTTCTGAATAATCAACTTGGAAACTACAACCTAGTGATAGATTGTTAGAACACTTTTGTCAGTCAGATATAATGTTTTACATCTCAGCAAGAAAATCCTCTAAGAGTGCATATTTATGGAGATATTTACAGAAATATAAAAACATATGCTTAATTATATAATTAACAATAGCAATAAGACTGAATATTTCTCGATATGTGCAGCTTTACTGCCAATGGCAGTTTTCTTCAACAATATCTAAGGTTTCACCTGAAGCTGTATAATAGTTTGTAAGTCACTAGATTTTAAAAGTATTATGTATGTATGGAAAATTGCTTATTTTCATAATTACCAACAAACGACTAACAATATCTCAAGGATAGTGTAATATAAATGGACACTGACAATGAATTTTCCTAAATGTCCCCATGGCATTTCACACCATACCCCTCATTAGCATGTAGGTATTTTGATTATGAAAACATGAACATAAATATGGAAATATGAATAATAACTGGCAAACAGTGATTAATTTCTCTACTGCAGGATATTGTAGATTAATAATCTTAGTGTCATTTTATTGGGGAGTCCTTTCCCTTTCTAATAATGCCTGTTAATTAATTGGAAAGTCTCTGAGATAAGAAACTAGACCCAGGAAAAGTTCTTGATGCCATAAGGAGCTGTGTGTGTTAATTGGAAGCATACAGAAAAGTGCTATAGGCATGAATGAGTTAACCTGGTCAATCTTTGTCCTAAAAGTTACTGATGCAACAGTTAAAGACAAATCAGAACACACCACATATCATGACCTCACAAAGGCATTCTCCAGAATCACACACTCAGGTATTATAGAGTAACTCTCCCAGCTAAATGTAGATCCCTGAGTAATATGATGGATAGCAAATAGGCTCACAAACAGAACCCAGAGAATTTGGCCGAGTGGCTCCGCTTTACCTCTTCCAAAAGACTTGTAAGTTATCAGTGCACACCAGGCTTCAGTCCTTAGGCCACTCCTCTTTGGCATTTGCTTCTCAGAGGTAAAAGCAAATGTTAAGGATTTACGGCTGACCATGGTGAGATTACTGTGAATTTGGTGACATAATAGTGTCCCTAGAGGACACCAAGATCATCTTGGAGGGTCTTCTGTAAAGAAGTTGCTAATGAATCAACTTTTGACTATAACTAAATGCCAGGAAATGAATAATATTATCTTTTGGCAAGTATGACTTCCCTTGCTACCATCAGATTTTCAACACAAACCTTAAAGTTGAACCCTTACTCAGGAGTCTAGGAACCTATGTCAAAAACACTGTGTTGTTTGATAATCAGGTAACCACTATTGCAAGAAAGGCTTTTTCATTGTACAGCTCATATCTAAAAGTATGGCACCCAGGTCTAGGGCTGTAATCATTCCACTGTACTCACCCCTAATGAGGCTATAATTGAATACGCTGTCCCTTTTAGTATGTACCTGTCCGAACACTTGTCACAACTGGAATGACAACATTGATTCATTACTAAAAAAATTAAGAGCCTAAGTCATATAATCTCTGCAGACAATCTGAAAGTTCTGTCCCTTTTTATGGTATCTTATAGGGCACTAAGATGCAATCTCTGCCTCACTTATATAGCCTCCATAGGCACTATTCTGTCAGATGTTTTACGCATTCACAAATCAGTTGTAACATAGACACCTGATCAAAGTATCTCAATCCCATTTACAAAATGAGCAGGGCATGTTGGAAAGATAGATATGTATCACAGAGACTGCTGCATCTATAGAACCATCTGACACCATGTAAAGCAAATTACTTCTTTTACTGCCCTCACATATTGGATACCTGGATGGGAAACTATAAATTCACTGGTGGTTTAGCACACGTGTCCATAGTGAAAATGCCCTACCATATTTTTGTTCTGCCTGCCTCTGGGTTATTGATTCACAAAATATAATAATAAAAAAAATCTAATATAAAAAACAGGGCTAGGCTTCTTAAGAACCTCAAAGATCAGTAGCCTAGCATGCAACTATGAACCTGTAACTAGCTTTTGTATGGTTTTCTGTTAGAACTGTCCTTAGCTGCTGTCCTCAGCAGATCCTCCCCCTGACTACCAAACAGTCTTCAGTGTCTACTAGTACTCTGTCCATAGCCATGGTAACCCTCCATCAGTCGAGATCCATGTACCCCTCTCCCAGCTCTTGTGTATTGAGTGGCCACCACATATCCCCTCTTCATCATACCTCTCATCTTAGAGCAACAACTCTGGAAAAAGCCATTAATAAAAGTGGGACAAAGGCCCAAAAATAGGGACAATTTTTAAATATTGCTCTTACAAACTGAGAAAGATGATAAAATAACAGGTTTTGCTTTAGCATGAATTTTCTAAAGGGTGTGAAGTCTGAAACTCAAATGCCTGTCGTTATTTTCTAACTTCAGTCATTAATGATCTGCCACTGATTTGCCAGAAAAAAAAAACAATTTTACAAAAAACGGACCAAAACATATCAGGCAAAAATCTGGACATACAGTGAAAAATCTGTATAGTTGAAAGTTATCATGTATTTAATCTGCTCTCCTGTGTTCATATGTGTCTCCTGCAGTAAGATATCCTTGGCCCCTTCCTATCTGTCTACATTTCATTCAAACTAGCTTCTTTGTTTATTGATCTTTGCTTATTTTGATTATTGCATTGTCAGTCTTTCCCCCACCCCCTATCTCTTTTGGATCCTCACTTTTGTTCCCTTCCTGCACTACCATGGATAAAGAGTAATACTAACCCTTACCCCTCTCAAAAATATAAATGTATATAGTAACATAAGTATATTCAAAAATGTATCTTCCAGTGCAGGAGTATAAACCCCAATACTGCATGGACTGCTTGTCACATCATCCACCTGTAGGTGGGTGCATTGCATGAATTGCAATGATGCTATGAGATTCACTTTTCTTGTCAATACTCCATGCTCATCCATCTGCTATGCTCCATAGTGACCAAGTATTTCCATAAAATATTCTCTCCTGCTGACCCCTGCAATCTTTGCTATGCAGTCCCAACTTTTTTACCATGTCTTTTCAATCTTAAATCTCATTATTTTACCACCACGAACCTTCCCAGTACCTTTTGTATTAATACCATCCCTTTATATAGCTACATTATGCATCATCTATATATCTGCAAATCCAGCCTCCTTTTACTTGCAATGCATGCTTACAGATTTGCGTTACACACCCACGTTATGGGAATATGCCTTACCCCTTTTTCCTTCAATAACTACCCTTCATTCATAGCTTTCTATTTTTTCCTTCTCAGTATAAAAACACACATTCCTCTACACCACTAAATCCTTCCAAGTTCTATGTTAATGCTGTTTGTTTGTGTAAGTACTCCACACAGTGTCATTACGTCAGTAAGCTAAACCTCATCTGTTACTTTCTTTCTCCCCTGTGCGATAACTGTAGTCACTTTTTCCATGCTGTTCATCATTCCATAAATCTCCTCTAAAAACTACAACTTTAATTCATTTCCATGTTTTGTCTTCACTTGTGATTATCAGTTTAACTGTGCTCCCCTCCAAGAAATAGTGCTGCTTGTCTCCGCAACAGTTAAACATTACTTGCATGTCTCTTCCAGCCATTGAAAGGTATGGGACTAAATGAACTTTTTTCTAAATTTTCATTGCACTCATTATATCTGTATACACCTCTGCTTGAACTGCACAGTTCTTTTTTTGTACTTCTCTCCTGGTTACTCTAGCTCCATTTTATTTGTTATGGAAGAAGAGTCATAGATACAGTCGGCCTGCTTCTTTTAACTTGACACTGGAAAAACATTTACATTAACACAGTAAGGCATTTGACAACATTATGATAACTCCCAAATTGTCTTGGAAGTTTGATCAGTCATAATATTCCATCAGCCTCTTTTTTTCTTTTAAATAACAAGTTTTTAAAGCATATACTACAGTCCTCTTACGTGAGTGAGCACAGCAAATAATCTCAATTGTAACCATATTTCTCACCCTGTAGACATTATCAAAAGGACAATGTAAAATTTGGGGGATTTAATGAACTGTATTGCAAATAGAAATGCCATAGCTCCAAAAAGGAGAGATGTACGATGGGTATCCTCTTTCTTAACATTATTGGGGTCACTAGCATTTTGGTCATGTGGTGTGATTTCCTGTGTACTAGACATATTCAAAAAATCACATATAATGAGGGTGATTCAAAAATTATGTGAATGGGTGAATCAAGCCTGAAAATATTGACATACCTCCCATACCTCTCAGTGCAGGAAATCTGGACAAAGACTGACAAAATGGGGAACAAATGACCAAAAATAGGGACATATTTTAAATATTACTCTTGTAAGCTTAGAAAGTTGCTAGAGTAACAGGATTTGTTTTAACATACATTTTCTGAAAGACTGGAAGTCTGAAACTCCAATGTATGTCATTATTTAGTGACTTCAATCATCAGAACATCCCAGTAATTTGTCAGAAGAACACAGACAAACAGACTAAAATATGAGCCAGATTCTGCAAAAATCTGTACAGTTGAGAGTATTATGTCCAAAAATAGGTGCATTATGGGCAAGGTAAATCAGGTGTGAAAATCAGAATGTTTCTTTTAACTAAGAACAGTTGTGAAGACTGATTGAAATGTATTACCCCTTTCCAATCATATTTTACAAATCCATTTTACCCTGTCCTTCAGCAATCAATTGTCTTGAGCAAAGGGTCAATATCTCTGGATTATCTACCACTTGCTCTGGCAACATGTTGCTCACCTTTAAGCTTCTAAAACCCACAGCCTCTGCCATTTCCATTATAGCACCTCTTTTTCCTGTCAGTTATTCTTACCAAACCAGTTCTGGAGTATCAAAGGTCTTTGGCCATCTTGAAAAAAAAATCCTGATAGATACCGGATAAAGAATTATGAACTTCCAGCCTTTAATTTTACATTGATTTTGAACTGGAATTAATCTTCCATGAATTATTAGAGTAATGACTGAAAATCCACTAAATATAAATTATGTTTTTCTCACAGTTTAATCTTATTTCTAGTTTCCACAATATTTATATCAGTCTTTTTATATATAGGTGGTTAGGTGAACCAGAACTGGATGGGTTAGTTTAGGAGTTTGTCTTGATAAAATCCATGCTGTTCAGGGGGCCATCTCCATGTCCACATATATTCCTCTATGATCTGAAATCCAAGGGACAGCTCTTTGCTTTGCAACACTCCACAGTCCTTCCCCTTCATTTTTGCTCATATAAACTTATTCTAACATTTCCGTCTTGCCTTATCCTCCAGGTCCACCAATACTGAAGCCAGTGCAAATCCAGTTATGCTTTCCATGGTATAACTGTGGCTTTCAACACATAATTTTCCTCTTCGGGGTTCTGGAGCATAACTGAATGCTCACTTGCTACTTTTGTAACTGTATTCATTGTCCTGTCATTCTCAGTGATGTTGGACTCATACTTTTTGTTCATCCTTTTTCTTTCTATGAACACGTCTTTCAGAGTTACATCTGAAGTCTCTCTACTGTCCCCTGGAAAGCACATCTCTAGTGCATCTGCCACAACACTGGTGCTATCAGAGCCTGCATCCCACTGTTCAGTATCTAGCTTTCTTTAAGGTCTCCCCTTCCTCATCATTCACACCTCAGATTGCTCTTTCCTGTTGTCTTGCAGCTTCTAATTGCAACGCCTTTGCTTTATTTCTGCATTGCTCGGTCAAATTTCTTGCTTCATTTCTCATGCATGCATAGTGCTAGGGAATCCTGCTTATCTGATATGTGCCATACCAGAAATCAGCAATGGTATTTCTATATGCAATTTTTTTATTCCATATATTGCAGAAATGATGCCCCCCCTCCCCCCAGCACTGTCTAAAATATAATCCGTTTGCTTGGTTGGGAGGAATTTTTTTTCCCTTGTCACTCTTACTAGGGAAGTATAGCCAAACTGGAGGCTAAGCTCTCTCAACTCAGTACTGGCGTAACCAGTCAGCAGGAGAAGGAAATCCCACTCACTACAATTCCAGTCTCACTTAGACCTACCACGACAGCAAACCAAACACATAAACACACAAAAACATACTCTGAGGCTCTAAATAAAAATCTGCCTAAGCAGCAGAGACCTCCAAAGCAGACACCCAAGCAACCACTACCCCAAAACAAAACACATGTAACACATAGCTCACAAAGCCAGTGTGCCGAACAGTCATAGCCCTTAAGGCTAAACAACACACCTGACACACTTGTAATAGGTGACTCTATCGTCAGGCACATTGACGTCCCGCTCACCAGGCTGAACAAGGAGAAGGTCATGGTGAGCTGCCCGTCAGGTGCTAGGATCCACCACATAACACAAGCACTCAGGTCACTCCAAGGCAAGTACAAATATGACTCAGTCATTGTCCATGCTGGTGTGAATGACCTGAGACGTACCTCCCTGGACTACATGAAAAGAGACATAGAGGAGCTCTCTGAGCATGTAGCCCAGGCCGGTATGACCCTGACCATGAGTAGCATCTTACCCTCACCAAGAATGATGCCACAATATGAAGACAAGATGATCAATTTCAACAATTGGCTTAAGTATTGGTGTCATTCAAAGGGGATCCAATGCCTGTCAGCCTGGGATGACATGCTCGACAAGCCACGATGCTTCACTAGGGATGGCTTGCACCTGTCACCCCTGGGCTTTCGGATATTGGCAAAGGCTCTTGCTACCCCCATAGTGCCTTTTTTAGGCAAGGCTCAAAAGACAAACCCACCTCCATAGGTATCACAAGGGATAAGAAACTAAGAGTAATGCTACTCAATGCCAGAAGTCTAAACCTCAAGATGCACGCACTCGAAACTCTCCTTAGCATGGAGAACATCAATATCTGTGCAGTAGCAGAAACCTGGTTCAAGGCTCCCGAGAGCACCACAGCACTATCAGGTTATACCTCAGACCATGCTTTTCAGCCCCAAAACTTGGACTGAACCACAAAAGGAGGGGGAGTATCAATATTCGTCAAAGATACCCACACCCCCAGGTTGGTGGCACAGCACGAAGCATCAGAGACTATCCATGTGCAACTAACAGTGGGTAAAACTGCCTTCCAGTTTATAGCCTGCTACAGACCACCTTCCCAAACCCAGAAACCCCACTCGGCCTTCCTGAGAACACAGGAAAATATGAAGGTCTCTCCAAACACCATTATATTGGGTGACATCAACTACCCAAATATAGACTGGGAGCATTACTCTAGCTCCAACACCCTAGCCCAAAGGTTCCTAGAATTTATAAACTCAAATGCTATGGAACAACTTGTTACCAATCCCACAAGAGGGGAAAATATACTGGACCTGATCATCACCAACATGTGGACTCTATGCTCCAGACCAGAAGTGTATTCCTCACTGGTAAGATCAGACCATAAACTAATCTCACTGGATATTCACACCCCGACCCCACCCCCTGCCCAGAAAACCACAGTGAAAAACTTCTCTAAAGCAAATTACACACTCCTCACAACCGAGGTGGAATCCTTCAAAGCCCCCGGGCCTGTGGAAGATATGGCCCAGACCGCAGTATCCTTTATAAACACATTCTATGAACACCTTTAGGAATGCATGGATCATGCAATCCCAAATAAAACAAAGACTCAATCCTCCAAAGGCAGATGTCCTGTCTAGTGGACCCCAGCCACAAACAAACTATACAATAGAAAGAGGAAGCTACTTCATGATAGAACAAAATCCCAAAAAGGGAAGGCATCTCTGATCAGTATTAGAAAAAAACTACAGGCACTCATAAAATCGTCTAAGGCCAGCTTCAAGAGAAAAATTGCACAGGACACTAAGGATAATCACAAGGCTTTCTTTCGTTATGTTAGGAACCTGGGTGGGAATTCCCAGATATGCTCAGAATTAGTCCAAAATGACAAAAAATACACCGAACCCACAGACATTGCCAACATCCTAGCTGACAGGTTCAGCGCAAACTTCTATCCCCCCACCACCACAAAAAGGGCAAATATCTATCCCAGCAGAGTGCTGCCCCCCTGACATCTCAGATGCTCAGGTAAGAGCCGCCCTCTCCAAAGCAAAAAACACAGCATCAATGGGACCAGACGGTGTCCCGGGCTGCATCCTACATGAACTCCAAGAAGAGCTAAACCCAAACATAAAACTACTGTTCAATCTCAGCCTTACTGCAGGATATGTACCCAAAGAGTGGCGTACAGCAACAGTGGTCCCTCTCCACAAAGGTGGTGCCTCAACGGATCCTGGAAACTATCGCCCCATAAGCCTGACTAGCTTGGTCTGTAAAGCTATGGAAAGGATCATCATGGACCTCATAAATAAAGATATTGGGGACCTACAGACACTGGTTCCTACCCAGTTTGGCTTTGTTAAGGGCAGATCCTGCCTCTTAAACCTGGTCGATTTCTTTGAAACAGTCACCAAGGCCATTGACGAGGGGAAGGTGGTCCACACAGCCTACCTGGACCTTGCAAAAGCCTTCGATACAATACCCCACTCGGGCATTATAGATAAGCTCACCAGCTTAAATATAAACCCCTGTGTCACTAGACAGGTTGCAAACTGGCTCAAGGACAGAACCCACATGGTTAGAATTGCTGGAGCCATGTCAGACTCCAAACCAGTTACAAGTGGCATCCCACAAGGCTCAGTCCTGAGACCTCTCTTGTTCAGTATATATTTCCTCGGAGGTACAGGCCAACACGGAAGGAATGTGGCTGACCAAGTTCGCAGATGACTGCAAACTGGGCGCCATAATTGACTCTCCAGCTGACACAAGCATCCTCCAAAAGGACCCCATAGAAACAGACAACTGGTGCCAGAGCCATGGCCTCAAGCTAAATGCCAAAAAGTGTATAGTCATCCCCTTTGGCAAAAACAAAGTGCCCACAAATTACCACATAGGTGGTAATCCATTAAGTACAGAAGAAGTAATTAGGGACCTGGGGGACCCAAGTTGATAGCAATTTCTCATTTGACAACCACGTGGCCAAAGTGGTTAGAAAAACATTTTATATAGCCCACCTAATCATGAAGGGATTCACATCTAGATCAGGGGAGGTCATCGTGCCTCTTTACTCATCCCTCATCAGACCCATAATTGAGAACAATGCCCCTTTTGGGATGTACCTTACCAGACACCTGCAGCAACTGGAAAGACCCCAAAAGTCCCTCACCAAGAGGATCAAAGGGCTCAAACAGATGCCATATGCTGCCCAGTTAAAGAAACTCCAGCTCTACTCAGTAGCATACTGCCTGCTCAGAGTCGATCTGTGCCTGATGTATAAAGCCATGTCCAACCCGGAATTAATGGACATGCTGCCCCTCAGAAAATCCAAATTCCATCGAGCTACGAGCTCGAGAGACTTGAACCTCAGCACTGAAATAAATAGGACATGCTGGAGGGACAGATTCATAACCCAGAGGCTTCCTTCACTCTGGAATAAAATCCCAGTCCAGGTTAGGCAGAGTCTCTCATTGACTCTGTTCAAGAGGAATCTTGTTGAGTGGATGGGAGATCGTAGGTTTACCCTGGGTATCACTTCTGTGTCACTGTTAGACAGAGGCATAGTATACTAACCTCGAAAAAGGGCATAGCAAAATTAATTTAAAATGGGTGGCGAAAGCCAAACACACTCTGGCTAGGCTTATAAATGCCCTAGGGCAGATAGCCTAGTATGAACCTATGAACCTATGAATCTATAATAAAACTTTTATTAGTATTGGAATAGTATTTCTGAAAACAATGCTCAAGTTTTCTGTCATAAATCAAAATCATGGATTGTTCTGTGACATTTCTAATTATTGAACTTGGTCTGCATTTTTTTAAAATGTACAAACACTTGACAGACTGAAAATGTGTAAACACATTATAATAGTCTTAATTAACATTAACATTAACAATTATATAAGGTTAGATCCTTGACAATTTGGTTTTGTAAAAATAGATCCTGCCTAATAAACATTTAACTTCTTTCCAAGGGTAAGATGAGTTGTTGAAAAAGCTCAGGCTGCACATGTAGCTTTCTTTGATCTGGTCAAGGCATTTGATACCGTCCTCCATGTCAGAATTATCAATAAACCAAATGCATTGCAAACAGATATGGATAGAAAGCTATCTAAAATATAGAATCCACATGGTGCAGGTGACAGGGCTGCTATCAGAGAACATGAAGGTGACCAGTGATTTCAAAGAGGGCTCAGTGCTAGGATCACATTTTTTGGGTAGTTATATCTCTGACCTACAGACTGAAAACCTAAACCTATGGCTAACCAAGTTTGCAGATGACTGCATGCTGGGAGCAATTGTCAAATCTTCCTTTGACACATGAACCCACAAGCAGCTACTTTCAATTATGAAGACCTGATGTGTTTAAAATGGCCTTAAATTAAGTGCTAAAAATTGACATTTTCATATTTGTCAGACAAACCATCCACCCAGCATACAGCTCTGACAATACCCCACCTCAAAAGGAGAATGCAGTTTGTGACTTAGAAACCTGAGATGATAATTCCCTCTCCTTTGTCTACCACATAGCAGCAGTTGCCAGGAAACTCTTCTACGTGGCCCAAGCAATTGCCATGGGAATGTTATGAAGATCTAAAGAGGTTATTTTCCCCTTTAATTCAACACTGATCTGAACAAACAGAGAACAAAATGCCTCCTTTGGGATGTACCTCATTGGACATCAAATAATTGGAAAGACCCCAGAGGTTCCTAACAAAAATATCATATAGTTAAAATCTTAGTTACCATGAAAGTCAAGAAGCTCATTCACTCTTTTTTGGCCTATAGGCTCAACAGAGGAGACCTGTGCCTTTCCTTCTGAACAATCAGGGAACTGGTAGTCTGTGATCTGTTGAAATTTCACAAATCAAACACACCCAAAAATACCAGAACAGAGAGCACTAAACCTGCTTCAGCAGGTCAGTAAAACAAGGAGGAGAAAAAGATATGTTACTCAGTATCTTACTTACCTCTGGAATGGACTACCCCTGCAAATAAAGCAATGTGAAGTATCAGGTTCTTTCAAACAGGACTTCGATTATTGGATGGGTATTCATAAATTCACCCAGGCACAAGTGGCATAGCCCTCCTCAAGAGGTACAGTCTAGGCTGGGAACTGACAAGGCAAAATGGTCACAGAACTTGATTATTTTTCTGGAACAAATACTTTGACACAGGGACTGAAAATTATTATAGTCTCTTAACAGTCTGCAGATATAATTAGCATGACAGTTAACGTATTTGTCTCCCATGCACAAGGTACAAAGTTCAGTCTTCACTCTGGCACAATGTCTTTGTGAAGTTAGCTTGTTGTCTTTGTAGTGTTCCTCCTACCTTACAGAAACATATGGGTTGAGGCCTACTTCATCTTACACCAGGGATGCTTACTACTGAGCAGAAGTGGTCTATGTGCCTCTATTGGCCTAAGTGTACCTATCATAAAAAAGTTACTGGCAAGCCAGTGTTCAGTTTCAAACCGTGGGTTACCTGGAATAACTCTGTTGAATGAACACTGGATGTATAACCAATCAACCTACTAAATATGAACTCAGGAATGCTATACTCAATATAGGTTCACTGAAAGGATGCAAGTGGATGACATGATGACATGATGGTAAGGAGGAGGCTGAACACCCTTCATATTCAGCAAACAAAATGGAAGGGCAGTGAAGAAAAGCCACTTATTTTGGGATCCAGAGTTTACTACTCAGAAGCAGGACAGACTAGAAATTGTGCTGGAATTACATTTGGAATATTGGTAAGAACTGTGGTGAGGGAAGTACTTCAAAAGACAGTAAATGATGTCATCATAATTAGTGACAGGCTCATAGTAATCAATTAATATTCATAATCTGAGTCTATGCCCTGCAGCCAGCTGTGATAGTGAGGAAAAAAGGCATTCAGGAAGCAGTTGCCAGACCAACTAGATAAAGCAGAACAGCATGAATTGTTGTTGATAATGTGACACCCAAATGCACATATCTCATCAATCAGAACAGGATATGAGGATTCCCAGGGTCCATAAAGGTGGGACAACAGGAAAAAAGGACAGGTCATTCTACACTTCTGTCTGGCAAATAGTGTGATACTGGCCAGCACATGGTTCAGCAAGAGACAGATAGCCCATATACAAGAGCGGTCAACATGCAACTCAGGTGAACATCCTTCTAGTAAGGAAAGGGCATTTAGTAGAATAAGCAATTGCAAAGTTCTCCCAATGAAGTAGTCAGCCCCCAACCATAAACCACTGGTTGCCACAATCGGATGCAAGCAGTGGTCAGAGAAGGCTCTTCTCAGGGCTGTAGCACTTCAGAAAGAAGCGGAAATAGATGAACAGAAAAAGAACATCAGTGGATCACAACAGCATGCACAAAGACTATAGAACAGGTATGCAGCTTATTCAGGTATGGAAATAAGGTATACAAGGAAAGCTGGTGGTGGAATGCAGAGGTCCAGGAAGTCATCAAAAGAAAGGAGTATAAAAAAGTAGAATATGGAAGGAATACTGGTTTGCTAGCAAATAAGCTAAGAGAGTAGTTGCAATAGCAAAGAACAAGACATCAGAAGCACTCTACCACTTTATAGAAAGTGACCCAACAGATGGCACAAAGAAACTATATCAAAGTCCCAGCAACACTGGTAGAATTAGTGGTCTTTGCACAAGGACCCGATAGCACAAGTATGAACAGTATTCAGATGCACAGAAGGGTTTTGAGTGGGAGCAGGTGTGCATCAGGGTACAGCTCACAGTGCACTCCTGTTCATAGTGGTGATGAACTTCATTAGCAAACAAGTCAAAGGGGACCAATCAGCAAAGATGCTGTATGCATCCAATGTGGCACTAAAAGCAGACTTTTAGAAGGAGTTCAGCAAATGATTGCAAAATTGAAGGCATATGAAATGGAACTGTTTCCAGATAAGGCTGTGGTAATGCCAGGGAATGGGAAAATCAGAGTAAGCTGAAAATTGAGATAAAAGGTTAACTACTGTAATAGATTAACAGCTTGGTGTAACTGGGAGTGGTGGTTATGGAGAAGGGAGGGCTGAATGTATTGGTCAAAGCTAGAATCAAAGTTGTTACAGTCACATAACACAAAGTGTGAAGGCAAGGGCATAACTGATGGATGCCAAAAAAGCTGTAAAGTAAAATGTACAAGATGCTGGCAAGCACACTGCTTCATTACAGTACAAAAACCTGGATGATGAAGGCAGAGCAGATGAGAAAACTTGAGGTAATGGGGGTTGTAGGCTGCACATCATGGGACAAACAAAGAAATTAGGGCATTGAATCAGACAACAAGTAGCCCCAATTGCAGAGAGGTTCAAGGATTACAGATTACAGTGACTCAGTCACATGAACAGGGAAGCAGGAAATAATTTGGTAAAGAAGATTTTGGAGAGAGATTTAGAAGATAAGAGGGGACAATGTGTGTAGACAAAGATAGATGGATTGCATGAGAGAAAACCTATGACAGTTAGCCATCACTGGCAAAGAAATTAGAAATGTAGCCCTGAATACAGAAAGTTAGTGACAGTTCAAGGGATACTCAATCCTGATTGTATATACAATTAGAAAAAAGGGCATTGATATGATAAATCAAGGGACTGTGGGATCTATATTCAAGTTTTTTTTGAGTAATGTGTTCTTCAAAGGAAGTGAACTGTTTTACTTGGGTCTTAGATCTTCCTGGATTTATGAATACACTGTGGAGTGATAGAACAAATTTAGCTACCAAAATCTGTGCCAGAGGCCAAACAAAGAAGAAGGCACTACCAGGGTTAACAACTCAGAAGATATTGTTTTAATGAAACACAAAACACAAGTACGCTTGTTCAAAGAATGCAGAACTATAACTAGAATGGGGCAAAGGAGGTGGGCAGCCTAGGTGCAAGCTGTAGTCTGTGAAATATTGGCATTGACAATTTCTGGCCTTATTCAGTAACAACATTCATTTAACTCATTGTTTTCTACAAGAATACAGTCAACAGGAAAGCAGAGTCCCGGTGTAGAGTACAATTATCCTTACAGGAGACTTCTTTGCAATCCTAAAACAAGTATATTTGTCACTGTTTTTAAATTTCTGAAGTTCTCGTAAAGTTACATACATAAAATGAAGACAACAAGGTGGCACTTTCAATGCTGACATGATTTCTAAGCATGACAGTGAAATGGTCAGCATGGGATGTGCAAAGCTGTTGTTATTACAGACCCCAGGATTCATGAAGCTTAAAACTCTGTGCAGGAGCAGTGTAGTCATTCCTGCATGGAATATGGCTGCCGAGCAATCTAGCAAACAGCTGATCTGTCGTGCACGAGCATGCCGGCACAGTTCCTGCATGGAAGCCATGCAGGATGCTAATTACCTCATTTGCTGGTGGAAACCATGCAAATTAGGTGAATTAGCGATCCAGGAAGCAGGTAGGTAACTGTGCAGGAACAGTGCAATGTGCAGAAATGGAGGCATGACAGCCTCAAATAAAGCATGTATTCGATTCATTAGGCATACCAGTGGCCAAATATATGGCCATTGGCATGAAAAATAGTTTAAAATTTCCAAAATAAAAGTTTTTTTTTTTTTTTTATGATCTCGGATATTTAAGCATAGGGCAGTGGCAAGCAAATGGGATTGTGCCAAAAAAAAAAAAAAAAAAAGACAGAAAAATAAATTTTGAGAGAAATCTGCATTTTGGCATTATAGTCAATGGCATGCAGAATGAAAACAAGGGTCTTTATTAGATCAGCGATTGATCAACCTTATTTTAGCGAAAGTTAAAAATATCGAAGCAACAGAAACTCAAATTTTTTCCTAGGGAAAGAATTTGGTTGTCCGTTTCTGTTGCTTCAGTATTTTCAGTGCTGTGGTGGAAAGTTACAGGTCGGATTCAGGTAAGTGTGTGATTGTGTGGATGTGAGTGTTAGGGTGGGTTAGCTGAGTTAAGGTTAGGGCTCGGGTTAGGTATGTGTGCGATTGTGTGGACGTGTGGGTTAGGGCAGGTTTAGGTGAGTTAGGGTTAGGGAGCGGGTGAGGTGAGTGCACAATAGTGACGGTCCTTAGGATTAGGGTTTGGGTTAAGGTAAGTGGATAGTTAGTGGTGTGTGCATAGTTTAGTGTAGGGTTATGTGTCAGATTTTAGGTGTATGTGTGTGGATTTCTGTTTGTTTTGTGTGCTTGTGTTGTGTTTATGTGTTATGGATCAGCGATTTTTTTCCCTAGTTCAAGATTGTAAGTTTTTGCTTACATAAGGTCGATCAATCAGCGTTCGCTTAAGCATTCGCTGATCTAATATAGACCCTGAAAACAATACCAGGGAATAGTGGTTCCTAAGGGGAAAGGCTCAGTGTTAGTGTCATAACTCAGCAGTAAGGCAGTGGTGTATGCAAATAACGGTATTTATACTGAATCAGAAATTTCTTCTAAGTGTCAGACAGCACCTAACCATGTAGGTGCTCCAACACCATGGTGTAGAAAGGAGGAGCAGCTAACATGAAAAGGGGGTGTGTCATGATTACTGTAATCACACTGGAGCCCAGTGGCCCTTGTTTGCCCTTAGCTAATCACAGCTAAGGCAGGGGTGTGTCTGAGGCTGTATTTCCCTAGTCCATTAAATGCAGAGCATGTTCGCGTCTAGGAAGGGCAAGTTCTGCTTAAAGCTGTTTACTTTAGCTAAATGGTGCGCACGGCACACACCGGGCCTAAAAAAAAAAAAAAAAAACAGGAGATAGCAGAACTGTTCACATCTGAGCACTGGGAATGCGCGGCTCCCATCAGGGCTTAAACTGGGAGGAAATGGGAACGGGAAACTGCAGAAGGAAGGCAATCAAGGAGAACATGCATAGCTGGCAGGTGGAATGTATCAGAATCAGCCAATTACACAGGCAGCAGCTCAGCACACTAATATAAACTATGCAAACACCTTTCAGTCTTTTTTTGACACAAAATCTACACCACTGGTGTACACATTCAGGGGAATTTTAAACTGACAAATCTAACAAAATATGTTAGGGGCTGCTGTTGCTCTGATTTATCAGTATGTGCTAGAGACTAAGGGTAGTGAGGAGGAAAATGCTGACAACCAACTGAGACCGAGGAGGAGGAGAAGAGTGTTCAGACCCAGGGTAACCTACCAGGGGCTACATGATCTGAAGACAGTAGAGCACTACAGGGTGGACAGGGACATACTTCAGCAGCTTGTTGAGCTGTGCCGGCTTCACCTCAGAACCAAAACCAACAGAGAGGAACCCATCCCATGGATACCAAGGTATGTGTAGCCTCAAGAATAATAGCTATAGGTACTTTCCAAAGACCAACTGGGGATATCATGGGGGTCTCACAGGCATCTGCATCCAGGATACTCCACCAGTTCCTGGAAGCCATGCAAACACATGCTGCCGAGCACATTCACTTCCCCAGCACCCATGAGGAAAGGACCAGCAATATGCGTCTCTTCCACCATGTAGCAGACTACCCAGAGGTACTGGGTGCCACAGACTGTATGCATATCCACATAAAAGCACCACCTGGTGAACAGGGTAGGAACTGCATAAACCACAAGGGCTTCCTCTCCATCAACTGCCAGGTCATGTGCGATGCCCAGGGCATTATCATGAACGTGTATGCTGGCAGCACTGGAAGCTATCATGACTCCCACATCTGGCATTCATCACAGCTGTACCAGGCATTTGCAGTGGGGACATCCCAGATGGCCAGCTGGTGGGGTATGTCGGCTACACACTGTAGCCATGGCTGATGACACCCATCAGAAAAGCACACACACCCACACAAGAATGACAAAATGAGACACATCACAAACCAGGATCATTATAGAGTGTATGTTTGGGATGGTCAAGTCACAGTTCCGCTGCCTTGACATATCCGGTAGAGCCTTGTAGTACTCTCCAGCCACATGTGCACTCATGTTCATAGTATGTGCCATGCTATACAATATGATCCTGTGGAAACAGCTGCAGCAGGAACAAAATGGGGAAGGGCCACACACTCCCTCCACCATTGCCAAGGCTTCCACAGGCACAGAGTGACTTGGAGGAGGAACATCCTGAGCCTGCCCGTGTAGGCAGATGGAGGCATGCCCAGTATGCCCTGCTCTTGGCAAAGAGGCAACGCATAGCACATACACTAACAATGTGGTGTCCCAGGGACTGATCTCTCTCTCTCTCAATCTGACTTGCACGCACACTAAAATGGATGCAAAACATCACACCACCTATACCTTACCATGTATAGGCAGTGAACTGTGTGCATCTGACATAGTCAGCCCTCAAGCACCATCCTCACAACAGCCAGAGGCACAAGGTAAGCCAGTTTCTGTAACTAAATAAACGAATGGAGTGGAATTTTCTGATAGCATCTCTATGCTACGGATCAAACATGCAAGGGAATGGGGTGGGTAACTGGGATTACAGCAGACAACTGACAGCTCTGTGAGACAGCAGGAAGTGTATCTCCAGTACTGCCCTATCCACACCATGCAGTACCACCCTAGTTGACAAATACCACTGCAGTACATGTGGTGAGCCAAATAACTGGGGGGGGGGGTCATAGGTCACATGCATGGATGTCAAACTGGGAGTCCAATATCCACCACCAGCCTCACACAGCAGATCAGCTATAGAAAACCATAAAGAAATGCCTGGCAAAGGCCTCCACATGGTGACATCCATGAAATCCCCACCCACAGACTTTTACACAGTGATAGCAAAGCAAATCTGGCAGTGGCAGTATGGCTTTGAAAGGTAAGAAGTCTGAAACTACAAATGTCTATGCCAGAACAATCTGACCTATGGTCAACAGTGTTATGCATGTATTCTGAAAGATAGGGCACACCACTATGCTAAATGGGACCAAAATGTTAAGCAAATATCATGACAGTCTGTGCAGATGTGTATCATGCACAGATGTGTCACCCCCCCATAGTCCCATAGAAATGCAGTAACACATTCCTAGCCTTAAGCAGCATCCAGCTGTCACCCAGAGTGATGAACCAATAGTAACAGAAAGCAATTGTCAGTAACACCTGCAGTCAACTTACTGGTGCTATCCCTGGGGTGTCTGCTGCCGGCAGCCTGGGAACATATGATCATCAGAATGCAATACCTTGCAACATTTGGCCTGCATTTGTCACACCTGGCCTACAGGCCTCTGGCGAATGCCTATGCCTCACCCACAGTGTCCTGCTGGGAGTGTAATGGGGTCTATAACACCAACATAACACAGTCCACAAAATGCAAAGAAAGGTCATGCTGATAACTGCTTGGAGCAAACCTGCCTGCCTCAGGGAGTCAGAAATCTGGACAAAGCCAAGAATAATGGATTCATGAAGTTCCAAAGAGAAGGACACCTATAAAATACTGCTCTAATAATGTTATAAAGTTGATGGAATGATTTGTATTAGCATGGAATGTCTGATGGGTATGAAATCTTAAATTGCAAAGTTAACTATCAGTAATATCTGACTTCAACCCTGGGTGACTTGCAAAACCCTTTTGCTTGAAAACCACACTTATTTGAGTAACCAACAAGATATACGAGTCATGGATATGGACATTCTGTGATACTCTGTACAGTCGACAGGCAGGGCTAGGAGTTTAAACATTGAAATGCACTCACTGCAGGCAGTCCTAACCCTGGAAGATGGTGACATGTCTGCTCCCACAGAACCCTAAGCCACAGCCACGGTGAGTAATACACCCTTCCCTGATCACTCATCCTATGCAACATTCTGACCCCAACATGTGGCCATCCAAGCAAAATGAGGTGGGTCATACATATATGTGTGACAAACACACAACTCCAGGCTCAAACAGTCTGACACACACAAGACCCTCCAAGTGCAGTCAACCATTGAGGAGAACCCAATGCAAAGTACTGGCTTTTACAGGTAAGGTATTGCTGAGTCTATACAATTACAGTGGATATATAAGTGTACACACCCTTGTCACAATGCCTGGTCTTAACTTGATACTACAGTAACTCATTTCAGTACAATTCCCACCTTTAATGTGACCTATAGCCTGCACAATGCCATTGAAAACATTACAATCTGTTGTGGGAAAACATATGCAAATTGAAATCAGGACAATAAGCTGGTTGCATGTGTGTGCACACCCTTAAACAGATACTTTGTGGAAGCACCTATTGAGGTAAATGACAGCATTCAGTCATCTTAGGTCAGAGTGTAGCATCATGGTACATCTTTACTTGGTAATAGTTGCCCAGTGTTTCTTGCAACAGCACTACAAATATGTCAATTACTGAGGGCATATCTTGTGCACGGCCCTATTCAGGGCAACCCACAGCATTTCTATTGGATGTAGGTCTGGCTGGCATATTCCCAAACTGTAATTTCCATCTGGTGAATCCATTCTTTTATCGATTTGAATGTATGCTTGTGGTCATAGTCATGTTGGTAGACAAAATCCCTCTTTATCTTCACCTTTCTAGCAGATGACTGATGGTCTGGGGACAAAACTGATTGGTATTTGCAACTGTTCATAATTCCCTCCATCTTGAGTAGAGGCCCAGTTCCAGCTTTTGAAAAGCAACCCCACAGCAAGATACTGCCACCACCATGCTTCACATGGGGAATGGTGTGCTTTTGGTGATGCAAGTGTTGTGTTGGGCCAAACATACTTCTTGGAATTGTGGGCCAAAGGTTCAGCCTTGATGGCATCAGACCATGACACATTGTCCAACATGCTTTTTGGAGACTTGATGTACTGTTTGGCAATGTTTGTCCAGCCCTGGATGTTTTTCTGTGTAGGAAAAGGCTTCCATCTAGCAACCCTACCCCACAGGGTTGAAATATGGGGAATACAGAAGATTGTTGTCACATGTGGTTCACACCCAGTACTTGTCAGGCATTCCTGCAGCTCCTTCACTGTTGCTGTCAGTCCCCTGTCAGCCTCCATGGCCAGTTGTCATCTTGCCATGCCATCCATTTTGGATGTACGTCCAGGTGTTTGCAGTGTCACTGTTGTTCTATATCTTATCCACTGTCTGATGACTGTCTGCACTGTATTCCATGGTATATCCAATGTTGGGGACACTTTTTCTACTCTTCTCCTGACTGATACCTTTCCATAATGAGTTCCCTTCAATGCTTTATAAGTTCTCTGCCAAACGTGTCTTTTGCTTTAGCAGGCAACTGGGTAAATGTCAAATATATCCTACTAGGACAGTTGAACATTATTTGTGTTTAATCAAATCCTGCTAATTGATGGGATGTGTGTAATCAAAAATAGAATGCTGTGATTACTGCAAGAGGTGCATCAACCAAGTAGTGGTTTATGTGTGCGCTCATGTATGCAACTAGATTATAGTACATTTTTTTATGTTTTATGTTTTCTCCCTTACCAGATTTGTTTGTCAATAGAATTGTACAGGTTATGGGTCACATTCAAGGTGGGAAACATTCTGACAAGATTTTCTGTGGTCTCATTTTTGTATAGTACACAAACCTGGCATTTAAACAGGGGTGTGTACACTCTTGATATCCACTGTATGTAGGTGTTCAGATAGCTGTTTGTGGTAGGCATGGACAGAGGGTCATAATACAGCTGCACACTTCTCCGATTACAACCTGATAATCATGCCTATTCTACTACCCATGTCATTGCCATGGCAATGCAACAACCAGTACCTGCAAACATTTATGTCTGTTGTATGCACTGAATCTGATATTACACACAAATAGAACATGCATAACTTATTTACATACATATATAAGTAAGCTGATTGCACAGTAGGCTTTTCTATCACAGTGATAACCTAGAGGATGTCCCACATTCATATCTAGGCTATTATGTTATGGTGTCATTGTTAACAGACTTGACAACAGTTTGCCTAACATAACACAAGTCTATGTGTAAGTGACTACAGCTATCAGGCACATATGTTCTTATAAGACTGTACAGTTGAATGATATGAACTCACTATATCCCATGTATTTCAACACACACCTCTGCAACAGTACTTTACTCTGCACATGCTCTGTATAGTTCTGTTATATTTACAAGAGAAAATGTGTATCATAGTTATATGCACAGGTAACATATGGATATGTACAACATCCCAATAGCTAGCCTAGCAGTGGCACAGCCAGTGGTGTTTGACAGACACACCAGTAGTTGCCAAATGTCAGTTGTCCTTTCCTGGGGTGAGTCAGGGGCCTGATCTGTGATCTATGTCACTACAGACACAGACTGTTAAATAAATTTGTTAGAGTCAGACTGTAAAAATTATTGAGTTATTTAAAAACAATGTCAATCAATAACAAACAATAATGCAGGAGAACTCAAGTATCTAACGCTCTAATGTACATTAGGAGGCAAAAAACCATACACAAACTTGTACAGAATTTTGTCTACTTTATTGACAGAGGGCACCATTTTTATACATGTCATTATCAGTTTTGCCCACCTCACTGGCGTGGTCAGTGACAGGGTCTTTACATCATAGTAACTTATGAAAAAGTGCTGAGATTGTATTTTTCAAAAAGTCTTTTTCCCATGAGAATGTTACAGCCTTGCAAGCACCTGGTCAGTCACGATGACCTCCTGAGGATGTAGCCAATTCAAGGCTCTTAGATTAGTTTGAATACAATGGGTGCAGTTCTTCTTAAATGCCTTCTTTTGTTTCTTGCTTGCCAGCTGGACACTATCTCTGATAGTGCGCACAAGGCTATTCTTCTGGTGGAAGCAGGAAGAAGATACACATGCGAACAGATTTATTATTTTCTAACTTTGCAAAATAATCTTTACTTGAAAGACATGAGCCAGGCTGTGCTTGAACGCTGCCAAGGCCAAATTTTTGATTACACTGCAGCTTGTGCTTCAAGCAATAATATGCAAGTTTATTTCTACTATTATTCTAGTAAGAATTAAATGCATTACATATCATACTACTTTTCAAACTGTATTATGGATTTAAGTACATTTATTTTTAACTAAAGCACACATTTCTCTATATATTTGACCACACAACTTATATGTGTTTGAATGTTTGAATACACATTTTTCCAAGCAGCATACATTGTAAATATATTTTCTAAGCAGCATACATTGTAAATATATTTTCTAAGCAGCATGTATAGATTTTTCTAACATTCTCCCTCCTGTTAATGCATTTTATTTTATTTGAAACATAAACAATATTATTTTATTCCTCAGCCTTTCCCTTTCAAGGGCTTTTAGCTAAGTAAGTCATTGGTTTTATATTTCAGAAAAAGCATTATTTGAAATTAATCTTTTAATTTCAACACTTTGGTAAAAAGTTTCAGTAGCAGATATATCAACAAATTTTTGATTAATCTTTTCATGCAGGGAATTTTACAGTAAACACATGTTTTTATTAGGAGTATACCCACACAAATAGCAATTAAATGTTTAATAGGATGGAACCCCACCCCCCCAAACAGATTCTGGAAAAAGTCCGTCAGTGGGTTTGGGCCTGGTTTAGTCATTGCTGATACTTGCTGAATTACCTCTAGGTGGTCATTGATTTCATGTTGGTTGTCTGGAATGTACGCACAGCATTCTTCTTTGTGTACCACCTCTTGCCGCTAGGGTGAAGTAAAGAGCCATTCGATTTTGTAGCACAACAGTTTTTATTGCATTCAGTTCATTAGTCACCAATTTTAGGGTGGAAAAAGTTGCATTGTTTATGACTTTTTGACAGCTTCCTCAGCTCCCAGATCGATTTGACTGCTCCATAGGCTGGTGGTATTTCTGCCCTGGATATAACACTGTTGCCCAAGTTCATATGAGTCAATTTACTTTTGTCTTTTACTGAATTATGGCCTTTTTAACCAGCTTCGATTTTACCAACTGGATTCACAGGTTTTTTTTTTACTGGACCTTCAGATTCTCGAGCTGTTTTCCTTACGTTTCGTATTTTACCCAAAGGTAATTCTGCAGTATGTCTTATTGCTAAAACCAGATAACCCAAAAAACAACTGCCGGACCAATTTAAAGGTAACCATTTATATGCCTTTTTCCCACAAATAAAATTATTACTTTGGTACTGATACGTGTTATCCCTGCATGAAACATTTTTCTATTCTTAATAGACAATTGCTTAGTTAAGACTGGATTGTTACATACTGCATTTAATGTAGTTTTCATTGAACTCAGATATGAATCATGGTTAGTATTACAAACAGTACCCCCACTTTTGACTTTAATGTAACATTTATAAGACATTGTTATATTACCATTACTCCAGCCCACCTGGAGGGTATTACTTTTGTAGAAACATACAACTCCTTTTTGTGTGAACAGGTAAAAATAAAGCAATTTTGTCCTGTGATCTCACAGTTTCTGTATAAAAAACTTTCCAAAGTCTCATTTTATCCCCAGAGGGACAGAGGACGTTAAAGTCTATTATATGTTGTTGGTATAGCTGTACAAACTCAGCAATTTGAAATGTGCATAGTTTCTGTATACACTTGCTTCATGGCCAGGTACGTGTTAAAGTTTGGATGCCAGTCTATAAACAGTTCATCACGTCTTTTCACTTTCACTTGTGTGGTTGAGTGCAGGGAAAAACCACAATAAGAGAAAAATTGTCACACTTATAGTTAACAAATGCACAGTTAAAATAATTATGCTATAGTTCTTGGGTTGCTCTGCTTTTTTTGTTTTTTTTACTCTTGGCCATTTTGCCCTTGTGTATTAGTCACAAAGTTTTTATTCAGCTGAAAGTTTTTGTCTGAAAAGAGTTAAACTGCATAACAGATTTATTTATAAGCAGTTTTTATATAATTAGCTAGTGAACTGTCAGCCTCCAGCTCTGCAGGCATGAGAGCTTTTTACTGAGGCACATAATATGCCCTTCCAAATACTACTTTAAAGGGGATCAAACCCTTTACATTTGTTACTGTTTTTATGCTCAGCAATGCTAGAGGTAAACAGCAAATCCAATTCTTTTGAGTCTCACTCATTAACTTTCTTAACTTGTTTTTTTTTAAAATCCCATTGTACCTCTCCACCAGTCCTGCTGACTGTGGGTGGTAAGCACAGTGATTCCTTAAGGAAATCCCAAAAAAATCTCCCAAGTTGTTGAATTGTCTGATTGACAAAATGTGTCCCATTGCCACTATAGATTCTTTCCGGTATGCCAAATCTAGGAATTATTTCCTTTACTAGGGCCTTTGCCACTGTTGCTGCATTCGGATTCCTGGTTGGAAAAGCTTCTACCCATTTTGAAAACATATCTATGATCACTAAACAGTATTTCTTTCCTTCACATTTATTCAACTCTATGGAGTCCATACAAATAGTATGGAATGGATATGGTGGTGTAGGGAAACTCCCTTGCTTGTTTTTAAATGCTCCTTGTGCATGGTGCTTGTTACAAGTATGACAAGCTGCACAAAATTTTATTGTATAATTTATGTATCCATATGTTTGGAATATTTTATTTACTAACTGTACCATCCCCCCTGTTGAGACATGGCTCTGCCCATGGCTCAACAAAGCTGCATATCTAAATAAATTAGACGGTAATATTGTTTTTTTTTTCTTTGGAAATGTACAGTCTATTCTTAAAAATTGCACCTTGTTTTACCCAGTTTTGTTTTTTTGCTGTTGTAGTAAGCATTTGCATTGTTTTTAACATGTCTAAATCTAAAATTTTAAAGGGCTGTAATTTTTCATTAAAAAAAATAAAGTTTTTGAGTCTGAGGCTGCTTGCTTTGCAGCTGCATCAGCTCG
Organism: Protopterus annectens; assembly: GCF_019279795.1. Classification (NCBI taxonomy): domain Eukaryota; kingdom Metazoa; phylum Chordata; order Ceratodontiformes; family Protopteridae; genus Protopterus; species Protopterus annectens. The sequence continues at coordinate 836,014,617 of NC_056729.1, read as the reverse complement.
TGCATTACCTTTTGAAATCTTATCCTGTTGTTTTGTATGAGCTACACATTTACAAATAGCTACTTTGGTAGGCAACTGAATAGATTTTAATAGCTCCAAAATAAATTGCGCATGATTAATAGGTTTTTCACTGGATGTAATCATCCCTCTATTTTCTTTATTATTGTGCAAACACATGCACTGTAGAAAAAGCATACTGATTATCAGTATATATGTTTCCTTTTTTTTTGCCTTTTACTAAAATACATGCTCCTGTCAAAATTACCAGTTCTGCTGCTTGAGCATACAAGTTGTGTGGCAAAGTTTGTGCTTTTAAATTTTTAGTGTCTGTAACTACTGCATACCCCACCAGATTTTTTCCTGTAGGACCCCTTCTGCATGAGCCATCCACGTAATATGTCACCTCAGCATTATTTAAGGGCATATCTGTAAGATCTTGTCTAGGTAAAGCTAACTGTTTATATGAGGTTGACTCAGCAGTATGGTTATACATGAAAGATGTCTAGCAGGAGAAAGGTATGCAACTTTTTTTTGTGGCAGAATTATTGCAACTGCATGAGGCATTTTTAATGTGAGAGGGTGGAATAACACCACTGAGGCTGAAGCCTGTACTGCCATTGCTGCTGCAACTACTGCTTGTACACAGTGAGGCAAAGATTGCACCACTGGGTCTAACTGTGATGAATAGTAAGCTATGGGGCATTGCTTATCCCCATGTTGTTGCTTTAATACTGATGTCATGTACCATTGCTTACAATCTATGGTCTAAAAAAAAACGTTTGTGATAACTTGGAAGTCTTAAAACTAATGAAGAAGCTATTAACTGCTTTAACCTGCAGAAAGCCATTTTTGCTTTTGTTTTTCATTGTAAAATAATTTGGTACCCAGTTTCAACAAAAATTAGTTGTACCTAAGAAAAGACATTATTTTTTTTTTAGTTGTTGGTTTGGGTGCTTGCAAAATTGCTGTTTTTTCCCTTTTTTCTTTCCCCTTATCTAGTATTTTATCTTTATTGAATATCACATATCCCAGGTATTTAACCTGTGTTTTTTTTTCCAAAGTTGTAACTTACTTTTGTTTACTTTGTGTCTTTGTATTAATAAAAATTTTAACAATGCTACTGTATTTACCCTGCACTGCTGCTGGGTGCTGCTAGCAAGATGTCATTTACATAAAGTAAAATTTGACTACTTTCTGGTGGGGTAGACCCTGCCAGGTTGCTAGCCATTTTTTGTGCAAATATTATTGGGCTTTCACAATATCCCTGTGGTAGTCGAGTATATGTATACCTTTTACCCTGAAATGTAAATGCAAACCAATATTGACTATTAGGATGTATAGGTATTGAAAAGAAAGCATTGCTTATATTTACCACAGTAAAATACTTCTGTTGTGGCTTTAAATCATTTAACAAGGTATGTGGGTCTGGCACCGTGGGTGCTTTAGGTATTACTGCATTATTTACAGCTTATAAATTTTGTACCATTTGCCATTCCCCGTTTGCTTTTTTTAACAGGAAATAGGGGTGTATCACATGGTGAATCAGGAGATTCTACCAGTACTCCTTTTTTGAGTAATGCTGCTTATTATAGGCTTAATTTTTACTTTTGCATTCTTTTCCAAAATGTATTGTTTTTTTCTGTGGTTTAAAAGCTGACTTTGGGGTAATTGTAACTGGTCCTGCTGCTTGAATAAGCCCTACATTTAACTTGCCTGTTGACCACAGAGTTGTTGGAATTTTACACAAGGCCTCCTCTTTTTTTTTTAATAAAAATGCTAATCAGCTGTCCTTACTAGATTGCAAGTGTACAGCTGTATGTGTCTGTGTCAACCAATTCAGTTTTGTTTTTATATCCCTTGTCCTGACATTTTTAAATCAGTCTGTTTTTCCATTTTGTTACCTTTTTTTCTAAGTCTGCCCATTTAACACTTTTGTTTTTTGTCAAGCTGACATGTGGCAGTCTATTGGACTTATACAATCTCATGAACTTCTGAGGTAATGAACAGCTTACTACACTGTTTCCCTCAGTATCCCAGCATAAAGTTTGTAATATTAATTTGTCAGCAGGATTTTTACTTATATTCCTTATTAGGTCCTGGTGTGCTACAGTAGTATGGAGTACAATGTAACAAGTGCTGCTGATCTGTGTCAAGGGAGGGTACCTTACTGATGGCTACGTTTATCAGTTCTTTGGTTACTGCCCCTGGACCAATCATAACTAGGTTCTGGCTGTACCAATAATAGGCTTCACCCTCTGATCACACCACAAGAGCATTCATTTGTTTTTGTGCTTCCATACCCTGCATGGTAGGAACTACTGCTATGCCAAATATCTGCACAAGGTCTTTTCCCAGTAAGTTTACTGGATATTTTTGCAGAAACTACAATTTTACTTTTCTGAGTCATACCTGAAACAGGGTCAGTTATTGCTATATTATGGGAAAGTGGTTCCCTGTATAGCTGTCCATTTGCTGCTTTTACTAATATATAATCAGGTGATTTAGAATGTTTTGGTAACTTGGAGGGGTGTATCAAAGTCCGTGACGCTCCTGAGTCACACAGGAATTTGACCTTTCTTCCCTCCACCAGAAGTGTTACTTCTGGTTTTGTATTTGCTAGGTAGAGCTCCAGGCTCAACAATGCTAAATCTAAAATTTTATTTTCATTTTTATTCTCTACATCTGTTTGTACTTCCTCTATTCCCTCTACTACATTCACATTTTTTTTTTGTTTATTAACCTTTCCTGATGATTTTTGGTTATTATCACTATCACATAGTCAGTCCACATCTCCTTTATCTTTTGTCATTGCTTTTTTATTTTGTTTATAGTCCCTAGCTAGATGCCCTTTTTACCTGACTGTAATACAAATACTTCAGCTCCGTCTTCAGCAGTGAAGACTTGTGCCTCTTTTTTTTTTTTACTATTAAGGTGTCTTTCAGTACGTCTAGCATACTCAAGTAAGGCTTGCAGCCTGCTTGTTCATTGATTTATTATATGCCTTGTAATAAAACTACTAACAGAGGCAATGCAACCTTTTAAAAATGTATATATATTTTTTTTTTTAATTGCTGTTTTAAGCATTTTAATAATCTAGCATAATATCCATCTACTGTTTCATTTCCCTGTTGTATGCATTAATTAATGCAAGTCCAGTCTGCTCTAAGTTTTTATTTTTCAGAGATTTTGTCTGTTAGACCTTTCACTCTGTTGTCTAAAAATGTTTCAGAATTTTTTAAGCTTCTGTTTTTTTTCTTTTTACAATTTGCTTCCTCAATCCACCTATGTGCTTGAGGTATGCCTAGTTGGTGCTGTTTTTTTTTTTGCCTGACGCCCTGCATCAGATTAAAGCTTGTTTAAGGAGTTTAACTAGTGAAAGTTTATTTAGTTTACTATCAGATTTATAGTTGTTAACACATTTTGCAAAATATCTCACATTATCTGCTTGCTGCAATTGCATATGCTTTACATTATCCGTTAGGGGCGGATCTCGTGATCTCTTAGTGCACTGATTTCCCATGTCTTAAAAAGACTGTTACGTAACCCTTCTCTTGTACCACGTGGTATCTTATTTCCCCATATCCACAGTAGTGTCTAGAATGACTGTTTACTTTGCTTTGTTATTCCCTGATCTATGACTCAAGATACAATACTTGACTCTCTCTCCCTGCTATCACAAACCTTAGCAATAGCACAGTGTAACTTGGTCCCTGATCTAAAACAAAGACAAAGAGGGAAATTCTTTTTACCTGAGCCTCCTGCTTTTATTGTTTTTCCTTGGGGCCCAGTCTTCCGCTTTTTAGCCACAGATCAGAAAGTGGACAGCCTCTTTACACACAACAATTCAGTCGGAGGTCTTTTCACTTTAAGAAGAACCATTCTTTTCGGCAGCTTCTCCTGCGCAGATTTATTAGCACTCATGCACTCTGTGACCTGCAGCTTACCAAGGGAATTCCGGCACGATTAGGACCAAAATGTTAAATAAATTTGTTAGAGTCAGACTGTAAAAATTATTGAGTTATTTAAAAACAATGTCAATCAATAACAAACAATAATGCAGGAGAACTCAAGTATCTAACGCTCTAATGTACATTAGGAGGCAAAAAACCATACACAAACTTGTACAGAATTTTGTCTACTTTATTGACAGAGGGCACCATTTTTATACATGTCATTATCAGTTTTGCCCACCTCACTGGCGTGGTCAGTGACAGGGTCTTTACATCATAGTAACTTATGAAAAAGTGCTGAGATTGTGTTTTTCAAAAAGTCTTTTTCCCATGAGAATGTTACAGCCTTGCAAGCACCTGGTCAGTCACGATGACCTCCTGAGGATGTAGCCAATTCAAGGCTCTTAGATTAGTTTGAATACAATGGGTGCAGTTCTTCTTAAATGCCTTCTTTTGTTTCTTGCTTGCCAGCTGGACACTATCTCTGATAGTGCGCACAAGGCTATTCTTCTGGTGGAAGCAGGAAGAAGATACACATGCGAACAGATTTATTATTTTCTAACTTTGCAAAATAATCTTTACTTGAAAGACATGAGCCAGGCTGTGCTTGAACGCTGCCAAGGCCAAATTTTTGATTACACTGCAGCTTGTGCTTCAAGCAATAATATGCAAGTTTATTTCTACTATTATTCTAGTAAGAATTAAATGCATTACAAATCATACTACTTTTCAAACTGTATTATGGATTTAAGTACATTTATTTTTAACTAAAGCACACATTTCTCTATATATTTGACCACACAACTTATATGTGTTTGAATGTTTGAATACACATTTTTCCAAGCAGCATACATTGTAAATATATTTTCTAAGCAGCATACATTGTAAATATATTTTCTAAGCAGCATGTATAGATTTTTCTAACACAGACACATGTTATGGCCATTGGTGCTGTTTAGCAGTACATTAGTACAGCAAGTCTTGTTGAGAAACATATTCTTTCAAACCCCTATTTTCCATTATTACAGACCACCTACTACATTCAATTACATGCTTACTTGTTTCACATACCTTTTTTTTCCTGGATTTTTCAGAGATATATCTTTTTTATTTCTTCAGACTGGATCAGCTTTGAAGTAATTAACTGTCTATGACAGAGGTGCTTTGAATAGATGGCAGCTTGTCTTTTGTAGGTAATGCTCATTACCATGTAATGGCCTGTGGACCAATTGGTGTTCCCCAGTTGCTAATTGCATGCAGAGCAGCTGTGTAGTTATTCTAATAGCCAATGTCATGGTGACACACTGCTATAATTGAGTACTCCATGTGGGTGTTGGCCCTTTCCCTTACCTGTGAAGAAGACATGCTGGAGGTATGTGAGCTAATATCTCTTACAAGACTTGTGGAGATAAGCCAACTAAATGGTGGAGAATGTTCAAGACTTAGGGGGCAGAATGTGAGTATTGCTGTTTTATGTTTTGAATACAGCTAGTTTAACAGGGTTTGAACATGCTACTTCTGCATGGGTTTCAGTCTGACAAAAATCTGTGTCTGCATAGCTCTCAACTCTAGGGCTATCCACATAATGGCCAGAGGTTTGCCTGTTATGTCTGGTCTGTTCCCCAGACAAGTGTTGTTCTTTACAAATCAGTAGCATACTCTGGTGATTGCAATCCATAAATGCTAACATCCATTTGTGTTTCTGAGTTTATATCCCTCAGAAAAGATATGTTACAACAAACCATGTAACACCAGCAACATTCTCAGTGTAAAACAGCAATATTTCAAGTATGGCCATGTCTTTGGGCCTCTGTCCCCCAAATTATGTCAGGCTTTGTCCAGATGTCAGCTGAGAGGAAAGGCTGGAAAATATCAAAGTCTGTACATTCAAGAGGTTGGTGTATAGAGAATGCTTTTAGATACCATTGTAACATATTTCATGTGGGGGAGCATAACAAGTGCTTTAAAACTAGACTGTTAGTACATGTGAGTCATATTACTGATAAGAAAGGAGACAGTTCCATAGCTGTACATTTGAATAAATTTCACCATGGGGACAGTAGTGGGTCACAATATACAGTTTTGGAAATAGTCTATTTCTCAGTTTGATGAAACATTCATAAAAGAACAATTGTTATGTACAGAATCAATTCATATTTTTAAATAGTTTCATAGGTTCATAGGCAGGTACTGGGCTATCGGCCCAAGGGCCTACGTAAGCCTAGCCAGCAAGGTTCCATAGCTTACGCCACCCAAGAAAGTTATTTTCCTGTGTCACTGTCCAGCAGAGACACAGAAGTGATCCACGGGGTGTATTTCCTATGTCCCATCCACTCATCAAAAATTTTTTGAAGAGTGCTAATGAAGAACTTTGCTTGACATAGATGGGTAGCTTATTCCAGAGTATAGGAAGTCTCTGGGACAGGAATCTATCCCTCCAGTGTGTCCTGTTTATTGTGGTGACAAGGTTTAGGACCCTAGAGCATGTAGCTTGGAGGGATTGGGATTTCTTTAGGTGTAGCATGTCCAATAGCTCTGGGTTTGACATAGCTTTATATGTTAGGCAGAGATCACCTCAGAGTAGGCGATATGCTACGGAGTACAGCTGGAGTTTTTTGAGGTGGTCAGTGTAGGGCATTTGTTTGAGGCCAGTAATCCTTTTTGTGAGGTACTTCTATGGCCTTTCCAGCTGCTGCAGATGTCTTGTGAAGTATATTCCAAAAGGGGCATTGTACTCTATAATGGGTCTAATGAGTGGCGAGTAGAGGGGAGCAATGACCTCTTTTTTCCTGGACAAGAACCCTTTTATGATGAGGTGTGCCACGTAGAAGGACTTCCTGACTACTGTGGTGATGTGAATATCAAAGGAGAGACTACTGTCCACCTGGGTTCCAAGGTCTCTTATCACGCATTCGGTGTTAAGTACATTGCTGCCTATGTGGTAGTTCATGGGTACAGAGTTTATCCCCTAGGGGGTTAAATGAAGAGTGTAATTGGAGGCAGTATATTTCAATGTAATTAAGTGTTAATTGCTTCTTGTATGCAAGGCAAATATTTCTTGTAATGTTTCACTCCTTGAAGGCTTTGGCCAAGGCAGCAGAGTATAATAAACTTGCAGGAATTACTGGATGTTTGTATTCCTCTTTACTGTTTTCAGTCATTTTGGTCATTTTGCTAAGAGGTTGTTGTATGTCTGGCCATTGTGTATGAGCTATCATGATTTTGTAGCAGCGTACTGTTCTATATATAGATGTATGTATATATATATATATATATATATATATATATATATATATATGTGTGTGTGTGTGTGTGTGTGTGTGTGTGTATGTGTGTGTGTGTGTGTGTGTGTGTATATATATATATATATATATATATATATATAAACTGCGGTGGTGGTGCTGCAGTAGCATTGTCACCTCACAGTAAGACGTTGTCCTGTTCGATTCTCAGCTAAAGCGTCTTCTGTGTGGAGACATGCATGAATGGGCGCACCTTCGTTGAAGGTTGTGCGTCAAGGCTGGCAACTTGGTACGCAAAAATCTACTGCCAATCATTAGCGGATGAGAGTTCTGCTGAGGCGACCCCTAACCGGGAAAAGCCAAAAGATACAACATATATATATATATATATATATATGTATACACACACACACCTCAGTATTTATTGGTAATACATCTACATATTGTTATACACATATATGTATCTCCATACATATATAGCTATCCATCTCTCTCTATATATGTATGTGTTTCTTAATATATATATATATATATATATATATATATATATATATATATATATTTATATGTAGATACCACTCCTTCCTGATTGCACAGTCTCTTCTCTATCATAAACTGGCTGTAATGCATGGTATGTGTGAGAAAACATCCAAAAAAAAACTGCAGGTGAGATGGCTTAGTGGTGCATTGCTTTTGCTGTAGTGTATAGGGTCCTGGGTTCCAAACCTACAAGAGATGTTTATTTTTTTGCTATTCAGAACAAGTGCTTTTGGATACAGAGTGATTAAGGCAGTTTTGAGTGGCTTTTAGTGGGTTTGTGTGACAGTAAGTGGTGCTAACATATGATTAAATGAATAGGCGCTTACACCATTTAGGCTTCGCTTAGCAACACTTTCCAGTGTGCATATCTGCTTAGCATTCACATTTACGCAATGCTTAAACCTGCTAAGCAGAGCTCAGCCTTGGTAACCATTGCTCACATTCCCGTCTGATAAAATAGCAGAGTAATGACATCATTTAATAAGTATATTTAATTTCCTGTACATAATATGCTTCTATGTGCTGTCATTACAGTAGCAAGGGGTGTGAATATACTGTTATGGACACTTAGGTATACATGGGTAGTATTGCATTTTTCTTTTTTTGTTTTTTATTTTTTTTTAATACATGGGTAGTATCATATGTTATATGCACTCACACATGCATGTTACACCTGCTACAATGCAGTGGTTGACAAAAATAATTTAACACATATCGTATTATTAAATTTGTACCTTTAACACTGCTTTTCCATGTAAAATTAGATTGCCTATTGTAGTACTCGAACCATGCACCACTGAATTCAAAGCTGGGACTCTGAGTACTACACTATCTTATTCTTGATGTTTGAGATGTATGTTTTATTGTATCTCCTATTGGATATTAATATGATATTATTATATTAACTGCAGACTACTATGATTTTGACCATGTCATTGGGACTGCTGTCATGTAGTAATTGCATACATTTCAGTTTCAGACTTCTATCCTTCAAAACATTCATACTAATGCATAACCTGTTGCCTATCTACTTTCTGTCTGTTCTCTGTGCATTTGTGCAGATGTCAGGTATTGCTAAAGCCATACAACTATGTAGGTGCCCACATAGTATTGTGCTGTGGACCTGGACACTGCTGCTAGTTCCAATATATGGGACATTCCTTCATGTGGGCCTTACCCCTTTTCCTTGCCTGTGTGAGGGACATTAGAGAGGTACTGGGCTACACATTCACAGACAGTAGGTGGGAATACTTCACAGAATAGGACATATGGAGACAGCCCAACAACATGGGGGACATATCCCCAGAATAGTGAACAGATTCTATGTCATCAGTGCTGTTATACACATGGTGGGTTGATAGATTGACACGGTTTGTGTGGACATGCATTTAGTGAGTGACTTCATGTCTAACAGTGATGTCTCTGACATACCTCTCCACTGGCATGCTGTACACAGACTGGCCACATGTCTGACTGATAGATTTTATCTGTTCCCCAGACAGTTGGTGTCCTTGGAAAATCAGTCGGGGACTCTGGGGAATGCAGTCAGTAAATACTCACATCTATGGGTGTTACTGACTTCATATTCCTTATACAGGATCTGTTACAACAAAACCAGTAACATCTGCAACTGTCTCAATTTATGACAGCAATATGTCCAATCTACCCCTGTGTTTGTGCCTCTGTCCCCAAATGATGTCAGGCTTTGTCCAGATGTCAATGAGGCTCAGATGTATTTAGTATCATTATTTCTTGCCTTCATTCCTGCTACCATCCCGGTGATGTGGTAGACCCACAGACATGTCAGGGAAGAGGCCATAGATTTGAGTCCTGACCCTGTACATTCTGAGGTGAGCTGTACATTTGAGAGGTCTGTATATGTCTGGCCATTGTTAACAAACTTTCAGGACTGTGTACACATGTCATGTGTATATGTTATTTGGGCTGTGTATGGAGGGGGGGGGGTTAGATGTAACTGTTATGGCTCCTTTTATCTGACTGTGTATGTTGCTCCAGCTTCTGCTGGTCTATTGGCTGTATGTGTTTGTATGGGCAGACTGAGACATGTCCTGTACCATGGTCAGAATTCAGACTACACTGATAATTGGGCCAGTATATGTAGGGCTAGTGTGAATGATGTATTTGTTCACACAGTCCGTATACTCTACTGTTCACATGACTTACCGGTATGTGACTGTGACTGTGGTGATAGTGGTTGTGGGTATGCACTTTCACACTGGTGTCTGTTTTTCAGTGCTCTTACATCCCTATAGTGCCTGATATATTTACAAATGCATGTGTAATTACTCATAGGAAATTCCCTATTTCAATTACTTGATGCTATTTCACTAAATATATGTTAGATCAAACAGGAGGGTGTGGCTGCAGCAACTGTGTTAGCTTATCTACGCCAGTACTTCAGATACATCCCTATTTTCATGACTTCCATCCACCACTTTGTCAGCCTTGGTCAGGATTCATTGCAATAAGGGGTTATGGGCATACCTCACAACTGGCTGGATTGTTTCAGGATGTCCAGGTTTATTGCTCATATTTCTGGCCTGTTTTAGAGATTATTCTCATTTCCCTGGTAAATCACTGTGATGATATGATGATTGTTGTCAGTAAATGATGACAAACATTTCATTTTCATACCTCACATCCATCAGAATATGTATGCTGAAACAAACTATGTCACTGTGTCAAGAAGAGTACAGGGGGACAATGACCTCTCCCTTCCTGGATGTAAAAGCGTTAGTAGTGAGATGTGCCACATAGAAGGACTTTCTGACCACAATGGCAATGTGGTGGTCAAAAGAGAAATTGCTGTCAACCTGTGTGCTCAGATCTCTTATAATGCTTTCTGTGTTCAGGGGACTACCATCAATGTGGTAATTTATGAGAACAGGGTTTTTCCTATATGGGATGACAACAGATTTTCTGACATTATGCTTAAGGCCATGACTCTGACACCAGTCATTGGTCTCAGTGAGGCCTTTCTGTAGGATGCCAACATCATCTGGTAGTTAATAATAGCTCCCAACTTGCAATTGTCTGCAAACTTTGTCAGCCAGAGTCCCTTCATCTTGGCATGGACTTCAGAGAATTAGATACCAAACAGGAGAGGACCCAGGACAGAAACCTATGGGACTCCACTTATGACTGCTCGGCAGTCTGACTTGGAGCCAACTCTTTTCACACTGTAAGTTCTATCTGTGAGCCAGTTTGCACTCCACCTAATGATATGGTCATTGATGCATAACTTAGTGAGTTTTATCATAATTCCTGAGTGGGAAATGTTATCAAAGGCTTTGGCCATATCAAGGTAAGGTGTATGAGCCACCTTGCCTTCATCCACAGCTCAGGTGACTGACTCAAAGACATTGACCAGGTTGATTGAGCAGGCATTCCCTACCCTTCACAAAACCAAACTGTGTGGGATCCTGAGTCTGGAGATTCCCATATCCCTGTTTATTAGGTGTATGATGATGCATTCCATAACTTTGCATAACAAACTTGTCAGGCTAATGGGACGATAGTTCCCAGGGTCTGTAATTGCTCATCCTTTGTGGAGAGGGGTGATTGTAGCAGTTCACAATTCGGTAGGGACAAAGCCTGAGATGAGGCTGTGATTCAACAGGGCACACAGGTGAAGTGCCAGGTCACTCTATAGTTCATGTAGGACACAGCCAGGAATATTGTCAGGTTCCATAGAAGCTGTATTCTTGGTCTTGGACAGTGGTGTTTTAACCTGTGCAGCAGTAATACTGGGTGCCTGGCAGTGTATTGGTATTGTGATTGGTCTTTTGGGGGGGGTAAAGTTGGCACCAAATCTGTCGGCCAGTATATTGGCAATATACTGCTAGTTGTTGCTGAAGCACCTACCAAGGGGAGAAAACACTGAGAGAAGAAAAGGAGCCACTTTTGTGATTTTAAGTATTTTCTTCTGATTTTTTTGTTAAGTTTTACTGCTTTGCCACCTACTTTTTGGCATTTGCCAGCTTGCTGAAGTTTATATCTGTAACAGTAACAGTACTTGGAACACATCTAGAGCCTGTTTACTGCATTTCCTGTGTTGCACTTAATTTAAAATCATTTTTTTCTCTAAAAACTGCATTTTACCTGATTTTGGCCTAACACTCAAGTCTGGGGTCATTTATTGCCACTGTTGTGATTATTTTGCTGCTTGTGTATTTCTGCTACCTTTAAACTACATCAAAAAGAAAAAAAAATCTTGCTTTTTTCCCACTTTCTGAAAGTTAAGAAAGTTCAGTTACAGATTTGCTGTTCTGAACTGTTTGGAAGTTTCTAGAAGGCCAGTGCTTGCTTGGGCTAAAGGGAAGTCTCTGTGTTCACCAGTGGGAGTGGTTAACACTGAACAGCCTGCCTGTCCCTGGAGGAGTGGTTACTACCTAGAAGCTGTAGTTTTATTGGCCGTTTTGGGTCAATTCTAAACTCCTTGATCTCTCTCTCTTAAAACCAGGCTGCCTCATGGTTTTGGCATCTTTTCAGGCTTGCTAGTTGTTGCTGAAGCACCTACCAAGGGGAGAAAATGCTCAGAGAAGAAAAGGAGCCACTTTTGTGATTTTAAGTATTTTCTTCTGATTTTTTTGTTAAGTTTCACTGCTTTGCCACCTACTTTTTGGCATTTTCCGTCTTGCTAAAGTTTATATCTGTAACAGTACTTGGAACACATCTAGAGCCTGTTTACTGTGTTTCCTGTGTTGCACATAATTTAAAATTGTTTTTTTCTATAAAAACTGCATTTTACCTGATTTTGGCCTAACACTCAAGTGTGGGGCCATTTATTGCACTGTTTTGATTATTCTGCTGCTTGTGTATCTCTGCTACCTTTAAATTACAACAAAAAGAAAAGAAAAAAAAATCTTGCTTTTTTCCCACTTTCTGAAAGTTAAGAAAGTTCAGTTACAGATTTGCTGTGCTGAACTGTTTGGAAGTTTCTAGAAGGCCAGTGCTTGCCTGGGCTAAAGGGAAGTCTCTGTGTTCACCAGTGGGAGTGGTTAACACTGAACAGCCTGCCTGTCCCTGGAGGAGTGGTTACTACCTGGAAGCTGTAGTTTTATTGGCCATTTTGGGTCAATTCTAAACTCCTTGATCTCTCTCTCTCTTAAAACCAGGCTGCCTCATGGTGTTGGCATCTTTTCAGGCTTGCTAGTTGTTGCTGAAGCACCTACCAAGAGGAGAAAATGCTCAGAGAAGAAAAGGAGCCACTTTTGTGATTTTAAGTATTTTCTTCTGATTTTTTTGTTAAGTTTTACTGCTTTGCCGCCTACTTTTTGGCATCTTCCGGCTTGCTAAAGTTTATATCTGTAACAGTAACAGTACGTGGAACACATCTAGAGCCTGTTTACTGCATTTCCTGTGTTGCACTTAATTTAAAATCGTTTTTTTTCTCTAAAAACTGCATTTTACCTGATTTTGGCCTAACACTCAAGTGTGGGGCCATTTATTGCACTGTTGTGATTATTTTGCTGCTTGTGTATCTCTGCTACCTTTAAACTACAACAAAAAGAAAAGAAAAAGAAATCTTGCTTTTTTCCCACTTTCTGAAAGTTAAGAAAGTTCAGTTACAGATTTGCTGTTCTGAACTGTTTGGAAGTTTCTAGAAGGCCAGTTCTTGCTTGGGCTAAATGGAAGTCTCTGTGTTCACCAGTGGGAGTGGTTAACACTGAACAGCCTGCCTGTCCCTGGAGGAGTGGTTACTACCTAGAAGCTGTAGTTTTATTGGTCATTTTGGGTCACTTCTAAACTCCTTGATCTCTCTCTCTTAAAACTAGCAAGCCTCATAGTTTTGGCGTCTTTTCAGGCTTGCTAGTTGTTGCTGAAGCACCTACCCAGTGGAGAAAACACTGAGAGAAGAAAAGGAGCCACTTTTGTGATTTTATGTATTTTCCTTCTGATTTTTTTGTTAAGTTATACTGCTTTGCAGCCTACTTTTTGGCATTTTCCGGCTTGCTAAAGTTTATATCTGTAACAGTAACAGTACTTGGAACACATCTAGAGCCAGTTTACTGCATTTCCTGTGTTGCACTTAATTTAAAATCATTTTTTCTCTAAAAACTACATTTTACCTGATTTTCGCCTAGCACTCAAGTGTGGGGTCATTTATTGCACTGTTGTGATTATTTTGCTGCTTGTGTATCTCTGCTACCTTTAAACTACAACAAAAAGAAAAAAAAAATCTTGCTTTTTTCCCACTTTCTGAAAGTTAAGAAAGTTCAGTTACAGATTTGCTGTTCTGAACTGTTTGGAAGTTTCTAGAAGGCCAGTGCTTGCTTGGGATAAAGGGAAGTCTCTGTGTTCACCAGCGAGAGTGGTTAACACTGAACAGCCTGCCTGTCCCTGGAGGAGTGGTTACTACCTAGAAGCTGTAGTTTTATTGGTCATTTTGGGTCAATTCTAAACTCCTTGATCTCTCTCTCTCTTAAAACCCTACAACTCTCTTTTTGCGTGGTTTTGCGCACTGAGCAGCGCCGGGCAGCGCCGCCTAAACAGGTTTAATCTATTCCAGGCTCCACCAAGTCTGCTCTTCACTTTTTCCCTTAGAACTGTTCAAACTCTCAAAGTAATCACTCTATTCTCTTTCTAAAGCCCTGCACTTGCTCAGCTCTTATAAGGAAACACTAACTAACTAAAGCACTACACCCTCCTTGACTTTTCATAAGTATTAGACTCCCGATTGGTCCTTCCTGATCAAGTGAAAAATCAGTTCCCTTCCCTAATCTGATCAGTAAAAAAACAGTTCCCTATACTAATCTGGTGTGTCCAAGGGTCAGTTTCATGGTTACTCTCCAGTCCAGCTGGTGAATCTAGGAATTTTGAGGCAATGTTACAATTGCCTTATGTACACAGACAATCCTCTCCTCCTTCCAACAAACTCTAATTCATGTGAGAGATGCAGTTACACAGCCAAACTGGAGGCAGAGCTCTCTCAACCCAAGACTGGCACATTCAGTCTGGAGGAAAAGGTAACCACCCACACCACAAATCCAGTCTCACACAGACCTATTGCATCTACATACCCAACACATAAACACACTAAAACATACTCGGATGCTCTAAATAAAAATCTGCCTAAACAGCAAAGACCTCCTAAGCAGATATCCAAGCAAGAGCCACCCCTCAACTATACCCACGAATCACATCTCACAAAATCAGTGTGCCTCACAGTCACAGCTCTTAAGGCCAAACAACACACCAAATACACTTGTTATAGGGGACTCTATTGTCCGGCACACTGACGTCCTGCTCACCAGACTGAACAAGGAGAAGGTCACTGTAAGCTGCCTGTCGGGTGCCAGGATCCGCCACATAACGCAAGCACTCAGGTCACTCCAAAGCAAGTACAAGTATGACTCCATCATTGTCCATGCTGGTGTGAATGACCTGAGAAGTACCTCCCTGGACTACATGAAAAGAGACATAGAGAAGCTCTCTGACCATGTAGCTCAGGCTGGTATGACCCTGACCTTGAGTAGCATCTTGCCCTCACCAAGAATGATGCCACAGTATAAAGACACAATGATCAGTTTCAACAATTGGCTAAAGTATTGGTGTCATTCAAAGGGGATCCAGTGTCTGTCAGCCTGGGATGACATGCTCGACAAGCCACGTTGCTTCGTTAGGGATGGCTTGCACCTGTCACCCTTAGGCTTTCGTATACTGGCCAAGGCTCTTGCCACCCCCCATAGTGCCTTTTTTAGGCAAGGCTCAAAGGACAAACCCACCTCCATAGACAACCCAAGGATAAAAAAACTAAAGGTTATGCTACTCAATGCCAGAAGTCTAAACCTCAAGATGCACGCACTCGAGGCTCTCCTCAGTATGGAGAAAATCGATGTCTCTGCAGTAACAGAAACCTGGTTCAAGGCTCCTGAGAGCACCTCAGCACTACCAGGTTATAACTCATACCATGCATTTTGGCCCCAAAACTCAGACCGAAGCACAAAAGGAGGGGGTGTATCTATATTCATCAAAGATACCTACACCTCCAGGTTAGTGGCACTGCACGAAGCATTGGAAACCATCCATGTGCAACTAACAGCGGGCAAAACTGCCTTTCAGTTTGTAGCCTGCTACAGAACACCCTCTCTATTACAGGAACCCCACTTGGCATTCCTGAGAACACTGGAGAATATGAAAGTCTCTCCAAACACTATGTTATTGGGTGACTTCAACTACCCAAACATTGACTGGGAAAACTACTCAAGCCCAAACACCCTTGCCCAACGGTTCCTTGAATTTATTAACTCTAACACAATGGAACATCTGGTCACCACTCCCACAAGAGGGAACAACATATTGGACCTGGTCATCACCAACATGGGGACTCTATGTTCCACACAAGAGGTAAACCCCTCATTGGTAAGATCAGACCATAAACAAATTTCCCTGGACATCCATATCCCGTCCCCACCCCCAACCAAGGAAATCACTGTAAAGAATTTCTCAAAAGCCAACTTTGCACTTCTCAAGACTGAGGTGGAATCCTTCAAAGCCCCTGGGCCAGAGGATAATACAGCCCAATCCGCAGAATCCTTTACAAATGCATTCTATGAGCACCTGCAGGAATGCATGGATCGTGCTATCCCAAATAAAACCAAGACACACTCCTCCAAAAACAGGAGACCGGTCTGGTGGACCCCGGCCATAAATAAGCTATACAAAAGAAGGAGGAAGCTACTACATGACAGAGCAAAATCCCAAAAAGGGAAGGAATCTCTGATCAGTATTAGCAAGAAACTTTGATCCTTCATAAAATAATCAAAGGCCAGTTTTGAAAGAAAAATTGCCCTAGACACTAAAGCCTTCTTTAGTTATGCCAGAAACATGGGCGGAAACTCCCAGATATGCTCTGAAATGTTGCATAACGGTACAAAATATACCAAACCTATAGACATAGCCAACATCCTGGCAGACAGATTCAGCGCAAACTTCTTCCCCCCTTCCCCCCCAAAGGAGCAAATGCCTATCCCAACTGAATGTAACCTCCCTGACATCACAGATGCACAGGTGAAAGCTGCCCTCTCCAAAGCAAAAAACACAGCATCTATGGGACCAGACTGTGTCCCAGACTGTGTCCTATATGAGCTCCAAGAAGAACTGAACCCTCACATTAAGTCACTGTTCAAACTTAGCCTTACTACAGGATATGTACCCAAAGAATGGCGTACAGCTACAGTGGTCCCACTCCACAAAGGTGGCACCACAACGGACCCCGGAATCTATCGCCCCATAAGCCTGACTAGTCTGGTCTGTAAAGCTATGGAGCGTATCATCATGGAACTCATAAACAAAGACATTGGGAGCCTCCAGACACTGGACCCTACCCAATTTGGCTTTGTTTAGGGCAGATCTTGCCTCTTAAACCTAGTTGATTTCTTTGAAATAGTTACCAAAGCCACAGATGAGGGCAAGGTAGTCCACACAGCCTACCTGGACCTCGCAAAAGCCTTCGACACAATACTCCACTCGGGCATCATAAATAAGCTTACCAGCTTAAATATCAACCCCTATATCACAAGATGGGTTGCAAACTGGCTCAGAGATAGAACCCACATGGTCAGAATCACAGGTGCCATGTCCGAATCCAAACCAGTTACAAGTGGCACCCCACAGGGCTCAGTTCTGGGACCTCTCTTGTTTGGTATATACTTCTCTGAGGTTCAGGCTAACATGGGGGGATTATGGCTGACAAAGTTCGCAGATGACTGCAAACTGGGGGCCATAATCGAATCTCCAGCTGACACAAGCATCCTCCAAAAGGGTCTCATAGAGACGGATGCTTGGTGCCAGAGCCATGGCCTCACGCTAAATGCTAAAAAGTGCATAGTCATCCCCTTTGGGAAAAACAAGGTGCCCACAAATTACCACATAGGTGGTAATCCATTAAGTACGGAAGAAGTAATTAGAGATTTGGGGACCAGCGTAGATGGTAATCTCTCCTTTGATAATCACATTGCCAAAGTGGTTAGAAAGACCGTCTATATAGCCCACCTTATCATGAAAGGGCTCACATCTATATCAAGAGAGGTCATTGTGCCCCTCTACTCATCACTCATCAGGCCCATAATTGAATACAATGCCCCTTTTGGGATGTACCTTACACGACACCTGCAGCAACTGGAGAGACCCCAAAAGTACCTCACCAAGAGGATCATGGGCTGCAAACAGATGTCCTATGCAGCTAGACTAAAGAAACTCCAGCTCTACTCAGTTGCTTACTGCCTACTCAGAGGCGATCTATGCTTGACGTACAAAGCCATGTCAAACCCAGAATTAATGGACATGCTCCACCTCAAAAAATCCAAGTCCCTTAGAGCTACACGCTTCAGGGACCTAAACCTCAGCACAAAAATAAATAGGACATGCTGGAGGGACAGATTCATTTCCCAGAGGCTCCCTTCACTCTGGAATAGAATCCCAATTCACGTTAGACATAGCTTCTCACTGACCCTCTTCAAGCGAAATTTGGACGCGTGGATGGGAAATCGCAAATTCACCCCTGGGATCTCTCCTTTGTCCCTGCTAGACAGAGGCACAGTAAACTAATCAGAAAAAGGGTACCTTCTGTGACCTACTTTACAGAGCCACAGTAGGCTAATCTAATAGGGAGGCGGAAGCCAAATACACTCTGGCTAGGCTTATAATTGCCCTAGGGCAGATAGCTTAGTATCTACCTATGAACCTATGAACCTATATCTGTTAGCTCAGTCTAGGAGGTACCATTGTTGAGTAGCTCAGAGCAAATCTTTGTATTACAATGGAGATTCTTTACATAACTCTAGGAGGCCTTGTTGTTGTCTTTACTATGTGCTGCAAGTCTGTTTTCACAGGTAGCTTTATAGTATTTGCTGAGGGATTTCAACTTTTAATTGAGGCTGATAAGGTTTTTTTTTCCAGTGTTGGGACTTCACTTTATTCTGTATCAGTTTTGTCCTTCAGATGTAGAGTGTCTTTATGGTGGAAGACCACCAATTTGACTTCCTTTTTTTGGAGGTGATGGTCTTGGTTCTATTGGGTATGGTGGAATCCATGCATTTGTGTATATGTTCATAGTGCATTGGTGTTTGATTTAGTAGTCATGCAACTAGTCTCCATTTGCATTGCTGCCGTGAGGTTAACGACTTCTGTTTTTAGGAGGCCAGTTAGCTTTGGAAAGGCTTTTCATTGTGGTTACCTTTGCAGGGGGGGGGGGGGATGTGGATTTCCATAGGTGGTTACTTTGTGGTCAAATCAAACAAGGGAGGAATTGACTATTGGTGTACAGCAACAGTCGCCCATGTTAGTAATGACGAGGTTAGTGACGTTGCTACCTGTTGTGAGTGTAGGAACAAGCTGTTCCAGGCCATTGGAATTAATGCATTCCAGGAAACATTCGGCAAGTGCATTGGTATATGAGAGCTTTCCCAGTTAACGGTGGGGTAGTTGAAGTTAACCAGTATGAGAGTGTTAGGTTGGGTGCTAATATTCTCCAGGGGGGGTGGGAGGGATGTGGATTTCCATAGGTGGTTACTTTGTGGTCAGATCAAACAAGGGAGGAATTGACTACTGGTGTACAGCAACAGTCGCCCATGTTAGTAATGACCAGGTTAGTGACGTTGCTACCTGTAGTGGGTGTAGGAACAAGCTGTTCCAGGCCATTGGAATTAATGCATTCCAGGATACATTCGGCAAGTGCATTGGTATATGAGAACTTTCCCAGTTAATGGTGGGGTAGTTGAAGTTAACCAGTATGAGAGTGTTAGGTTGGGTGCTAATATTCTCCAGGGGGATTAGGATCATAGAGTATGAGTCTTGGGACATAGTTGGGGACCTATAGCAGTCTACAACCTGAATCAAAGTCTTACCCAATGTTAGCTATGCCCGCAATATCTGTGATGATTTATGTTGGGCTACCACTCTGGAGGTGTGTGCATCCTTTATGAATATGGAAATACCACCACCTTTGGAGCTTCAGACCAAGTTCTGCAGCCAAAAGGTGTGGAATAAGTTATAGGCTGGTAGTGCAAGGGTGCTTTCTGCTCCCTTTAACCTGGTCTGTGTTATAGCACAAATGTTAGTGTTCTCCAGGTTTAAGGAGTTCATGGGTTATAGGTTCATTGGTTGGTACTAGGCTATCAGCCCTAAGGCCTATGCAAGCCTAGCCATAACAATTCCCTGGAAATTTTTTCTCACAATATTTACTTCTCTGAACCTCTGTCTAGCAGGGCGACTGACATGATCCCTGGGGGAAATTTCCTATCTACCATCCAATCATAAAGGTTCCTTTTGAAGAGGGCCAATGAAGTGCTCTAGTTGACATGTATGGGCAGTCTATTCCAGAGTATGGGGAGTCTGTGGGTCAGGAACCTATCCCTCCAGCATGGTTTATTCATTGTGATGATAAGGTTTAGATCCCTGGAGCGTGTGGCTCTCAGGGATTGGGATTTCTTTAAGTGAAGCATGTCCAACAGCTCAGGGTTTGACATGGCCTTGTATGTTAAGCAGAGATCACCTCTGAGTAGATGATATACCACAGAGTATAGCTGGAGTTTTTTTAGACGGTCAGCATATGGCATCTGCTTTAGGCCTGTGATTCTTTTAGTGAGGTATTTCTGTGGCCTTTCCAGCTGTTGCAGATGTCTTGTGAGGTACATACCAAATGGGGCATTATACTCTATAATGGGTCTAATGAGGATGAGTACAGTGGGATAATGACCTCCTTTTTTCTGGATGAAAAGCCCGTGTGCCACGTAGAAGGATTTCCTGACTGTTGTGGCGATGTGGCTATCGAAAGTGAGACCACTGTCCACTTGTGTCCCTAAGTCTCTCATCACACTTTCAATGTTTAATGTCCTGCCACCTGTGTGGTAGTTCATGGGTACATGTTTTTTTCCAAAGGGGATGACTATACATTTCTTGGCATTAAGCTTGAGCCCATGGCTCTGGCACCAGGCATCTGTTTCTGTAAAGCCCTTTTGTAGAATATCCACATCATTTGGGGATTCAATAATGGCTCCCAGTTTGCAGTCATCTGCAAACGTTGTTAGCCAGAGTCCCTTAGTGTTGGCCTGTACTTCAGAGAAGTAGATGCCAAACAAGAGTGGTCCCAGGACTGAACCCTGAGGTACTCCACTTGTCACTTGTCTGGAGCTGGATTTGGAGTCAGCTACATTTACAGTCTGGGTTATGTCAGTAAGCCAGTTGGCAACCCATTGAGTGATGTAGGGGTTATGCCCAGCATAGTAAGTTTATCAATGATTCCAGAGTGGGGGATGGTGTCGAAAGCCTTGGCGAGATCCAGATAGGCTGTGTGGACCTCCTTACCCTCATCCACAGCTCTGGAGACCGACTTGAAGAAGTCAATCAGATTCAGGAGACAAGATCGGCCCTTCACAAACCCAAACTGGGTGGGGTCCAGTGTCTGGAGGTTGCCAATATCTTTGTTTATAAGTTACATGATAATTCGTTCCAAGCCCTTGCAGATCAGGCTTGTCAGACTGATGGGACAGTAGTTACCGGGATCCAAGGTGGATACTCCCTTGTGGAGCGGGATAACTGTAGCTGTGCGCCACTCAGTGGGCACGAAGCCTGTGATGAGGCTATGATTAAACATGACACTTAGGTGGGGAGCCAGTTCATTTTGTAGTTCATGTAGTACATAGCCTGGGATGTCATCTGGTCCCATGGATGCTGTATTCTTATCTTTGGAGAGTGCTGTTTCTACCTGTGTGGCTGTGATTATCGGAATTTGGCAATTGTTTGGTATTGAGATGGGCCCTTTAGGGGATGAGAGGGGAGTGAACTTGGCACTAAATCAATCTGCCAGGATATTGGCAATATCCTTGGGATCAGTATATTTAATGCCGTTCTGTTGTAGTTCAGAGCAGATCTGAGCATTGCCATTTAGATTCTTGACATAACTATAGAATGCCTTGTGGTTGTCTTTGGAATCTTTGGCAATTTTATTTTCGTAACTAGCTTTTGAGGATTTTATGAGGGATCTCAGCTTCTTACTGAGGCTGGTGAGGGAGTTTTTTCCATCCTGGGATTTTCCTCTTTTCTGCAACAGTTTCTTCTTTCTGTTGTATAGTTTGTGTATAGCAGGGGACCACCAGATTGGCTTCCTTTTTTTGGAGAAGAGCATCTTGGTTCTATTTGGGATGGCACGATTCATGCACGGGTGGATGTGCTCGTACACTGCCTTAGTGTAGGATTTTGCAGTCGAACTTCCAGATCCCGTCTGCAGGGGTGTTGTGAAGTTTGTCACTTCTGACTTCAGTAGCATGAAGTTGGCTTTGGAGAAGTTGTTTAAGGAGGTTTCCTCACTGGAGGTTGGGGGTGGGATGTGGATGTCAAGGGTGATTTGCTTATGGTCAGACCTGACCAATGAGGGGGTGACCACTGGTGTGGAGCATCTATCTCCCATGTTGGTAATGACCAGGTCTAGGATATTGGAGCCCCTGGTGGGACAATGGATTAGTTGATCCAGGGCATTGGAATTTATGAATTCCAAGAACCGTTGGCAAAAGGAGTTGGTACCCGAGTAGTTTTCCCAATTAATGGCAGGGTAGTTGAAATCACCTAGTATTAGTGTGTTTGGTTGTATCTTAATATTTTCCAGTATGTTTAGGAAGGTGTAATGAGAATCTTGGGGTATGGTGGGGGATCTGTAGCAAGCTACAATTTGGATTGCAGTCTTACCTAGTATTAGTTGTACCTGGAGAATTTCAGATTCATTGTGTTGGGCAACTAGCCTGGAGGTGTGAATATCCTTGGTGAATATGGAAACTCCTCCACCTTTAGTGTTTCTGTCTTGGTTTTGTGGCCAAAAAGTGTGGTAAGAATTGTAACCGGGTATTGCAGAGGTGCTCTTTGGAACCTTGAACCAGGTCTCAGTCACTGCACAGATATCGATGTTCTCCATTTTTAGGAGTGCCTCGAGAGAGTGCATTTTGAGGTTTAGACTTCTAGCATTGAGTAGCATTACCTTCAGATTTTGCATGCTTGTATCTGTTACAGTGGTGGTTTTATCCTTTGAACCTTGCCTAAAAAAGGCACTATAGGGGTGGCAAGAGCTTTAGCCAGTAACCTGAATCCCAGGGGTGACAGGTGCAGACCATCTCAGGCAAAGCATTGTGGTTTGTCGATCATGTCTTCCCAGGCAGACAAATACTGGATCCCCCTTGAATGACACCAGAAGCATAGCCAAATGTTGAAGTCAATCCTTTTGTCCTTATACTGTGGTATCATTCTGGGCGAAGGCAGGATGCTACTCAGGGCTAGGGTCATACCTGCCTGGGTCACATGATCCAAGAGCTCTTCCAGTGCTTCCAGTGAATGCATTTTCAGATTTAGACATTTACTGTTCAGCAGCATGACCCTCAGATTGCATGTGTTTGTAGCTGTTATATATTTATATATATTTATATATATTTATGTACATACATATATATATATATATATATATATATATATATATATATTTATGTACATACATATATATATATATATATATATGTGTGTATATATATCTATATATATATTATTTTTTTACCTTTATATATATATATATATATATATATATATATATATATGCGTGTGTATGCATATATGTAAATATATTATATATATATATATATATATATATATATATATATATATATATATATATATATATATATATATATTATGTATAGATTTGTCCACATATATACATCTCCATGCATATATACATCTATATATAGAATACCTGACTGATTCTACAAAATCTTTTCCCTACTGTTGAATGACTCTACTAACTGATATGTTTGAAAAATCATCACCATTTTATAGAGCTCACAGGGTGTAATGGTGCACTACTTTGACTGTAGTTTATATGGCCCTGGTTTCAAGACAAGGCACACCAGTTGCTGCTGGAAAGAGAGGGATAAGAGCAATATTTAAAAGAGGTCCCTAGTTTACGCCCATTAATCCCTATTTTGACAGCCTTTGCACAGATTTGTTACAGTAAGAGGTTCATAGCATGGAGCTGAGATACGACTGCAATGCATATATATATATATATATATATATATATATATATATATATATATATATATATACATATATATATATATATATATATGCATATATATATATATATATATATATATTTGTTTACTTTTCTATATATATCTATATGTATATATTTATATATTTTATATGTATATCTCTACAAATATTATGTATTTATTTTTCTATATATATATATATATATATATATATATATATATATATATATATATATATATATATATATATATATATATATATATATATATATGCATCTCCATATATGTGTATATATATATATATATATATATATATATATATATATATATATATATATATGCATCTCCATATATGTATATATATATATATATATATATATATATATATGTATATATCTATGTCTACATATACATCTGTATGTGTATATATATATATATATATATATATATATATATATATATGTATATATATATATATATATATATATATATATATATATATATATATATATGCATATATATATATATATATATATATATATATGTATATATACATACAAAACTGGATTAATTCTACAGAATCTTTTCCCTACTGTTGAATGACTCTACCGAATGATATATCTGGAAAAGGATCAGACAGCGCTGTAGCTCAGATAGCTTAATGGTAAATTCCTTTGGCTATGGTGGGTAGCATCTGAGGTTCAACACTTGCAAGGGCTGATGATTTTGTTGCTGGGCATAACAAGGGCTGTTGGATACAGAGTGATTAAGGCTCTTTTAAGCAGTTGTAAGCAGGTTTGCATGGGTTTGGGCAGAGCTAAGCGATGCTAACTTACTGTTAACTATGCTTACACACAGTTAGCGCTAAAAGTACTTAATCTGAGCTAGCTTCGCTTAGCAGCACACAGAAACGCTTACTCCAGCTTACTACTGTTTACAACTGCAACTCCCATGCTAATTTCTTTAAAAAAAAAGAAAAAATGGTTGATAGGAAAGAGGTGAATATAGTGGGCACTCAAAGGGAAAAACAATATGAAAGATAGCTAGAGATGTGCAGGATGGGTGTAGGGAAGGTCCATAGCTGTTCATTTCTTCTACAGCAACAGCTGTGCTTATATACAGAATTTGGAGGTAAATTTGGACACTCAAACCCCTGAGAGAGGGGTGAGGAATAACGTGTTTTGAAGCCAATTAGACCAGATTACAAGTGTTCATTGGACATGTGTGTGAAAGTGACAGCTATGTATGGGGCAGCATTATTTTGTAGGAACAGATTGCTCTTTTATTTTTTAAAGTGAGAGTGGGATGTTGGGGAAGGATAGTAGGTATATTTGGGGAGGTAGGTTTGATAGGAAGACAGACAAGACAGCATACAGAGGCGGTATATGACACATGTGGGAGGTAAAAACCTTGGGAAGAGGTGTGGTTGGTATTGGATGCCCACGAGCCTCCAAATGGATAGTGGGACTAAGGTCCCCACCCATGGGCAGTCACCACTGCACCTTCAAGGCCTTAAAGGTTGCTGTGCTGGGGGCTGAGCAGGAGGGGCAGGCTAACCCTCTAGATGTGGCACGCGACCCTCAAGCTGGTATAGCAGATCTCCTAACTCCTTTTGAAGCCCTGCTACACACCAATCCCCAGACCTGGCTTCAGGTGACAGGATCCTGTCCACGCCTGCACCCAAGGGAGATGAGCCCCATCCCCTGAGGCAGTTCCACCTTAAGGTGGTGCAGGACCAACAGATAAGGAGGCCCCAGGGTGGGTCCGACATATGCTGGGGCCCAGTGCCTCAGCCAGTTGAGGCAGGACAAGCAGGGCTGCTGGAATCAGCCTTCCCAGATGTGCTATGGTGTTGCAGTTTTTCAACATATGTTGGTTATTTATAAAAAAATACATTCCACGATTAGTTATAATAGCATGCATAGGTATTCCCATTAACCCAAAACAACAGATCCATATAGCAAACAGAATACATGCATATATGGAACCACAGTGGGCATTATAATGGCATGCATGTTACATTGATAGCAACAGGCCACCAATGACAGTATTTGAAAAGGGAACATTAATAGAAAAACATTTCAATATTTGTAGAACAATAGTACACATGTCCCAACAGCAGGCTTGGTGAAAATCATACCCAATGATTACTGGTGCAGATAAGGTGGGGGAGAGAGAGAGATGTCAATTAACAACTGTATATACTTGAACTGCTCATAACTTTAATATTCATTGCTCTAATTAGTACTCTACAGGCATTAGTTTCATAGGTTCATAGGTCCATAGGTTGGTACTAGGCTATCGGCCCTAGGGCCCACACAAGCCTAGCCATAACAATTCCCTGGCTATTTCTTCTGACAGTATTTACTTCCCTGGATCTCTGTCTAGCAGGATGACTGACATGATCCCTGGGGTGAATTTCCTATCTCCCATCCAATCATCAAGGTTCCTTTTGAAGAGGTCCAAAGAGGCAAACTACTTGACATGTATGGGCAGACTGTTCCAGAGTCTGGGGAGTCTTTGGGTCAGGAACCTATCCCTCCAGCATGTTTTGTTCATTATGACGACAAGGTTTAGATCCCTGGAGCGTGTGTCTCTGAGGGATTTTTTTAAGTGTAGCATGTCCAACAGCTCTGGGTTTGACATGGCCTTGTATGTTAAGCAGAGATAGCCTCTGAGTAGATGATATGCGACAGAGTATAGTTGGAGTTTTTTTAGATGGTCAGCATATGGCATCTGCTTTAGGCCTGTGATTCTTTTAATGAGGTATTTCTGCAGCATTTTCAGTTGTTGCAGATGTCTTGAGAGGTACATACCAAATGGGGCATTGTATTCTATAATGGGTCTAATGAGGGATGAGTACAGTGGGACAATAACCTCCTTTTTTCTGGATGAAAACCCTTAGTGATGAGGTGTGCCACATAGAAGGATTTCCTGACAATTGTGGTGATGTGGTTATTGAAGGTGAGACCACTGTGCACCTGTGTCCCTAAGTCTCCTATCACACTTTTGGTGTTTAGTGTACTTCCATCTATGTGGTAATTCATGGGTACATGTTTTTTTCCCAAAGGGGATAACTATACATTTCTTGGCATTGAGCTTGAGCCCATGGCTCTGACACCAAACATCTGTTTCTGTAAGGATATTTCGTAAAATATCCACATCATTTGGGGATTCAATAATGGCTCCCAGTTTGCAGTCATCTGCGAACTTTGTTAGCCAGAGTCCCTTAGTGTTGGCCTGTACTTCAAAGAAGTAGATGCCAAACAAGAGCGGTCCCAGGACTGAACCCTGAGGTACTCCACTTGTCACTTGTCTGGAGATGGATTTGGAGTCAGCTGCTTTTACAGTGTGAGTTCTGTCAACAAGCCAGTTGGTAACCCATTGAGTGATCTAGGGATTATTGCCCAGCTTAGTAAGTTTATCGATGATTCTAGAGTGGGGGATGGTGTCAAAGGCCTTGGTGAGGTCCAGATAGGCTGTGTGGACCACCTTACCCTTATCCACAGCTCTGGAGACTGATTCGAAGAAGTCAATCAGGTTCAGCAGACAAGATCGGCCCTTCACAAACCCAAATTGTGTGGGGTCCAGTGTTTGAAGGTTTCCAATGTCTTTGTTTATAAGTTCCATGATAATATGTTCCATGGCCTTGCAGATCAGGCTCGTCAGACTGATGAGGTGGTAGTTCCCAGGATCCAAGGTGGATCTTCTCTTGTGGAGTGGGATAACTGTAGCTGTGTGCCACTCAGTGAGCACAAAGCCTGAGGTGAGGCTACGATTAAACATGACACTTAGGTGAGGTGCCAGTTCATTTTGTAGTTCATGTAGTACACAGTCTGGGACATCGTCTTGTCCCATGGATGCTGTATTCCTAGCTTTGGAGACTGCGTTTTTTACCTGTTTGGCTGTTGTTACTGGAATTTGGCAATCATTCAATATTGAGATGGGCCCTTTAGAAGGTGAGAGGGGGGTGAAGTTTGAACTGAATCGATCTGCCAGGATGTTGGCAATATCCTTGGGATCAGTATATTTAATGCCATTCTTTTGTAGCTCAGGGCAGATCTAAGCATTGTCATTTAGATTCTTAACATAACTAGAATGCCTTGTGGTTGTCTTTGGAATCTTTGGCAATTTTATTTTCATAACTAGCTTTGGAGGATTTTATGGGGGATCTCAGCTTCTTACTGAGGCTGATAAGAGAGTTTTTTTGCATCCTGGGATTTTCCTCTTTTCTGCAACAGTTTCTTCCTTTTCTTGTAAAGTTTGTTTATGGCAAGGGACCACCAGATTGGCTTCCTTTTTTGGATGAGAGCATCTTAGTTCTATTGGGGATGGCATGATTCATGCACGAGTGGATGTGCTCATGCAGTGCCTTAGCATAGGCTTCAGCAGTCGAACTTTCAGTTCCCGTCTGCATGGGTGTCATGAAGTTTGTCAATTCTGACTTGAGTAGCATGAAGTTGGCTTTGGAGATGTTTTTTACAGAAGTTTCCTTACTGGGGGGTGGGGGTGGGATATGGCTGTCAAGAGTTTTTAGCTTATGGTCAGACCTGACCAACGAGGTGGTGACCATAGGTGTGGACCATCGATTTCCCATGTTGGTAATGACCAGGTCTAGGATATTGGAGCCCCTGATGGGACTAAGGATTAGTTGATCCAGGGCATTGGAATTTATGAATTCCAAGAACCGTTGGGCAAAGGTGTTAGTACATGAGTAGTTTTCCCAGTTAATGACAGGATATTAGGGTGTTTGGTTGTATCTTAATTTTTTCCAGTATGTTTTTGAAAGGTGTAGTGAGAACCTTGGGGCATGGTGGGGGATCTGTAGCAAGCTACATTTTGGATTGCAGTCTTACCTAGTGTTAGTTGCACCTGGAGAATTTCAGACATATTGTGTTGGACAACTAGCCTGCTGTTGTGAATATCCTTCGTGAATATGGACACTACTCAACCTTTAGTGTTTCGGTCCAGGTTTGGTGGCCAAAAAGTGTTGTAAAAGTTGTAGCCTAGTATTGCAGTGGTGCTCTCTGGAGCCTTGAACCAGGTTTCAGTTACTGCACAGATATCAATGTTCTCCATTTTTAGGAGTGCCTCAAGAGAGTGCATTTTGAGGTTTAGACTTCTAGCATTGAGTAGCATTACCTTCAGATTTTGCATGTTTGTACCTGTTATGGTGATGGTTTTGTCCTTTGACCTTCGCCCTTTGCCTAAATAAGGCACTATAGGGGTGGCAAGAGCCTTAGCCAGTAACCTGAATCTCAGGGGCGACAGGTGCAGACCATCTCTGGCAAAGCATCATGTTCTGTCTATCATGTCGACCCAGTCAGACAGATACTGGATCCCCTTTGAATGACATCAGAAGCTTAGCCAAATGTTGAAGTCAATAATTTTGTCCTTATACTGTGGTATCATTCTGGGAAAAGGCAGGATGCTACTCAGGGCTAGGGTCATACCTGCCTGGGCCACATGACCTGAGAGCTCTTCCATGTCTCTTTTCATGTAGTCCAGGGAGGTACATCTCAAGTTATTCACTCCAACATGGACAATGACAGAGTCATATCTGTACTTGTGGAGTGACTTGAGTGCATGCATTATGTGGTGGAACTTGGCACCCGACAGGCAACTGACTAATTTTCTCCTTGTTCAGCCTGGTGAGTGGGACATCATTGTGCCTGACTATAGAGTCACCTATGACTAAACTGTGTACATTGTCTTGCATTAGGGGCTGTTGTTGGGTGGCACACTGGTGTTGTGAGCTATGCAACACTTTGGTTGTGACTGGTGTTTGTTTGCGTTTCAGCTTTGGAGGTCCTTGTTGCTTGGGCAGGTTACTTTTAAGAGCCTCCACATATGTGGGTTTATTGTTGCTATTTGTGGGTGTTGCTGGTGTGGGTTTAGAAGGGCTATGTGTTACATGAGGTGTAGTGCAGGTATTAACCTTCTCCTCTTGATTCTCTAGCACAATCTTGGGTGGAGAGAGCTGTGCTTCTAGTTTGGATATGTAAGTGCAGCTCTCGCAGGTTGTAGTGTTGGGTGGTAGGAGAAGAGGGTTGTCTGTGTACATGAGGCAATTGCTGCATTGCCCCAGTATGCCCAAATTCACCAGGTGGACAGGAGTAATCACTGGAAGCTGACCCTTGGACATGCCTGGTTTGGTGCTTTTTTTTGTAAAGTACAAGAGCTGTTTTCCCTTACCTTAGCAAGTACTATGCAATTGTAGGTTGTTTAGTGCCTACAATTAATTTCTCCTTATTAAAAAGGAGAGTTGAGTGCTTGTATCAGTTTAAGACTTCCTAGTGCTTTCCAGCAGGTTTTAAAGCAAGTGCTAGTCACAGGGATGCTTAACGGTAAGATGAAAAAAAAATGGTTTATCCTAAATACTGCAGTGTGCACTAGAGGAGTTAGATGTGAAAGTAGGTAACTTAAGTTTTACCTGTCTAAAAAGCTAAGTTTTAGTGGAGAGTCACTATTTTTTAAAACAGCAAGATAGATTAAAAGGCAGTAGTCACGTTTGTATTCTGGTACTATGGAATACAGTAGGATGGCCAATAAATTTAAATAGTTGAAGGGGAGTGAATTCACAAAATGATAATTTTGTGCCTACTCAGACAAGCCAGTAAAAACATAGAGGAAATGAGATATATGGTCAAATTAACATAAGGGGAAGGCAACTAGAAAGACAGTGGTGTTTAAGAACACTACAGTAACCGGATGGGAGGGTGGGGTGAAAAATTTTGCCTGACTCACAAGAGACAGATCTGTGGTCTCTTTTTAAGTTTTAATATGCAGTTAAAAACAGAATACAAGTAAAACACAAGGTAAATAAAACAAATCACAGTATTCAAAATAGAAAAAGGCAATAAAGTAATACAACAAATAAAAACAAACTGACCTTTCCCTCACAGCAAAGTGTAACAGAGTCTAGGTGAGCCTTTCTAGTAAAGCTCTGAAATGTGTTATTTATTATTACCTCACTTTACAACAACCTGTGGCCTTGGGTTGGGCTGTGGTATGTTTGCACACAGTGTATAACTACAGCCTTCTTATAGCTACTTTATACCTTTTCTTACCTGGCAGACCTGTGGAATAAATTTCTGTTAACACTACCTGACTGTTTCTGCCCATATTCACATAGTCAGGATTACATAAATACACTCATACTGTGTGTGTGTGTGTGTGTGTGTGTGTGTGTGTGTGTGTGTGTGTGTGTGTGTGTGTGTGTGTGTGTGTGTGTGCTACTGCCATACTTTGCCTTGATTTCTATCGGTCACCCTGGTTGTTGGCAGCAGTGACCACTAGCTGTGACAGCGTAACACTTGGGGAACATTTCTTGGGTGAGACTACTTGGTGTATGTACTTATCTTGCTGTCATTTGCAGCCTTGGGGATGGACAGTAGGTGTTGGACACAGTATAACTACAGCCCTCTTATAGCTACTTTATACCTTTTTTTTCCTGGCAGACCTGTGGAGGAAATTTCTGTTAACACTACCTGTCTGTTTCTACACATGTTCACAAATTCCTGGGTGAAATTATGCATACAGCTTACTACCACTCCCGGGATTCAAACCATGCCTGTTTTTGCAAAAAAAATGCAACAAGTTTGCACTGTACCAAAATGAGCTATTCAGAAACTGCTGTCTTGTGGTTGACTGTTTTCTTGGTTGTACAATCTGAAGTTGTAATTCTGACATTCATGCATAGCACATATGTCTTGTATAGCACAGTGTAGAAAACACTGTTTAACACAACATTACTATTACGATATTAGATCTTGGTGCATGCAACATTTCATACAGTTAATCTCCTGTTTTATAACTCCACAATGTGTTTAATGCTTTCAGAGCTACAGTTGCTATGCCTAAACTGTACACATTTCGATTCATACAATACCAAAGTAAACACAACCAGTCTGGGGTTTTGACTTTTATTGACAAGTACTTACACTTTTATTGATATATAACCTGTATGTCACTATTACTCTCCTACTGGCTTGCTTATTCAGTACACACCATACCCATTTTTAAATAACACAAGCTGACATTCTACTCATTTTTATTTGTTTGCCCTGAATATTACAAGCTAGATTATTACTTACCAACCTCGAAATGCATCCTTTTGAGCCTGCTGCTGTGGGCGTCCAAGTTCACAGCCCTCTCATCTGCAGCTGTACAGGGGATAAAAAAAAAACATTTATGCATACCTATCCATCACATACACAGGTTGAACTTTGGAAAACACTTATTGTGACTGATACTTACACACACCTGGAGCATTCCCTGCCTGGGCATCTTGGACCCACTGGTCCAAGAGTGCCATCTTCCTCCGCTTCAAGTCAGAAAAGTGGTGCCAGACCTGCTCACCAGTTCAAGGGATGCCAGTGGCACTGGTGAGATCGTGGGTGAGATGGTCCCTGGCCTCCGCTTTGCATTGGGAGCCCTGGTACAGGCCCTGCAGCAGTCTCATGTCATGGTTTTCTACAAGGAGTCCAACCATGACCCTGGACTCCAGAAGTAAAAAGTATAATAAAATGTAGTAAAGTTCTCTTCAGTATACTACATTTTATTATACTTTTTACTTCAAATTTTACTGTTCATTAAAAGGAATTTTATCACCCATTTGTACGCTTCTGTGGTGGTGTCACAGGATTCTTGTTTGCTGTTTAAATTTCACTGGTACACCTTTGACAGTTACAGGTACTCTATTCTACTGGACTCCTGAATGCTCCAGCACTGCACCCGAAAGCGCACACCTTCACCAACACCAGCCATAGTGCCTACAGTAGGGAGCTACAACTGGTTATGGTCTGTATTCTCACCTGCAAGGTTTAAATAGGGCTGGTTTCTTATCCTTTGCCATGATTGGACAGTTTTGAATATGCTGAGCTAAGCTAACCACCAGGCAAACTCGCTTAGCAAAGATAAGCATTGCTTAAAGAGGTAGATGCTAAGCCCTGCTTACCAGTGTACAAATCCACTTAACTACACAAATTCTTGCTTAGAATTTAGATTTAAACAATGCTTGTACTGGCTAAGCATAGCTGAGCACAAGTTACCATTGTTCAGCTTTGCTTTTACAGACTATCAGGATTGTGGGGTTAATTACTCATAAATGACATATTATGATATGTATGTTTACCTTCCATAACATCCCCCTATGTGCTTTCATTACATTGCATTCTTTTGTGACTAATCTGTATGGTACACTTGCATTTATATGGGGGGGGCACATCTGTACTACACTGACACCTCACATTTGGACCTGCTACACTACAGTGGTTAAGAAATATATATTATTCACTATCACAGTAAGACGCTGACCGGTTCGACTCTCAGCTAGAGCATCTTCTGTGTGGAGACATGGGTGAATGGGCGTACCTTCGTTGAACGTTGTGCATCAGGGCTGGCAACTCGGCACGTAAAAATCATCTGCCAATCATTAGTGGACTGGAGTTCCGCTGTGGCGACCCCTAACCAGGAAAACCCGAAAGACACAACAACAACAACAACCTATTGATAAGAAAATATACTTTAGTGCTGTTTTCACAAATAAAAAGGAATGGACTACATTGGGGCTTGAACTGTGAATGCTTACATACAAAGTGAAAGCTCTACCCACTACACTATTTCACTTTTGACCATGCTAGCTGTATATTTCTATTTAGCTCATTGGGATGTGTAAGCTAGGCTGAGCATACCTACGCTTAAACTTGATTGGAGATTGAAAAAAATAAATAAACATGTAACATTGTTCTTATAAACTGAGAAACCTGATAGAATGTATCAATTTGTGTTAGAGGATATTTTATGAATGAAAGGCCAAAAATATTAGGAAATAATCTGAACACTCTGCGAAAATCTGGACAGTTAAGTGCTATGTTGTGGGGGGGCTGTGCTTGTATGTACAGTGGAACTGTTAGCTGCTATGGAATTACCATATGGCAATTCTAGAGTGCAGGGGCTGTGTGTACTGTGTGAGCACTGCTCAGAAATGCCCCCTGCACTCATTCTTGTTTCATGGCCATCTAGTGTAAACAGCGATGCACCCTCAATATGCAGGGTGCGCTGCTTTCCTAGATGGCCACGGAACTCTCTTTGCAAGAATAACACTATTTTTGCACGGAGCCTGATGAATCCCGGGGAGAGTGTTTACAAAAATATATGAAAAAAATAGGACACTGCCACATTTACATTAATAACACCAAAACCAAATGTGATTCTGTCATGTTGGTGGTGGTATTTTTCTAGCAGTGTATATTTATAAAAAAATGACATAAGGACATGGTAGGTAATATAAAGACATTCTGACATATATTTGGTAAAGTAGTTATGACTCATCTATATTTTCATAACCGCATTAATTTCGTAAAAGTTGTGAGACTCACAGGTGAAGAAATGGTACCATTTTATATAAATTATTAAAACACACAATGTTGCCACTTATACCTGTCATCTCACACTGATGGTTTTGATTAATATTGTTTTGAAACACTGTGAAATTATTGTATAAATAATTTGCACAGATTTGGCATTATCAAAAAACAGAAGTATTTTATCCTCTGTTGTCATATAGCATTGCAAAACTCTTGAACAGGTGAAAAATGCCATCACTAATATATATTGGGACTATTTTGCACACTTATAGAAATATAACATTTTGTTTGACCATTAACAACAAAATACCATTTTTCTTTCATAAATCTGTAGTATAATATCAGCATGTACAGACATACCTTCGATGCTAATACTGGTGTTTTGCCCATGGTCTACCAAAGAGAGAACATATTTTGCATTTTTGTAACTTACACCATTTATCAGATACCACAAATCTAATGAAATGTGTTTTTAGTAGAGGATTGTACATAAAAGCTTTTAGGAAGCAAGTGGGTTCTTGGCTTAGAAGGTCCAAGGAAGCAAAGGTGTTAATCAGCCTTGTGTAGTGCAGGATTAAATGAATTAAACAGCTATGAGTTTGATTTATTTATGTATGTATGTATTTAGTTATTTATTTGTTTGTTTGTGTGTCAAGTTTGATTTGATGGGGTATGAATGTAATGAACTGCCCATGGTACTAATCTTGCTAGCTACTGCTGTTATACATGAACTTCATCAGATAAGTAAAAACTTAAACACAAGTGTTTTAAAAAGAGCAAAGTTATGTAATACAAACATGCGACCAATCAAATAATCAATAGTGTAGAGATATGACTTTTTAAAAAGTAGGCAAATTAATGTTATCATTCAGCTTTTTTAAGAAGCATTGAATTTTAATTGCAATATTTGCTCATGTCTTTCTAAATCTGAATCAGTATCTACACTTCAAATATTTTTTAACTCATTACATTCTTTCTGTGTGCACGTACACGGCATTTTTAACATCTTTGGATTCAATGGCATGAACATGTTCAGAAAATGTCTCTTGATTTCCTCGTGGTCTTTCCTATATGAAAAGTTTAACAGGGTAGGCATTGCTTATAAAATACATTGTTACTTTCAGAAGTAATTTTGCACGATATATAAACAGTTTTGCCAGTATATGCATTCATCACATAGAAACTATTAGCCATAAATTGGCATTGTCTGAACCCAACACTTGAAACGGTCCCACTTTCCTTATTAGTGAATGACACCTGAGCTAAATACTTTCTATTTTCTAAATAATCCATAGAATTCATGGACCTTTTATTAGAAAACTTGCAAGCCTCATGCACAAAATATGTTAGGGCTTCATGGCCTCTTATGTTCCTAACAACATTTTAAGAGCCGTTTTCTTACCTGTAAAACTGAAAGGTCATGGAATGACCTGCCTCTATGTTCAAAGGATTTCCAACAGTGTGTTTAAACCTGCCTTAGTAATGGGGGAGCTCCTCTTGTCTAGAACCTAATAGAGTGATAAGAGCCTCCTCTGCTAATGAGTCAGGATACAGCTGTCTCAAAAAATGTTAATAATAGCCTTATACTTTACCTAAAAAAATCCCATCACCAGTGGTGAGCCTTAAGGTGTGAATATACAGACTTTTCACTATACTTCACCTGGTATGTGAGGGACACCTACCAAAATAGTTCAAATGTTTCTTGCCACTGACGTGCATTCTGTAAATTTCTACTGATAAAATGACACCTAAATCTTTCTAAAGCATTATGTCCACATAACTAATGTCTTAAACATGCATATTCATGTCAAATTTCAAATACGTAGTAACAGTGTTCAGATATTAGAAAAATTATTACCAAAGCAAACCAAAAATATTGTCAGTAAAGTGCACATGCATCTTACAAAACTTCAGCCTCATCTTAGGCTAAAACAAACATGTTGGCATATGTAGAGACTATTACTCCCCCATAGCCTCCCCCATAGCTATACTTCAGATCTCCTGATAAAGTATAAACATAAAATAAATACTAGGCAGTGTTAAATCTAAAAAAAAATAAGATCTATGTTAATGCTCAGTCATTCACAAAACTTATCTCAAAGCACCCTAGCAAGGTCAATATCATATTTAGGTATGCCAGTACAACAGGGTATAAGGAAACCATGTCCAAAGTTACAAAAATGGGGTGTGGAGTACTTCTTGCAACCTGGTCCTTTATTCAGCATTTTACCTTGCTGACCACAGGTTTAAGACTATGCTCAAGCATTGCAGTTAGAAGTTCAGTTTTTGCAACTGTTGCTGCTTTGAGAGGTCGAAAAGGAACATTGCACAAAGTTCTTATGTATTTTTGATATACCAAAAATCACTCGTGGTATTGGGTGTGCAGGAGTTAAAAAAATCTTAAATTGTTATTGGAAAACACTCCTTCATAAAACAATCCTATAAGCTGGTAGTCAATGTTTTTTAACTAGGAAAAAAAAGTAAAAACCTTCTATCAACCTTTAAGCAGTTTGTAGCTTCAGCCAACAATACATGTACATATCAGCCTGCATTCTGCACCCTGATCTTCACTATAAATAGTTTGCTTACATCAGCATATGATTTCCAATCCTTCTGCTAGAAAATGCTGTGTGGGTAAAACATTATCATTCCTTTCTTTCTCTCTCCATGCCATCTGCAACAGGAGCACAAGACAGTAAAAGAACCTGGGTTGTCTGATGCTCACTTGGGGGTTTATTCCTATGTGCCAACATAATTGACAATGTAGTCCTTTTAAGTAACTCCTGTATACTCTTTTATATCTTTTTATTTGAGTTATTGAACATTTCTGAGGCATAGCCCCAATTATGTTAAAGTCTGTTTTCTCCAGCTCCACAGCCCTCACTACAGATTGCTAAGATTCTGTAGTTCGGTGAAAAATCACTTTTGCAAAAGTGAGTTTGCCCGTTTCAATTTCGTAAAAATGTATTTTCAGTGAACAGTCCTAGATCCCGATATATATATATATATATATATATATATATATATATATATATATATATATATATGGTTCTAGGTCATAAGATCGACAGCCACTTTCACCGACAACAGAAACATCGACACCACATTATCGACAAACCATAAACACGACACCTCACATGCCCGACAAACAAGTAACCGACGGTCCACAAACACGAAACCCCATACACTGCACACACCACAATAACAACAATCAACTAGCAAAACACATCCCCTTATCCAAAAACCACACACAGAACACAAGCACACCAAAATCCTCACAAACCCACACTAAACCTCACACACACAACTATGTACAACCCTAACCCAAACCCTTACCCTAAGGTCCGTCACTATCGCACACTCAGCTAACCCGCTTCTAACCCTAACTCACTTAACCCACCCCTAACCCAAAAATACCACTACCAAGACACTTACATAACCCGCCTCTAACCCTAACTCACTTAACCCGCCCTAACCCAAAAACTGCCACTACCAAGACACTTACCTAACCCGCCTTTAACCCTAACTCACTTAACCCGCCTAACCCAAAAATACCACTACCGACACTTACCTAACCCGCGCCCTAACCCTAACTCACTTAACCCACCCCTATCCCCACAGACTGTCACTATCCACACTTACCTTACTCACACCCTAACGTCCGTCACCACCGCATACTCACACAGCCTTCTTTCCAACTCACTATCCCTGGCGCGGGCGTGTTCATCCAGAAGGCCGGTCTTCCGAGTGTCGATCATCTGGCGCCCGCTAATCCGTTGTCGGTTATATCGGCTGTCGATCTTCTAACCTAGACCCATATATATATATATATATATATATATATATATATATATATATATATATATAGATAGATATATATATTATGCTGTGGTTGGCTTCCTATTTGCGAGAAAGTAATCTCTTTTTGTCTGTGAGTTGCTTAAACTGATAGAGCTGCTTTCTGTTTTACCTGTTCCATTTTGTTTTCTGTTTTAGGAAATCTGTTTGGCCTGGTGTTTTTGTTCTTTGTGGCAGATGGACACTTAAACTATCGAGGCTGCACATTTTGTGTGCTTTTTTCATTGGTTAATTTGTTTCTTGAGTGACATTTAAATGCACAGAGTATATCTTTCCCCTTGTCTTTTCTGATAAGTCTCAAGGCCTGCAAAAACTAAAAGCACTGCTGTTGACTCCCTGCTGGTCATTTTCCCACCCAGCCCCTAAACTTGGTGATTTTTAAGCTGCCCACCCTTACTGTAAATTGAGCTTCATAAGCTTCTCTCTTTCTACACTGCTGTTGATATCTTGAATTATTTATTTGCCTTTCCTTGTGCATATTTTGAAAAAAAAGAAAGTGCGTTTTGTCTCTTATTGTCTGTTCTGCTAATTTACTTGCTCAAAGAGAACCATGTTTGAGCACTGAGCAGCATCACTGGATAGGTTAACTATATATTACATTAAAGTAAGCATCCATCCCTCATCCACTTACAAATACCCACCACTCCTATCCCCTCCAAAGTACACAATATGACCTGGAGCCATGGGTAAGCACTTTTCTGCTATCTCTACATCTAGCTCGGTGGACATGGTATCCTGAGGCAATGTAGCAATTGCCTTGTGTACAGTTACAACCACTTAATTCTCAGGCAGACAAATACAGTATACGAGAGATGCTTTTGCACATTGATGCTGGAGGCGAGACTCACATGCAGAAACAAAAAACAAAAATCAGGTTGTCACTGACACACACACACACACACACGCACACACACACATGCACACGCACACACACACACACACACACACACACACACACACACGCACGCACGCACGCACGCACACACACACACGCACACACACACACGCACACACACACACACACACACACACACACACAGGACCAGACATATAGACTCATCTATGTGGAGGTGCTCCCTTGCAACTTGCCCAAACCTCAAAGGCCTTTCAGTCACATTCCTCAGAAACTCTCTATGCACACAAAGAAGACAATTCCTATCACACCACATAAAGCCACATCTCATTGTGTCTCATCTACCAAGCCCATAAGGAGAAACATCCCATAACCCAATACTCTGGTAATTGGACACTCCATTGTGAAGCAGACTGATGTCAATTTTGCCAGAATGGATATCTTGAAGATTAGAGTTAATTGCCTGTAAGAGGCAAGGATCAGCCAGATCAAATAAGCACTTTGGTTACTTACCCTCAAGTACCAGTATGACTCTATTATTGTCCATGAGGGCAGGAATAATCTGAGACATATAACTTGGACTATATGAAGTCAGACATGATTGAGCTCTCAGAATATATGTCACAATCAGGTATGAACCTAGCACTAAGCAGCACGCTACCATCTCCAAGAATGATGCGACAGTACCAACAGAAAATGATCAAATTTAACAACTGTCTTTGCTACTGGTGTCATTCTAAAGGTATCCAATAATTTCCAAACTGGAAGAACATGGTTGAAAGGCCACGTTGCTTTGACAGGGATGTTCTTCGCCTATCAACACTAGGCTTTTGGGTATTGGACAAAACATTATCCACCTCTACAGTGCCTTTTTTAGGCATTGTCAACAGACAAACCTTTCCGCATAGCAAAAGCTACTCAGGACAAGACAAAGGTGTTACTGCTCAGTTCTAGGAGTGTCAATAAGAAACTGCACTCCCTAGAAGTATTCTTCACTCTGGAGAATGCTGACATCTGTGCAGTTAGTGAAACATGGTTCAAAGCCATGGAAAGCACTCCAGCTGTGCATGGCAATAATGGCTTTCATACATTCTGACCACCCACTGGACATGAAAGAGCAAAAGGTGGAAGTGTATCTATCTACATAAACTAAAGGCACACCTTAGGGCTGGTCAAACAATATGATATGCTTGAGCTACTTCATGCCCACCTAACAATGGAAAAAATCCATTACCATATTCTTGCT
The DNA here is from genome assembly GCF_019279795.1 of Protopterus annectens. NCBI lineage: Eukaryota > Metazoa > Chordata > Ceratodontiformes > Protopteridae > Protopterus > Protopterus annectens. Next base: position 835,974,503 of record NC_056729.1, on the reverse strand, counting down.
AGCTACAGGTGCCCCACTATGAACCAGTAAACCTATACATTATACTTGAAGTTGCTAGAATCACTCACCATCCAGCCTAATATCAATCACATGGGTGATTTTAACTACCATTAACTGGGAGACATACACAGCTGCAAACATGCAGGCCCAAAGATTTCTTGACATTGTAAATTCAAATGCTCCAGAGCAGCTAGTCTGCACCCCCACTAGGGGGTACAAATGTCTTAGATCTGGTACTCACAAATATGGGTTAGTGCTGCACCTCAACAAGTGTAATGTTTTCACTGGTAAGATCAGATCACAATGCATTCTCCCATGAAATAAAGTTACAGAGGGCATGGCCAAGATGCCAGTCCAAAAGCAGCAGAAATCCATAGCTCTGCTTAGATTTTAATATCCTGACAGGAAATATACTTTACTTTTTAGAAAAATCTGACTAAAACTATACTAAAAGATAGATTAACACAGACTCTTTATTATTTTCTAAAAATTAATACATAGTCAAGAGAATTTTTATTTATTCCTGTCAATAAGTTTTCTACTGGAGATCTCAAGATGAGCAACGTGAAGAACCCACCCCAGGAGAGTGCATTGAAGAAAGAACTACATCTTATAATAACAAACATCCAATAACTGTAACTAAAAATGGGCACACTTGAAAACAAAATGAATATTATCAAATAAGAATGCAGTAAACAACTGGAACTTCTAAATGGAATTGTAAAAAAAAACAATCTGAACAGATTATTGCCATAGAGGAAACAGTAACTGACCTAGATACTAGAGTGACAGAAAATGAACATCAAAATGAATTTCTGCTGAAACAAAACACCAGCCTGACTGAGAAACTGGAAAACCTTGAAAGTAGATCAAGAAGAAATAACACTTAAAGAAATCCCAATAACTCAGAGCCATATACTCCAGGGATCTAAATCTTGTCATCACAATGAACAAAGCATGCTGGAGGGATAGGTTCCTGACCCATAGATTCCCCAGACTCTGGAATAGACTGCCCAGACATGTCAAGCAGAGCTCCTCTTTGGCCCTCTTCAAAAGGAACATTGACAATTGGATGGGAGATAGGAAATTCACCCTGGAGATCATGTCAGTGGCCCTTCTAGACAGGGGTCCAGGGAAGTAAATATTGTGGGAAGAAATAGCCAGGGAATTGTTATGGCTAGGCTTGTATAGGCCCTAGGGCCACTAGCCTAGTACCAACCTATGAACCTATGAAACTATGAAAAAGAAGAGGGTGCTAACATGATTCAATTCCTCAATAAGTGGTTTCCATCAGCAATAAACATGCCTGAATCCCTCTCTTTTGGAATTGAGAGGGCTTATCAGTCCCTGGTAAATCCAGCTTCATTTCTGAGTTCATCTAACCCCAGGTTTATAATAGTCTTTCCTCTCAAGACAAGGACTTAGTGCTGAAATCAGCTTGGACTAATTCCCATATCAAGATGGGTGAAAAAGTTTTTCGCTTTGACAATGACTGCACCTCTACAGTCATACCCAGAAAAAAGGAGTGTGTTCCTCTAATTAAGTCCTTGAAAAATGTCAATATTAAAGCTCAAATTATTTTTCCTGCAAGAATAAAAATCACTTTGCCAGAAGGAGTGCACATCTTTGATATCCTACAAGAAGCAGTAGAATTTATCCAAAAGAAGAAAATACTATCGGACATAGAAGAAATGGAATGGTCATCCCAGAGTTTGAAGAGACAGACAACAAAAAATGGATGATCTGTGAAGGGAGGGTCAAACAAACTAATAACCTAAAGGACAAATGAATACATTCCTTCAAATTTTAAATGCTTTTTTTTATTAATCATAATATATTTGATTCTGGAAAGCCTCTATGCTGTAAGGTAATGTGAATAATTTTTTATTATTAACTTTCTCTTTTCCCTTCTATATCTACTTCTTGTGAGTAGGGAACAGGTTGAGGAGACCCTGGAGAGGTGGAGATATGCTCTAGAGAGGAGAGGAATGAAGGTCAGCAGGATTAAGAATTATGTGTGTGAATGAGTGGGAGGATAGAGGAATGGTGAGGATGCAGGGAGTAGAGTTGACTAAGGTGGATGAGTTTAAATACTTGGGATCAACAGTTCAGAGTAATGGCGAGGGTCAAAGAGAGGTGAAGAGAGTACAGGCAGGGTAGAGTGCATGGAGAAGAGTGTCAGGAGTGATTTGTGACAGACAATTACCAGTAAGAGTGAAATGGAAGGTCTACGAGAGGGTAGTGTGACCAGCTATGTTATATAGGTTCATAGGTTCATACTAGGCTATCTGCCCAAGGGCATTTATAAGCCTAGCCCATAGTTATGTGGCTTTCGCCACCCCTTTAGTTTGAATAAAAACTATGCCTATCATTTTGCTGTGCCTCTGTCAAGCAGTGACACTGAAGTAATCCCTGGGGTATATCTGCAATCTCCCATCCATTGGTCAAGATTCCTCTTGAACAAGGCCAGAGAGGTGCTCTGCCTCACATGTACCGGGATTTTGTTCCACAGCATAGGAGTCTCTGGGTGATGAATCTGTCCCTCCAGCACGTTCTATTTATAACCATGTCAAGGTTTAAGTCTCCGCCCTTGTGGTTCTGAGGGATCTAGATTTTTGAGGTGAAGCATATTCATCAAATCTGGGTTTGACATGGCCTTATATGTCAGGCACAGGTCACCTCTGAGCAAGCGGTATGAGACTGAATAGAGCTGGAGTTCTTTCAGTCGGGCAGCATAAGACATATTTTTGAGACCCTTTATCCTTTTGGTGAGGAACTTTTGGGGCCTTTCAAGCTGCAGCAGGTGTCTGGTCAGATACATTCCGAATGGGGCATTGTACTCAATCATAGGTCTAATGAGTGATGAGTACAGGGGGATGATGACCTCCCTTGATCTAGATGTGAATCCCTTCATGATCAGGTGGGCAATATAGAATGTTTTCCTAACTACTTTAGCAACATGAGTGTCAAATGAAAGGCTACTGTCAACCTGGGTCCCCAGATCCCTGATGACTTTTTCTGTGCTCAATGGATTGCCACCTATATGGTAGCTAGGGGTAACCTTGTTTTTCCCGAAGGGTATGACTATGCATATGAGTTGGAGACAGTGGCAATGACAAAAAGGCAGGAGTCAGAGCTGGATGTGGCAGAGTTAAAGATGTTAAGATTTGTACTGGGTGTGATGAGGGTAGACAGGATTAAGAATAAGTATATTAGAGGGTCAGCCCAGGTTGGATGGTTTGGAGACAAAGCCAGAGAGGCGAGATTGCATTGGTTTGGACATGTGCTGAGGAGGGATGCTGGGTATATTGGGAAAAGGATGCTAAGGATGAGGTTGCCAGGTAAGAGGAAAATAGGAAGGCCTAAGATAAGGTTTATGGATGTGGTGAGAGAGGACATGCAGGTGGTTGGTGTGACAGAGCAAGATGCAAAGGACAGGAAGAAATGGAAACAGATGTGGCGACCCTTAATGGGAACAGCTGAAAGAAAAAAAAGATCTACTTCTAATTACATATAGTTCTAGGTATTTAAATAACATTCTCTCTCTTTCTCTCTCTCTCTCTCTCTTCTTTCTTCCTATTCTTTTTTGTTACCAATGTTCCTTTTCTCTCTTTTCCCCATTATAAGTACTTTACATACTTTTCCCTTTTAAATAACTACAAATGATGTATGTCTTCTAAATATTCAGTAATAGTATAATTTGACTAAATACCAAAATTCACTTTTTTGTAGTGGGACAGTGCTGGGGTAACAAGGTGCTTCTGATTAGTGTTTCTAACCAGATGTTTTAGACTCTTTGTTTGGATAGATTTAAACATTAATATAGTACATTAATGGTGTTTTATAGATAGCTAGATATAAGTTTTATAAATATATATATATATATATATAATATATATATATATATATATATATATATATATATATATATATATATATATATATATATAGACTAGGTTTCCTTTCTCTCTTTGACCTGGTTAACTGGTGGGTAAATGATTGAAATGTTATAATATGATTTCTGATTTGAGGCAGCTGTTGTTACTTCTAAATAGCCGTTTTTATATGAAAGGGTTAATTTTTTTTGTGATGTTGAGGTGTTATGAGGAAAATGGTGGTCTGTGTGACTGTTCTCATTGTGGAGAGTCATGACATGCACTGCCAATGCAGCTTGAGCATTTTTCTTTTTTTGCTTTCTGTAAACTTTAAAAACTTCAAGAACTGAATTTCCCACTGAAAATGATTTTTTCTTCACTAGAGACAACTTATGTTGTGCATGAGCCTATTTACATACTTTTTAACAAGTTTATAAAGCTGCAGCTTGACGAAACAACAGTGATGACATCATTTGACCTTTTGAATTTGTTAAATGGTTGCACTTAGAATTCTTTTCTCCTTTTATTCTGTTATCCTTCACTTGATACTTTAAATGATAATAATTAGTTCTGATGAAAGTGTTTAACTCCACCTATGTTCTCTTATGCATACATGCATTCTGCAGATTCAGTGACACTATTAGTAACTAAATGACATTAAATGAACTGGGAGCCGCATTAGAAAACTCATTATGCATATTAACATCAGACTTATGTTATATAACTAAACCTTTAGTAACTAAACAGAGGGTTTTGAGACCCTTTTTTTCTCTTCTCTCGCTCTCTCTCTCTCCCCACTTCCTGATGAAAGATGTCAACATAGATATTGTTAATATATATGAGTAATATGTGTATAATTGCAAAATATAATAGCTATGTTGTAATAAGTGTTATATATATATATATATATATATATATATATATATATATATATATATATATATATATTCAACAGATCCTTACATGAAAAATGTTAGATAAATGACTGATAAAATGATTAAATCATCTGATGTTTCTCAAAAAGTCTTGGAAATATTGACAATTTTCTTAGCCTTCAGCTTCTAATGTTTATACATACTTTGATCTGATGTGTATTTCTGGCATATCTATGTATTACAGGTTCTATTATCATATGTGACATTTTCATATAACTTCAGATATATGGGACACTCTCATTCTAATGTATATTTCATGGATTCAGATTTCTTTAGTTGCTTTCATAATGGTTTTTATTTTTGGTTTTTATACTATATTCTAAGTCTTTTGATATTGGAGAGGTGGTGGATGGATAGTTTAGTTAAGTTTTTAACTAAACCAGAAACTCTATGTTTCATGTATGTGTTTGTAAATAATTTGGGGCTTTTGAAAGTAGTGCTTAACACACATTATGCATCCATAATAGGTAAGTTTTCAGTAGATTTCAAGTCAACAAGGAAGGAAGGTCTTTCAGTTAGTAATAACATACACATTACAGTCAATGGCTTATAAATGTTTATCATTAAATGTTAATGGTTTCAACAATAATGTCAAAAGAGCTGGTTTGCTTAAATATTTCAAAATGCATAAAGCCCAGATCATTTTTACAGGAAACCCATCTATTAAAAAATATCTACAAAAATACTTATTCAATGCCTATACCATTCTGGCTGATTCATGTTTTAAGACTAAGAGAAGGGACACTCTTATTCTATGGAAAAATACTTATAGTGTGCCAAGAATTATAGATACAATTTCAGATAAAGATGAGATGCTAAGCATGGTTATTTTGGAAATCATTTGGAAATATTATACTTTGAGTAGTACATACTAGATACCAGGACTGAGTACTAAATATGTTGACAAATATCTGGACCTGATTACTTTAAATGCAAAAGGGGAAATGATAGCAACAGGGGATTTTAACTGCCTATTATCAGGCAATGATACATCTAAAAATGGTTAAATAAAACTAACATCTCAAGCCAAGAAGGTAAATGACTTTACAAACCAGATGAACCTTAAAGATATACACGGTCTAAGAGTACATTATTCATTATTCCTTATTCTATACTCTCTGTTAATATTGGTTTGGTACACAAGCAAACATTGATAAGGTCTTTGTATCAAATAATATATACTCTAAAATAAGTGATGTATCTCTAAAGACATGTCCACTTTCGGACCATAATGCTATAAACTTTATATTAACTATGCATACAGATGATTTAAGATTTCTACAGATAATTCCTGCTTACATAACTAAGTTAAAAGACTTTAGGGAATAGATAATGAAAGAAATAGACATGTTTATGGAAACAAATGATAATGGTGAAGTGACTAATACTATACTATGGGACACACTTAAAGTTTATATATATATATATATATATATATATATATATATATATATAGTAGAATAAAATATTGGTACTTTAAAAATGAGATAGTGGGACAAAGAACTTTTACACTTAGAAAAAAACTTAGACAAGTTAAGAATGGATGCAAAACCATATAACAAAGTAGCACATAATGAAATTACTAAGTTAAATCAAAAATACTTAGAAATTCTAAATCATAAGATAGCTATAAACCTGGAGAAATTGAAATTACAATCTTATACTGTAAATCCCAAATATCTACATAAAATAGTGGTAAGATCCAAAAAAAATAAACAATGAAAATCTTAGTAATGAGATTAAATATAACAGTGATGGTTCAGTTAAGAGTACATCTAACTTAATGGACATATTAGCCGTGTTAAAACACTACTATAAAGATATAAATAATAACACACCACTTTTAGAGACAGATAAAGTAATAAATACTTTTATTCAAGAAAATATATCTGCTAAGGTGTTAGTGCAACAAAATAACATATTAAATAAACAAATAACACTAACAGAAAAAAAAGAGCAAATACAAAATTTCAAAGATAATAAAGCTCCAGGACTGGATGGAATAATTCCTTAACTACATAAGATTTTTCCTGAATATATAATAAAGAAAATGATGAGTGCCTATACTATGGTTAAGCAAAAATGTATAACACTCCCATCATGGAAATACACAATTATCTCCAGGTCTATAATGAATCAGCAAACACTTAAAAAAGTGAATGCTGATTCATCAACCGTATTTAAGTGAAAAATTACAATCCTGATCACTCAGAACAGCATTTTTTTTCCAGGAGAAAAAAATCGCTGTTCCACAAAAAAAAAAAAAAAAAAAAAAAAAATCTTAAACCAGTATATAATGTGGGGGGCTTCACCCCCCACACCCCCTACTTAAATATATCAACTCTGAGATCACACCACATTGGAGGAAATGGCAAACTGCTGAAACCGGCCCAGCAATTTTTTTTCCCCTGGAAAAAAATCGCTGTTCTGGGTGTTCAGGATTTTAAGCTTTCATTTAAAGAGAGTCGATGAATCAGCATTCACTTTCTTAAGTGTTTGCTGATTTAATATAGACCCATTATCTCCCCCATATTAAAACAAGGTAAGGACCCCAAATCTGCCAATTTCGTTACTAAACACTGATTATAAAACTTTTTATTTCATGACAATATCAGCCAATAGGATAAAGAAAATATTACCTAATCTAATACATAATGATCAGTCAGGGTTCATTCTTTATAAAAAGTGCAAGATAACATTATTAAATTACTATCATTAATAGACATAGCATGCAAATACAAAAAAAAAACAACTAACTATTATCAACCTAGACATAGAAAAGGGTTTTGATTCTATTAGTTGATCTTAATTCTGATTGATTTTGAATTCTCCTCGGATTTTGTCAACTTATGAATAAAAACGTATAATGGGGCACAAGCTTATGTGAAAATTGGATCATGTCTATCCTCACCACTAGAAATCTTGAAGGGAACTTGACAAGGTTGTCCTTTGTCACCATTATTATTTGCTCTTTCAATGGAAGCTTTTGCTACATATATCAGAAATAAGCAAAATATAAAAGGTTTTTAAATTAATAAGGACTATTGTCCTAACATACAATTATTTGCTGATGATATGTTGTTAATGTCGGGTGATAGTCATGGTTCTTTGCATGATGTTATAAATACCTTAAGCAAGTTTGAAAGAATTTCAGGACTTAAATTTAATCATAATAAATCCAAAAACATTACTAATTAACAAAAAAAAAAATCAACAAAAAACTAAGAGAGAATAGCCTGTTTAATTGGGAGAATGATGTATCAGAATATTTGGGTGTCGGTATAAAGAGTACATGGAAAGAGTCTCAGTATAAAGAATACATGGAAAGAGTCTGTTAAACTAAACTACAATAATTGAATAACCAGCATTAGTGAACTAATCAAAAGATGGAATAAAATGTCCTTCACAATGGAGGATAGGCTCTCTTTAATTAAAATGATAATTTTACCTAAAATTTAGTTTTATATACAGTCATTGATACTACCCCCTCCCAAAAACTTATTTAAAAATTAGATTCCATGCTACTTAAAATTTTATTGTTCCCCTAAAAAACTAGGATTGCATATACATGGCACATTACAGCTTGGAACAGTAGTGGGATAGCATTCCCTAGCTTAGATCTTTATTCCAAATCAGTTATAATTAATGTAATATTACATTGGTTCACAAATACCTTTATATCTGGCTGGAAAACAATACATGAGATTCATATAACTGATGTCAGTACTACAGAAAATCAACTTAAGGAACAATATGGAATAAGGACAGCTCATTGGCTTTTATGTGAATTTTGTTTATTTAATAAGAAGTTTGATCATTTTTCTTATGGCATTAATCAAATATTTAATAAATTTAAAAATACAATTGATTGTAATTACAACATTAAACAATGTTTATTTCTTATATTCCCTATAACAATCTCCCCTGATTGCCTAAACTCTTTCAGCATCAAGGTGATGCAAAAATTAAAGGAAAATAACTTGATATTCTGGCATCAGTTTATTGAAAAGAAGAGTATTAAACCACTAAACTCTCTTTAATGTAGTGTTGATAATAGTCAAGACAGTTGGTTGTTTATACACTCATTACAGCAGTTTATAGAAAACAAAATGAAATTATCAATCAACCTAGAGAATTAATCTATACCTAGTTTGATTCAGCTTTTTATTAGGTGTCTTGAAAAGACTGATAATCAAAAATTAAGTATCTCACCTATCTATAAGATGCTGAGAGAAGACACTGGAAAGTTTGACTCAGATTTTAGGAATTACTATGTAAAGATTAATGGAGAACAAATATCTGATGAATTCAAACAAAAATTATTGAAATCTATGTATGGTACCTCTTCTTCATTATATTGGAGATTCTATACATGGACATTCATGAATAGGAGTTTCTATACTCCACATAAAATAAATTGTATACTCAAAAACAGTGAAAGTAAATGTTGGAAGTGTGATGAATTACTACAGGCCAACTGGGTTCACATGTTCATTGAATGTAGAAATGTTGTTCAATACTGGGAAGACTTCAGATATTTTGTAAATGCTTTATGGTCTGATAACTGTCATATTTCTAACTCACTAATCCTGCTCAATGTTCCTATAACTAATGTAATACCTAAATCTCAGATTCAGTTACTATGGTCAATTATTGCAATTTCCAGAAAAGTTATTACTTTGAACTGGAAATGTAAACAAGATCTGATGTTTGAAGATTTTATTAATTTAGCAAAAGTTGTTTGTAAAAAAAGAACTGCAAACCATTTGTTATAGAACTCATAACATTACTCATAAAAAATAGCATGGCAAAAATTGGAAAACCTTTTGAACAAATACTGATAACTTCTCATGGATAAAATGATTGTTTATCATGGCTGAATGTAAATATTGCAAATAGATTTGTTATTGTTTTATTGTATTTGTTATATGTACATTTGTGTATGTTTATAATGAAAAGAAAAGAAAAAACTAGACCCCCACACACATCTAACTCCAAAATTTAAGAACTTTTCTATGGCAAACTGCCTTCTATTAAGTGATGGCATAGGTAGTTTCCATGTTCCCCCAAACCCATAAAACTCAGAAGTGTTTGTTATAGAGATACATCTATACTTATCTCTACAACAAACATATATGCTAATAGCCTCCTACAGCCTTACAATTCTGCTACAATTATCATCATCATCATAATTATCATACTTTAGTAGTAATGTAATTTCTTTGAAAAGATTTTTTCATGCATATGCCCTCTCAATTGCCAGTGTTACTGCAACTGTTATTACCTTGCATTTTTCAAACTCTCATTTATTAGTCTATAAGTTTTGTAATTTTTGCAATTTTTTTAACTTTGTAATTTTGTGATTTCTCCCTAGGACTCCATTGAAAATGGGCTCCTTGTGGCTCAATGGACCATCCTGGTAAACAAACTGCAAATAAATAAATAAAATAAATAAGACTATGCAGAGGCATACATTGTATAAAAGCCCTGTATAGCCATATAAACAACTGAATAAAAATATTAGTACCAGATTGAAATAAGTCCAGATCATACTGCAAAGACAAGTCATGCTGGTGGACCCCTGGTATTAGTAGGTTGACAACAATAGAAAGAAAGTAAACATTGAGAAGTGAAAGGGAATGTGCACAGCAGAACAAAAAGTCACTCATTAGTCTATGCAAGCAAATCAGGGATACTAGTCCAAACTCTCAAAGCAGAGTTTGAGGCAAAAATAGTCTCCATAGGTAAGGATAACCATAAGGCATTTTTTCAGTTATGTCCACAGTCTTAAGGGCAACATCCAACAGTGTGCAGAATTAGTTGTGAATGGAATTACCAATACTCAGCCAGAAGATATAGCAAATCTTCTGGCTGATAAATTCAGCTCAAATGTCACCTGTCCATCACCCACAGTTCTTGCCCAAGAAAATCCCTCCGTCACTCCCCCACCAATTATCACTATAAAACAGGTTGCTACTTTACTTTCTAAAACTAAAAACATGGCTTCAGTGGAGCTGATGAAATGCCAAGTTGCCTGTTAAACAGCTTGAGTCAGGACCTAGCAGGCCCAAATTTGATCTTTATTTAACCAAAGTCTCCAGAGTGGCTTTGTCCCAATAGAGTGGAGGACAGCAGTAGTCATCTCTCTGCACAATAAAAATAAGCCTCTGTGTATCACTAAAGGTTCTTAGGAAATGTAAGAGAAACACAGCAAACAAAATATCCACAATGGACCACCACAGAGCTAAACTCCTTTTAATAAAACAACTTGAAAACCATAAAAATTAATGAAAAATAAGTTGCAGCTTCAGCAGATATGCACTTTCAGCTTAATAGCCTTCTTCAGATCCTCAGTTTGTTCTGCTTCAGCAAATTGTTTAAGTATGACAATCAACCACAGATAAGTGGCCATCCAAAAATCCACAAAGATTCAAATGTCCCCCGATGTTAACAATAGTAGCAGGGAGAGGATGGATTACTGAACCCCTCTCCATTTATTTAAAGGACCAACTAAAAAAGTTCCTGGTCAGAGCACCAGGAGCACTAAAATACACTTCTCATTTTTTTGAGTCCAGTATCAGTATATGGGATGTCATTCATACTTTGATAATATAACTATGGTAGCAATAGATGTATGTAGCTTCTTTATAGTAATACCTAATGATTATGGAGTGAAGGCAGTGGGACAATTTAGTTCTTCAGAAAGGGAATGAACAGCTTTATGAAGAATATGTATGTTATTAGAATTGGTGGTAAACAATAATATCTTTACTTATGGAGATGAACACTATTGGCAAACATGGGGGGGTAGCCATGGGAACCCCCTGTGCGAATAGTTATTCAAATCTAGTGCCTGCCCATTGGAAAGCAATTTATGTTCTGAATAATGATAGGTGGAAAGACAGTTTCCAATATTATGGACATTTTGTGGACGACATATTTATGGTGTGGCAAGGACCTAAAAAGTCCCTGTTGGAATTTATATCTTATCTTACTACTTTCATTGCATTCCTAAAATTTAAAACCCATATGTCCACTAGTATGATTGAATTTCTAGATGTCAGATTAACCCTAGATGAGAATAGAGGTATAGCCACGTCCATATTTAGAAAAGATACATGGAGGAATCACTTACTCCATAAGAGTAGTATGCACCCCAAACATATTTTTTCTAACATCATGGAAAATCAGCTGGTAAGGATTTCCAGACTGTGCACCGACAAATAAGTTTTTAATCATGAACATCATGTTTTAGAACAACTTAAGAACAGAGGTTACAAGAAGACAGATTTTAACATGAACATAAAGAAGATACATGAAATAAGAAGTCAAAAAGGAGACCCGCTATGCTCAGAATGTATGATTAATAAAACATATCAAAAGCAACAAAGGACTTTGATAATTTATGATGTATGCTAACTTACAGCAATGACACCTTACACATCTGTCAAATAGTGAGAAAATACTGGGCATTTTTAACTTTGGGCAAAAATATAAAAAATACTTTAGGTAAAACACCTAAATTTGTCTTTAAGAATAAGAAAAATCTGAAAAAGATTATTGTGTAATAAAGCTTGAATAAGCAAGAAGAAGATTAGCTCCAAAAGAGGTACTTATATATGTGGCCGTTGCAAAGCATGTAGTTGTATCAACATAACAAACTGTTTTCTTCATCCAGTTACTGGAAGGTCTTATAGTTTTAAAGGGTATGCTGACCATAACTCCAAGAATCTTATATACTTAGCAACTTGCCAAAACTATTCTGCTTTTTATGTAGGTAAAACCAACAGAAAATTTAAAGAACGGATCTTACACCACGAGTGATATAAAGAACTGTGTGAAAATGAATGCTATAGCAAATCATGTTATGGAGCATGTTGGCCATTCGTTCATCTTTATGGTTCTTGAGACTCTTCAAGAATATATAAGGGAAGGTGATAGACGCAATAAAACAGAGATCAATGAAATTAAATGGATAGCGGACTTGTGGGCTGATCAAAAGCCCAGTTTAAATGCAGTACTTTCGATAAAACCTGTGTTAAAGGGTCAGCACCCCTATTAAGAAGCACTGAATAGTCAGAAAGGAGTTGTCCCGTTCTGAAGCTTCTGATTGGTTGATTGTCATACTTAAACAATTTGCTGAAGCAAAACAAACCGAGGATCTGATGAAGGCTATTAAGCTGAAAGTGCATATCCATTTTCTCTGCTGAAGCTGCAACTTATTTTTCCTTCATTTTTAAGGTTTTCAAGTTGTTTTATTAAAAGGATTTTAGCTCTGTGGTGGTCCATTGTGGATACTTAGTTTGCTGTATCCCTCTGCACAAAGGGGACCATCAAACAACCTAGGCAATTACAGACCCATAAGTTTGACTTGTTCTATATGTAAGGCCATGGAAAGACTAATCCTGGCCTAATAAATAATGACATAGAACCCTGCTCCAAGCACTGGACCTAACCCTGTTCAGCCTTGCCAAGGTCAGATCATGCCTACTAAATCTGGGGGACTTTTATGAAGAAGTCACTAGGGCCATGGATAAGGGTAAAACAGTCCATACCATCTACCTTGACCTGGCCAAGGCATTTGACACAGTCCCACACTCAAGTATAATAATGGATAGCCAACTGGCTCATGAACAAGATACATGGTTTAAACCTGGTGAATCCAGAACAAGCAAGAGACCAGTTAATAGTGGTGTGTCACAGGGCTCACTGCTGGGACCACTCCTGTTTGGAATATACTTTTCCAAAGCCAAGGATAATGTGGAAGACCTCTGTATGATAATGTTTGCTGACAAATGCAAGCTGGGGGCAATCATTGAATCCCCCAGTGAAGCAGATGTCCTTCAGGAAAGGCTAAATCGCACAAATGATTGGTGCAAGAGCCATGGCCTAAAACTTCATATGAAAAAAATCATTATCATACCCTTTGGGAAGCCAAAGATCCCTGCCAATTACAACATTAATTGCACACTCCTAAGAGTAGATTCAGAGGTGAGAGATCTAGATACAGGAATAGACAGTAAGCTGAACTTTGGCTGCTTGAGTCCACAGTGATGAGGAAGTCATTCCATGTGGCACAGCTTATAAGTAAAGTTATGACATCCAAATCCAAGTAAGTTATAGTTCCAGTGAACGCAGCCCTTATTAGACCAATAACTGAGTACAATGCCTAACTTGGCATGTACTTGACTAGGCACCTATAAAAACTGGAGTAGAGTGACCCCACAGGTTCCTCACAAAGAAAGTACAAGGTGTTAATAACATGGCCTATGCAGATAGACTAAAAGGCTTGTCCCTTTACTCTGTCTCCTACCAAATATTAAGGGGTGACCTATGCCTAACCTACACGGCACATAAATCCAGCTGTGAAGGAGCTGTTATACATCTGCAAAACAAATAACATGAGGTTCATCCAATGCAGGGATCTAAACCTAGTCAGTGATTCAAACAAAACAAGCTGAAGAGACAGATATGTGTCATACAGTTTACACCTATAAGAACAGGCTTCCTATTCTTGTTAAACAGAGCCTTTCCCTAGTTATTTTCAAATTCAATTTGAATCAATGGATGGGGAATCACAAATTTTTACCTGAAGTAGCACTTATATCCCTTATGGACAGGGGAAAATCTGTAAATACTCAAGGAATATGCACACACCTATGTCATCCTCTTGCTCCTAGAGGCCACATGTTTGATAAAATCAGGTTATACTGGCTAGGCTTGTGAGGGTTCTTAAGCCCTTAGCCTAATAATCTCCTATGAGCCTATGGACCTATGAAAGACTAATGGAGTACTCTCTTAAATATCTGCTATATGTCTTTAACTCACTTTGATTAATCGTGCTTTCATTGAGGTTTTACGTTTTATATAATATTTTTAATGATATTTTTTATGCCTTGCATAGAAACTTTCACAGAACCAAAAATTAAAACCCTTTTAAGTGCAGTCTATTTATCCTAATTCCCAATACACATAAAATGGAAACCCCATAAATCTTTATTTTCTGTAGTGATAATCACCCCTCATATGCATGTAGATGGGATGTGCTTCATATACCTCCTAGGTATATAAAGGCAATCAGGACTACTACAGGTCATGCAAAAGTGCAGTTTTGTTAGTTCCAGTGGCTTTGGAAAAAAGACACTGAATCAGATTCATTAACTGCTACACTTAGTGCAGCTATTGTGTATGCACATGATAATGTGCCATTTTGTATTTATTAAATAGGTCTACACTTAGTTTAGAGATGCTAAACAAAGGAAAATAGCAGAATATGCTTATGAAAGCATAAGTAAATTAACCAATCTTAGATGGTGGAGCTATTCATGGAGCTATAAAGCAATCATGTACAATCAGTGTAACCATTTACCCTGAAATCTAAAAGTATTTGAATTACAGCAGTGGTTATATTTAGAAAAAAAAAACATGTTGACATTTGCTGTTGCCATTAGAAAATTGCATGCACAACAGGTTTTAATTAAAGTTTTTACTAGATTTTTATCAAGAAGAAGAATGTTTTCATAACCTGTTTAAGTATAGACTGCATGACACAATAGACTGCGGTGGTGGTGCTGCGGTAACATTGTCACCTCACAATAAGACATTGTCCGGTTCGATTCTCAGCTAGAACGCCTTCTGTGTGGAGACATGCGTGAATGGGCGTACGTTCATTGAAGGTTGTGCATCAGGGCTGGCAACTTGGCAAGTAAAAATCTACTGCCAATCATTAGCAGACCGGAGTTCCACTGTGGTGACCCCTAACTGGGAAAAGCTGAAAGACACAACAAGACTGCATGACACAGAAAGTTGTACTACAAAAAACAGGTATACAAGGAAACAGTACAATAAATATACAACCTCTACCTTCATCATCAAAGTCCAAATTTAAGTGTGGAATCTGCTTGGAAAAAAAAAAGCTAACTGCTTAGTTCCATATACAAGCAGTTATATGTCCGTAAGATGAGACATCTGTGTTGTGTACAGAAATGTCAGTAATACTGTATGACTGTAAGGTCTGCAATATCAACATATTGACTTTGCATAATAATGTGTATCAAGCATTTTACTTTCCCACAAATATATGGAACTGTAACTACATTAAAAATGTGTAAAGGCCAGTGCATAGTAATTGTAGAATAACAGATGTGTTGTACCTTTAAGAAGCATTTCTAAGATCTGAACATACAGTATAAATAGCAGGCATGTGCTAACTTCAGTGCCATTCTGTGACTACAGCCAGTGTGTGAACATCTATGCATGAGACATCATATTCATATATATATATATATATATATATATATATATATGTTTGTGTTTGTATACAATAAAACTGCTTGAACAGATTCCACAATGTTTGTCTACTGGATCATGACTAGACGAGTGGGCTCTATATTACGTTATCGAATGATTAGGTGATCAAACACCTAAACATCGACCATATAATATCGAACTGCAAAATAGCAAACACCCCAGGGAAACATTACCATCGGCCACAAAAAAAAAAAATTAGCTTTACAGCCAAACTAAGTGGGAGGCTTCACCCCCCCACACCCCCAATGTGGGGGGCTCTGCCCCCCACCTCCCTAACTAAATATATCAACTCTGAGATCGCTCCACAATAGAAAACATGGCAAAATCCAGCAAACGGCCAAGGAAAATATTTCCCTGTGTCAAACTGGCCATTCACTGTTTTTTGCTTTCGATATTACGTGGTCAATGTTTAGGTGTTCGATCACCTAATCATTTGATCACATAATATAGACATGACAAGCGACATGGTATCAGAACCGGGATTCCAGAGACTGCTTTTCAGACCCACAAGGTGCAGAGTTAACAGTGAAGG
Organism: Protopterus annectens; assembly: GCF_019279795.1. Lineage (NCBI taxonomy): Eukaryota > Metazoa > Chordata > Ceratodontiformes > Protopteridae > Protopterus > Protopterus annectens. The sequence continues at coordinate 835,957,851 of NC_056729.1, read as the reverse complement.
TGAACTAAGTGAACCGAGAGTAAAAAAAGGGCTAGAAACGAACTAAAGGTAATGAAAACTTGAACGAAAACTGTATTTTATAAAAAAAAGATAGAACAGAGCATTGCAAGGGCACAAAATGCATTACTAAGGAATTGAATAGCATGAACATGTTTATTAAGCAAACGAAAAGTATAAAAAAGTTTATTAATTAACAAAATGTTTGAAATTAAGAGATTTGATAAAATGAACATTAGAAAAGCACATAAATGGTTCAGAATTACCTCAGAATTGCAAAACGAGCATGTTTTGACTTAAAACGAGCACAAGGAAATATAACGGGCATGAAAAGAGATTAAATGAGCAAAATGAATATAACAAAGGGAAAAAGGGCACATTGAGTATAAATAAAGCAAGGCAACTGCATGTTTTTTGGCATATTAATGTGTTTTGGCATAAACTACTACTTCACATTGATTGGAGCTGTGAATAGTAAAACTAGAGTTATATGAAGTATCTCAAAGTGTGAAAAAGTGCTTACAGTGTGTGTTTATTACTGTGTATTTATTTTGAAGAGTTTGTTGTGTGCAAGGTGCCACTATTTCATAAAGTGAGTCAAATACAGCCAATTCGAAAAGTTTCTTCTGCTAGGTGTGTCTATTTGCAGAGTACCACCATTGCAGAATGTTTCTTACACTATACAGAGTTGTTTAGCAAAGTACAGCCATGTTGGGGAAATTTCAGTGTGCTGTGTACTTTTTTTCGCAAAATGCAATTACTTTGAAATATTTCTTACTCTGAGTTTCTTCTGCCTGGTTTATTTGCAAAATGCAGTTATTTGAAATGTTTCTTAAAATGATGATAAATGACTTTTACAATATGGTGATTTAAAAAGTATTACAGTGCCCAGGAAACATATTTCACAAAGTTCAGTTATACAGTTGCTTGGGCATAGTTATAAGTACTTGCATAAGTTTCAGTCAGCCATTCATTTTACTAAACCTAGCAGGGTCAGAGGCCATAGAAAGAGAGCATTCATTTGTATATGCACTAGCAGCATATGAAGGTGAAGGGGAATATATATCATATTGTCAGGCAGGCTGAATCAGAGTAAGACCTTGTGTGTCTGAAGCACAAATTTAGAGAAATGTGCAACCACCAGACCAATATTACATTAGAAAGGCATTTGTTTTACATAAGAGATCAAAAGCAAGGAGAAACTTTTGTAGCTTACATTACTTATTTGAAAAATAAAGCTAAGACGTGTACGTTTGGTGACTTAAAAGATGAATTTATAAAGGGCAGGCTTGTGTGTGGTACTAATAATGATGCTGTGAGAAAGATTTTGCTTCCTGACAGTGATTTGACACTGAGTAAAGCTATTGATATTTGTCAAATTCATGAAGTTACAGAAAGGTACACATAGGGTTACCATATTTGGTTATACGAAAAAGAGGATGAAAAAATATGCGCTGGTATTATACTCGCACATATTTTTTCATCCTCTTTAAGAGTTGCCAGATTCTTTACTGGCCAGGTCGGGACAGAAGGTCTTTCACACTAGGTGAAGACCGAAAATAAAAAAAAAAAAAAAGGTCTTTAGTCTTTATATTTTCTAATCAATAAGGAGGTTTTTTATTCTAAGCAAAACATGTCTTGCAATGATACCAACTGCCTCTTCAAAAAACTTGTTTCTTGCAGGATTAACATGAAACCTCCTCATTTAATTTTTAATTTTTATTCTTTCCGCACCACACAACTATGCTAGTCTGAATCATTACCACTCATCTTGTTATCTTAATGGCTAAAGTATAGTGTATCATTCTGGCCCATGTCACATTAGGTGTTCCCATTTACAGACTGAAAAAAAAATGAAAGTGCTGCACATAAATTATTCAAAGTCCATTATATTAGTGTGTGTTCCATGAACATTTACCATAGGAAAAGCAGGCAGATTATTTTTCATTTTTAATTGCGCTAACATCTTATCTGTGCTGAGGAAAGTGGAGAATGACGTGTGAAACTGCAATTGCATTGCAGCAAGTAATGCAAGTTTCTAGCTGTATTATTTAAAGTCAAAGCAACCTACTTAAACATGTCACTGAGACAGGAGTAAAGAATTGAGTGGCTCCTGGCTTTTGTACTACCTGTGTGTAACTATGTTAAACATGACAAGGGTTACTGCTGGGCTAGGTGTGTTTAAAAGAACACTGAAAAGGACTACAATATAAAAGCATTTTTACAATATCCATGGTACAAAGACCACCATTATACACCATATTGAAATTCACTTAACTAATGACTTCTGATCTTTTAATGCTGCAGTACAAACTTATGTGTAGACAGAGGCAGTTTACAAAAACAGCAGCAGTTCATCTCTTCTGTCACTGCAAATTAAAACTGTGACAATATGTAGAACACTAGTAATGTGTTACTGCAGGAAAAAAAAGGTCTTTAGTCTTTAATGCGGAACATTGCAGTTCCGCATTAAAGATAAGTAGCTCCGTGTTTGACGATTTTTGATTGGCCCATATGCCGGTATACGAGCCAGTCAAAAACTCGCACAGTGGACCCTCTTCTGTTCAATGCAGAACATCAAGCATTTCCGCACTGAACAGAGCTCCGTTTTTTTATTTTTTTGATCAGCTCGTATATCAGTACATGAGCCAATCAAAAATTCACACAGCGGATCCTCTTCTGTTCAATGTGGAACATCAAGTAGTTCCACATTGAACAGAGCTCCGTTTTTCTATTTTTTTGATTGGCTTGCATACCGGTATATGAGCCAATCAAAAACTCGCACAGCGGACCCAAAAATTCTGGGATTTGTCTGGGTTTTAGAAAAACCTGGACAGATTGCAGAATTTTCAAAAACCGCCCGGATGGCCAGACAGAAGCCCAAAAAGATGACATGTCCGGGGAAACCGGGACGTATTGTAACCCTAGGTACACAAATATGCTTGCGAGTGACAGGAACATGGTTTCAGCAGGCTCCAGAGCAAATGCAGACAGCATGCAGCATGTGGCAGGCAGAAACAGGCCTAAGCATGTGGCAGAAGCTACCCTTGTGAGTTTTCCTAGGAGGTCTCGCAACTTTCCAGCAAGTTCTAAGACTAGTTCAGTTAAAGGAGCATGCTCAGTACTATATAAGGGCGAATCAGCAAAACCCAAGTCAAGCTTTATTGTTACTGTCGCAATTGTGGTGCCAACCATGAGTCTAAAAGAGAAAAGTGCTTAGCATTTGGTCAGCAATGCCATAAATGTAAGAAATGGAAACATTTTCAAAAATTTTGCAAATCAAGTAAGCCTCAAACTGTTATAAAGAAGGCTCCTTTGAAAAAGCAAATTGATCAAGTTGAACTGCAACAGTCTACTTTCTATGTAGATGATGTATCAGTAATTGGTGAAAAAAATGATGCAGTAGATTTGTTAGCAAAGAATGAAGTATTTTGTAATGTCCAGATCTATGGTAAAGCCACTGAGCTTAAAGCAGTCACTGGTTCAAAGTGTAATGTAATGTCTGCAGATACTTTTGTTAAAGTGAAAGCTGATAAACAACTAAATGTGACCATTTGTATAAAACGTGTTACTTATGGAGGTGAAGAAATTCAAACTGAAGGCTCAATAGTGATTTCATATTATGTGCCCAAGAACTGTTATAGCTTATTATTTTATGTAGTTTGAAGACATGTTCAGTCATTATTGGGTCTCAGAGACAGTCTTAGAATGAGACTGCTTTCTTTTACCAAAGAAGTTCATCAAATAAGCACATGTTCCAGTTCCAGATTCACTAACACTATTATTTCAGAGTATGCTGATGTTTTCGATGACAAGTTGGACAAGCTTCCAGTTGAGTATTCTATGAAGTTAGAACCAGAGATCAGTCCAGTAATCAGAACAGCAAGAATATTTCTGATAGATATGCAGTATAAAGTCAAATCTCAGTTGTATAAAATGGTGCAGTAAGGTGTAATTTCTCCAGTTACAGAACCTATTGAATGTGTGTCATCCATGGTAGCAGCTCACAAAAAAGGCTCAAATGAAATCAGAATATACATTGACCAAAGAGATTTGAACAAAGCATTAAAAAGACTGCATCATCCCATGTGTACAGTCAAAGAAGTCGCAGCTGTAATACCGAATGCCACAGTTCTTTCTGTTTCAGATGCAAAAAGCTCATTTTGGCAAATCATGCTTGATCACAAATCTTCATTACTGACTACATTCAGGACCCCATTTAGAGGATAGAGATTTCTTTGGATGCCTTTTCATAGGTTCATAGGTAGGTACTAGGCTATCGGCCCGAGGACCTACGTAAGCCTAGCCAACAAGGTTCCCTGGCTTACGCCACCCATGAAAGTTATTTTCCTATGCCACTGTGGAGCAGAGACACAGAAGTGATCCCCAGTGTGTATTTCCTATTTCCCATCCACTCATCAAGATTTTTCTTGAAGAGTGCTAATGAAGAACTTTGCTTGACATAGATGGATAGCCTGTTCCAGAGTATGGGACATCTCTGGGACAGGAGTCTATCCCTCCAGCATGTCCTGTTTATTATGGTGACAAGGTTTAGGTTCTTTAAAAAGAAAAGGTAAAAACAAACTTCGCAAAAAACACAAACGGCTCCAACAAGGAAAACTACTGCACACTGTTTAATTACGTTAAGCGCTTTTTGTCATTCCTCGTAGGATGACTTCTTCAGGTTTAGGTTCCCTAGAGCATGTAGCACAGAGGGATTGGGATTTCTTTAGGTGTAGCATGTCCAACAGCTCTAGGTTTGACATAGCTTTATATATTAGGCAGAGATCACCTCGGAGTAGGCTATATGCTACAGAGTAAAGCTGGAGCTTTTTGAGATGGTCAAGTTAGGGCATTTGTTTGAGGTCAGTAATCCTCTTTGTGAGGTACTTCTGCGGCCTTTCCAGCTGCTGCAGATGTCTTGTGAGGTACATTCCAAAAGGGGCATTGTACTCTATAATGGGTCTAATGAGTGTCGAGTAGAGGGGAACAATGACCTCTTTTTTCCTGGATGAGAACCCTTTTATGATGAGGTATGCCACGGAGAAGGACTTCCTGACTACTGTGGCGATGTGACTATCAGTGGACAGACTACTGTCCACATGGGTCCTAAGGTCTCTTATCACATATTCGGTGTTATGTAGACTGCTGTCTATGTAGTAGTTCATGGGTACAGAGTTTTTAGCAAAGGGGATGACAATGCACTTTTTGGCATTGAGCTTGAGGCTATGACTCTGACACCAGGCATCTGTCTCAACAAGGACCTTCTGTAGGATTTCCACATCATTTGGGGACTCAACTTTGTCTCCTAGTTTGCAGTTATCTGCAAACTTCATTAGCCAGAGGCCTTTTGTGTTAGCCTGTACTTCAGAGAAGTAGATACCAAACAGGAGAGGTCCCAGGACTGAACCCTGTGGTACTCCACTTGTCACTGGTTTGAGGTCAGATTTGGAGTGTGCAACTTTGTGTGGGTTCTGTCAGTGAGCCAGTTGGTAACCCATCTTGTGACGTAGGGATTTATACCTAGTTTAGTGAGTTTAGCTATAATTTCAGAATGGAATTATAGCTAAATTCTAGCTAAATTGGAATAAATTCTGGAAGTGAAGTATTTCAGTGTGCAATGGAGAAATTTTTTTTTAGCTTCTCCATGTGTGATAATAGTAGATGATTTGTTAGTCAGAGGCAGTGATGAAGCAGAGCATGACAGAACTCTTAAGAGAGTTCTAGACAGAGCATGTAAAGTGAACTTAAAGCTCTGTCATCAAAAGTGCATATTCAGAATACCAGAAGTTACATATGTAGGTCATTTATTTACTAGCATTGGCTTGAGACCTCACCTGTCCAAGCAAGCAACCATTCTTGAGATGCCAGCACCAGATAATGTTCAAGCTTTACAATGTTTTGTAGGTATGGTCAACTATTTAGGCAAGTTTATACCAGATTTTAGTAAGTTATTCGAACACTGTGGACAACACAAAACCAAAGTGAAGACAGTTCACCTCACCGTCTCAGCTAGCTCAGAGAATCAGCATGCAGGCTGTACTCGAATAAGGAAACACAAATAATAGATTCTTGATGAGTTATTTAGTCTGTTTTAATAATATTACACTTTTTCTTTTTTGAAAATATGAGCACTGTCACTTTAAATCAATATCAGTACTGGCTATGGCTCCAAAAAGATTTTAAATGGTCTGAATTCGAACAAAATAGTTGTTCTGAAGAAGTTTGTGATTTGCAAATGAAAGCGCTTAACAGTATTGTGTATAGTTTTAATCTCTCTCTTGTAAGCTTCTTGTAAGCTTAAATAAACAAATTTGTGGAGCTATTATTTGCGTTTCCTTATTCGAGTACAGCCTGAATGCTGATTCTCTGAACTAGCTGAGACGGTGAGGTGAACCGTCTTCACTTTGGTTAGATTTCAGTAAGTTGTCAGCACCTTTGAGAGAGCTAAATTGTAGGAATGTTACATGGTCATGATTAGAACATCAACATAGAGCACTGGAAGATCTTAAGAAGAAAATAGCTACTCACCTACATTAAGATAATATGATGTCAACAAACCAGTAACTCTTTCCTGCGATGCTTCAAAATTTAGTCTTGTTGCAGTTATTCTTCAAGAGGGTAGACCAGTAGCCTACGCATCTACAACACTTACCCAAACTGAAATGCAATATGCTCACATTGAGAAAGAACTTTTGGTGATAGTGTTTGCATGTTCCAAGTTTCATGATTATGCATATGGTCGATATATTCTGATGGAAACTGATCATCAACCTCTGGTTACTATTTTAAAGAAGACTATGCATTCAGCTCCAGCAAGATTACAAAGAATGATGCTTAAATTGCAAAAGTACAACTACAAAATGGTCTGTACAATAGGCAAACTTCTATATCTGGCTGATACCTTATCCAGATCACCCAGAAATACAACGGAACAGCTTGAAGCAGAAATGTTTGACTTTGATGTCATGGATGTGCATTATTTTTCTACCACAAGACTTGATGAGCTAAGAGGTCATACAAAGACTGATCCAATTTTGCAAAAGGTCAACCACTACAGTAATGCTAGATAGCCATCAATGCAATCTAGAGTACCACCTAAAGTGCAACCCTACTTTCCTTACAGAGATGAGCTGTTGATGAAAGATGGCATTATTTTCAAAGGTCCTAAAATTTTTGTTCCTTTTTCCTTACTACAAGAATGCATCCAGATTTTGTATCGTTGTAACCCAGGTTCTGAAGTTACCAAAAGCAGGGCGAGAGGACTAGTATTTTGGACTTTTCTTGCAAAAGACATTGGTAGAGTACTTTCTTCTTGTTCAATATTCAATAGTACTTAACTGCATTTGGAAAATGAACCACGTCAGCTAAGTCAAGTTCTTGAACTACATTGGTCAACAGCAGCCACTGACATATTCGAGTGGAACAATCAACATTTCGTAGTACTGATAGACTCTTATTCGAACTGGTTTGAGATCGATTTGCTACACAACCTAACTTCCACTACCATTATTACCAAGTTGAAACATCATTTCTCAGTCCATGGAAGTCCACAAAAGTTCATCTCTGACAATGGCACCCAATTTACCAGTCAGTTGTTCCAGAGATTTGCAAGAGAATGGGACTTTGTTCATGTTACTAGAAGTCCAGAATATCCATAGTCAAATGGACTAGCTGAACATGCCATATAGAGTGCAAAGCAATTACTTGAGAAGTCGAAACATGACAATACCAGTCTTTTTAAACATACTCAATCTCAGAACCATACCCAGTGATATACTTCCCTCAACTGCTCATAGACTTCTGTCTAGGCAAACCACAACAACATTGTCTATCAGTTCCAGTTTATTGAGGCCTAAAGCTGAAAACAACAAAGCAATCAAAGCCCAATTGTTCAGAAAATGTTCTTTCCAGAAGTCCAGCTATGACAAATTGAGGAGATTTCTTCGTCTGTTGAAAGAAGGAGTATCAGTGAGGATGCAAATGGCGAAAGGTTTCGACCAGATTGGTCAAGTAACAAATATATGTGAAGAGCCAAGATCCTAGCTTGTGAAATATGAGGGTGTGGAGTACAGGAGGAATTGCAGACATCTACCCTGTACCAGAATCGTTATTGCAGCATTGTTTCTGTGATACAGACTCTAAATCTCAGAGTGATTCAGATAGTGTTCCAGCTCCAGAATATGTTTTGATTCCCACTACCATTTTTGATAATGTTCATAACGTCCCTAAGGTTGAACATTCAGCAAGGACAATCCTAATTGCTAATTCCAATTGAAATTTATACGTCACACAATATGGCTGTATCTTCAGGCCCAGTGTGAGATGCACAGCAACGTGGACGTAGTTGTATATATAAGAAATATATAACATATATCTCTGATTTGAACAGAGGTGATTTTGGTACATTCTGTTGTGGTAGCTGCAATTGTTGCTGTCTGATTGACAGTGCCTGATGTTTCAAACATACTGACATGGGCATTGTACATTCTTTTATAGTGAGGGCAGACTGCCAGATGGCAGACTTGGTTTATCTTGATTACTGCATCTGTTGTGCTTGGTTCTATATCAGTAAGAGAAATAGGTCCTTGTGGTTTAGGATCAGAGAACATTTATATCATATATGCAAAGGCATTTCTTGCAATACCCTTGCCAAACATGTAACTACTGCAGGCACTGATCATCACTTTAAATTTTTGGTAGTAGACAGGTTGTCTGAAACAGAACACCTAGGTGATCTGGTGAATAGATCTGAGTCCCATGAGCTACAGTGGATTATTTTGCAACGGGCTAATAGATAGTCCAGGTTGAAAGAATATTTACGTTTACAACCTGTATTGAAGTCACAGAGGCTTATCAGATAAGGTTTTAGGTTGATATATACATTTTTATTGTTAGTTCTCATTATATATTCCTTTTTATATGTTAGTCATATGCTTTTAAGTCTGTTTTGGTTTTGGAGGTGTGATAAATGCGAGTTGCTGATTGGATTTGATGTGATCACATGATACATTTTTATGAATGGACTAGTTTGCAGCCTCCTAATTGGTTATGCTATTAAGCTCAGTCTATTTAAATGTTTTCTCTGTGGTTCTATTTTTATTGGTTTGAAGAAGCATTTGTTTGAAATGCAAAAGCACTAACTTTTTCATGTATTATTAAAGTAAGTTTTACATATTTCGTCTGTTCATTTTTTACCACTTGGCCATGCATCTTGTGACTATTGCTATATATTTCTTATATGCTTGGTTTGTTTTTTGGCCACCAGAGTTTCCCAGTGTTTTTTGTTTCTCTTTACTTGGTTGTTTGATTTTGCTGTGGAGCATGGTCAAGGTATTTGTCAATAACATTGAATTGTACTATAACCCGGGGAGTACTGGAATGAATAAGAGAGGTGACGAGATATTGAAGATGTTGAATACTGACGTCAATCCTTTACTGTTGAACTGTGAAGAATTCTTGTTTCAGGTGCAGCATGAATGCTTGAACAATGTATGGGCCTTGCGTTCCTGGACCAGACCACTTGAGAATAATTTGTTTCATCTTAAGTGCTTACAGGTGCAGAGGATTCATTCTGAGGAATGCCTTCATCTGAGGATTATATCAAGGGGCCTGAGGATCTTAAAGATGCTGACAAAAGGTGGGTGTTACCATGAGTGTTAGCTAAATGGCAGCAGATTACTTTGGATACAAGTTTTGCTTATCTAAGACTTTTAATTGACTATTTTAAACCCATGGAAGCTGAATTGTCTGAGAGGGTTGTTAAGTTACAGAACAACATTTACTCTGCTGCTGACTCTGTTGATACAGCCTTATGCCAGGTTATAGATAATGTTTCTTTGTATAAATGTAAGTTGTTCATACAAAAGAAGAAATTGGCCAGAGACTTTAATGGTTTTAAGACTGGCCATGTGTTCTCCTGGCCTAAATTGACGGATAGAAAGAAAGGGACAGTGAATGAGAAAGAAAGGGTGACATCTGTATCTAAGGGGATGACCAGTGAGATTATGTCTAATATTAACATCCCACTTATTGGTAAGACTATCTGCCCTGTTATTTCTAATACATCATTGAGTGATTGCTTTGTGTATACTACGCCACCAGGTGATGCTCAGCTGTTACCTGTTTCTTCAGTTAATAAGACTTTGACTAATGCTGAAGCTCAACCTGTGGTTAGAAGGAAAACTGGATCCTCTGCTTCTAACCAGGTTTTTGCTGTCCTGTCCCTTCCTGTTTGAGTAGAGAGGGGACAATATCCACATCATTTGAAGAGTCATGGGACAATGAAACAGAAACAACCGGTTGAGCCAGGGCATCGTACCATCAAGCAGATGTGGCAGTCCATCAGCAGTCCATAATTTGAAATATTTCAAGGAGAGTACCTCGTGATTGTGATTTGTCTGTTTTGAATCGTGGACTCTCCTTTATTCCTGCACAAGATGCCAGTTTGGTTGATAACTTGGTTGACCTTAAAATCTTCACTGCAAATTCTGAGGGTGGTGATGTTCATTTGTTTAAGAGACCTAATACATCTGTACCATCTACTAATCCAGCTGTGGAAGTGTTTTGTAAACTGTGTGATGATGACATATATTGCCTGTTCCATGGTAACAAGATAAGGAAGGATGTTGACAACCTTTCATCATTGGAGAGATTAGCCCTTAAGCACCTACAGACTGATTCAGAGATTGTTATTAGAACAGCTGACAAAGGCAGCTCAGTTTTAGTCATGGACTCTACTTTTGAAATTTCATCTATGACACAGTTATTATCAGATACTGTGGCTTACACCTTGATTAGTCTAGAGGATATTAGAGCTATGATTGCTCATGTTATATACCTGTTAACAACTGTCTTATGAGTAGGCTGATTACACCTAAACTGTCTCAATATTTTTATGTTGAGTATCCTTTAGTTCCAACATTTCATGGGCTTCCTAAAGTGCATAAGGATCCGAGGTTTCCACCACTTCTCGCAATTGCACCTGGGGCTGGTTAGCTTATGGAGCCCTTTTCTATTTTTATTGTAAAGAAGTTAAGACCTGTTCTTGATAAGTCTAGTGTAGGTCTCAGGAATACAAAACATTTCTTGAAGGATTTGTTTGATTACACTAGTTTGAATATGCTTGACAGCAGCTATTTATTAGTTACCATGGACTTTACATTCTTATTCACTGTCATTCCCAATTATGATGGAATTGAGTTAGTTAAGGAGTATTTGATTGACAGTAGGTTTATTGAGATGCTATATCTTTTTATTGAGATGGTCCTCGAAAATAATGTTTTCACATTAAATGGTGCTTATTATTTGCAGCAGGCTGGCGTAGCTATGGGCTCTTCTTGTGCCAATAGCTATGCCAATATGGTCCTGGCACAATGGGAGAATATGTTTGTTTTTGTTTCTGATGGTTATCAGTGGTTTGTTAAGTTTTACTAACATTTTGTTGATAATATTTTTCTTTTGTGGACTGGTACCATTCACAAGTTGGAAAGTTTTGTTGACTTTTTACACAGCACTACTGGTTTTCTTAAATTTAATTATAAGTTATCTAATTCTAGTATTGAGCCATTGGATGTTAAGAATAGGAATGTATCTCATTCCATGTATAGGGTGTATTAAAGTTTATATCAGAGTGAAATGTGATTTTTTTTTTTTTGTTATTTAACTGTTTTTCTAGTTCTGAAATGTCTGACAATTGTTTTAATTTTATCTTTCATGGGGAAAGTTATTTGGATTGAGATAAATACAAATACAACAATTGATATGCTATTGTCTATTCAGGAAGAGTATTATGTATACAGGATTTTTTTAATACAAGTTCCTTTATTATTTGTTATCTTTAAAGAATTCTGATATGGATTTAACATTGATATCCTTAAATACTAATGGCTTAAACAACCCATATAAGAGAGCCAACCTACTAAGGTATCTTAAACTAAACAAGGCTCAAGTAGTTTTTCTTCAAGAGACACATTTTAAAATAAATGACACATTTATGTGGGACACTAAGGAATACACAATACTTGCTCAGTCTTCTTATAAAAATAAGACCAGATGAGTAACAATTCTTTGGAAAAAGACTTTCTTAAATTCCCAAATCATTTACAAACATTTAGATAATGATGGACTCATGGCCTTAGTTATACTTAAGTTTAATAATAGAATTTGGACTCTGGTTAATTTATACTGGTTCCTGGGTATGGGGGTTGGACTAGCTAAGAAACATTTGGACTTTATTACAACTACTTCTAAAGGTAATATTATACTAGGTAGTGATTTCAATTGTATCACAGATATTACAGAAACTACCAATAACTATTGTCCTCAGCAAAACAGTTAAAGAAATGGACAGAAATGTTTAAATTAAAAGATACCTTTAATGCTTTGGGACCAAATTATTTACTATTCTCACACCAGGACTATAGACATGGTACCCAAACTAGAAGAGATAAAATTTATATCTCACAAGATCTTTATTCTAAAATCTTGAATTTTTCAATACAGCCTTGTCCCTTTTCAGATCATAATTCCCTGTTGTTAACAATACACTTGGAATTCAGTCAATTAGTTATTACTTCAAGGATTTCTTCATATATCACAAAAATTAAAGACTTTAAATCTTGGATAACTTATGATCTTCGGCTTTCTTTTTTATTTTTAATTCTAAACCTGAAGCAAACACAATTATGGTTTGGGGTTTAAGGCCTCTCTATATGGTAAAACCATTAGCTGGTACAAAAATAAAATTAAAGAATGGGACACAGAGTTACAGCAACTCCAAAATCAAATATTATCTCTTAAATCTAATAAAAACTTAATTGCTACAAATAATAATAAGAAAATAGAAGAAGGAAATAAGAAATACAGTGAAATATTATCCCATAAAACTAATTTTGCTATGGAAAAATAGAAATTAGATTCTTATGCTACCTCTCCTAAGCATCTTCATAACCTATCTATGAAAATTAAGATACAATCAAAAAGTAATAACATTGATAGTATCTTTCATGAAGGGAAAAGGGAAAAAAGTCTCGGACATAGGGAACATTCTGGAAGTTTTTAATTATCATTATGCAGAGCATCATAAAGATAAAATAAGTACAAATGAATGTGAGAAGTCAGAGAATTTAGTTCCCAACATAACAAGAATTCCTGAGGAGCTTAAGTTAGAGCTACAAAAACCTATTTCTCAAAAGGAAATTATAGATGGGAATTAATGGAAGTAAGTCTAATAAAGCACCTGGAATAGATGGCTTAATTATCAAAATGTATAGATTGTTCCCTTCTTCTATAATCTCTCCCCTACATAAAACCTTTCTTGAAGTTCAAATATTAACAAATATTCCTCCTTCTTGGAGATATTCTCTAATTTCCCCTATATTAAAAGAGAATAAGGACCCTAATCATTGCAACTCATATAGACCAGTTTCTTTGTTGAATAATGATTATAAACTATTTATGTCAATTATGGTCAATAGATTGAAAATACCCATATCTAAAAAAATTAATGAAGACCAAACTGGTTTCATACATAACAGGCATACAGAGGATAATATTAAAAGAGTATTAACTCTGATAGATTACCTCAATAGAGGAAACAATGAATCATTGATAATAGGTATAGATATTCAAAAGGCCTTTGACTCCTTAAATTGGGGTTATTTATTTAAAGTCTTACAGTTTTTGATCCCCCCCCATTTTTTATAACAATGATAAAGAAAATCTATGAAAATAATCTAGCATATTTCAAATTAGGACCTTTTACTTCCAAAACAATTCAAATCACTAGAGATACTAGACAAGGATGTCCCATGTCCCCTATCCTATTTGCTCTGGCCATAGAAACACTGGCCATTTTAATACATAATAACCCAAAGATAAGAGGAATAAATATATATGACCAATATATTTCTAAAATAATGATGTTTGCTGAGGATGTCTTTCTTACCCTACCCAACTATAAAGAAGTGTTAGGTGAAGTGGATATAATAACAACAGATTTTCAAAAAATCTCAGAACTCTCCTTCAACAAATCTAAATCAAAATATTTGTTATTAAATAAAAAAAAACATACAGGTTCCAGTTACTCATATTATTGGAAACCGAGTTTCAACTGTAGACTATTTAGGAATAGTCCTAGGCAAGAATATAGAGGAAACCTTACAGCTTAACTATGCTAAAGCCATAGACTTAATCAAGGCATTAATAAGCAAATGGAATAATTTGTTTAGAACATTTGATGATAGGTTACAACTGATAACAATGGTTTTGTTACTTAAAATATTAAATATAGCACAAGCCCTTATACTTACACCAGGAAAGAAAATCCTTAAAGAAATCACTTCAACTCTGATGAAATTCCTATGGTACCCCAAAAGAAATAGAGTGGCATATACTCATCATATCAGAAAATGGAAGCAAGGGGGGTTAAAATTCCCAGAGAATGAAATTTATATAAAGGCATCTATAATTAAAATAGTGATGAATTGGATAAATCCTAGATACTCTTATAACTGGAAACAGTCACACTCCATTATTCCAATGAATGAAAATTATTTATCAAAGAATGCTTTGGTAACTGACAAAGATAACAAGATATGGTACTATTTAAGTTTAAATTTACAGTATAGTACAACAAAATTAACTAAACTAACACTAATAAACAATATTTTTGATGTGTTTAGAAAATTCATTAATACAAATTTATATACAAAACCGTGGCATAGATTTTTAATACCATTTACTATTACAAGGGATTTCCCTGATAAAACACATAGAGAGATTTTTGGTTTGTGAGAAAATAATAACCTATTGTGTTGGTTGCAATGTATTGAAAACAAACAAGCTTTGAACAAAGTATATTGTCAACCTATGGCCTGTCCCCTAATGACTGGTTGGTTCTTCAGAGTGTCACAGCATACACTAAGGATCTGTGTAGAATAATACATAACTCATCCTTCAAAACCGTACCAAAAATTATAAACTGGATTTTTGGAATTCTATATAATAATATCAATGTTAAGAATGAATTATCATATCTATGTAACACTTTAATTGTCTATAAGACAGCTCCTAAAGTCTCTTACTGGCAATACCTAACTAAAGGATTTCAAGTATCATTATCAATGGAAGATAAAACAAACATTTTATTTTCAGTTAAACTAACTTCTTACAATTCTGGAGGATTTTTCATTGGAAATTTCTATTCAGATCCTTTTTGACACTTGAGAAACTCTCAAAAATGAACCATTCAAACAGCAAGTTATGTTGGAGATGTCATCTGTCCACTAATGCTGACTGGTCTCAGATTTTTTATGACTGTACTAATATTAAACCATATTGGAATGAGATTAACAAATGTCTTCAAGCTATCTATACTGATATATTTGTTTTAGCAAAGTATTTAATTTTATTGAATGTTGTTAATAGTAATAATATGAAGAAAGATGACCTGTATTTGTTGTGGACAATGTTAGCAATAGCCAGAAAATGTATAAGTAAAAGATGGAACTCTAATGTAGCACCCACAATAGAGGAATTCCTATAATCACTGAAGAAATGCATACTAATGGAGAAAAGAATTAAAGAGTTAAGAACTTTTCCTAAGCCATTGGTTAATAGTCTATGGAGGAAAGTTTTGAATTTTATTGATACCCTACAGTTGGAACCAAACTCTTCCTATCATAGTTTATATATTAGCTTATTATTTAACTGCAAATGTTTTTATCTGAATCCTTTTAGTCAGGGTGAATATACTATAAATAGTTATTGAATGTTATGAATGTATTAAATTATTGTGTTATTTCATCAAAATAAAAATCATTTGAGTAAAAAAAAAAGATTTGTAGAGGACCTGATTTGGTTTTTACAACTAATTTATTTTGAAAAGACTGTTATAAATGTTCTTTGCTACACAGAACTAGCATGCACCCTAGACATATTTTTCATAATGTCAAAGGTCAGAACATGGACATATCTAGGTTAAATGTTAATGACAATCAGTTGGTTTAGGATTTATGGAAGTTGAGACATGATTTATTATATAGGGGATATGGTCCTGATGAGTTAGATAAAGCTCCAGAGTTTGTTATATCTATGAGGCGGACGAAATCTAGCCATATTTATCTTCTACACATGTGGCTACAGCTAGACTTGCTATTAAGAAGGATGAGGTGATGATTCTAATGGTTTACAATAATCATGCAAAAGTTATCACAGACGTGATCAGAAAACACTGGCCTGTTTTGTTGACTGATAATAATGTTAGGAGGTTTATCGGTACTAAACTCCGATTTCTTTATAAGAACAAATCTTCTTTAAAGAATTTGTTGTGTTATCCTTTAAGAACAGTTATAGCTCTGATTTGAATGGAGGTGATTTTTGTATGTTCCCTTGTGATAGCTGTAATTATTGTTGCTTGATTGACAGTACCAACTGTTTTAAACATCCTGAAACAAACATTGTACATTCTTTTAGAGTGAGGAGGACTGACAAATGGCAGACTTGATTTATTTTGCTTACTGCATCTGTTGTGCACAGTTCTATATTGGTAAGACTAATAGGTACTAGAGGTTTAGAATCAGAGAATATTTATGTCATATATGCATATGCAATTCTTGCAATGCCCTTGCCAAACATGTAGCTACTGTGGGCAATGATCATCACTATAAATTTTTGGTAGTAGACAGGTTGTTTGAAAATGAATGTCTAGATGATCTGGTGAATAACACTGAGTCCTGTGAACTACAGTGGATTATTTTGCTACAGGCTAATAGAGGGTTTGGTTTGAATGAATATTTATCTTGACAACCAGTATTGAAGTCACAGAGACTTATCAGATAAGGTTTTAGGTTCATATATGCTTTTTTATTGTTAGTTCTCATTATACATCCCTTTTTATATGTTATTCATATGCTTTTAAGTCTGTTTTGATGTTGGAGTTGTAATGAAAGTGAGTTGCTGATTGGATTTGAAGCGATCACATAATACATTTTTATGAATTGACTAGTTTGCAGCTAACTGATTGGTTATGCTATTAAGTTCAGTCTATTTAAGTGCTTTCTCTGTGGTTCTATTTTTATTGGTCCGTAGAAGCATTTGTTTGAAAAGTGAAAGCAATAACCTTTTTATGTATTTTTAAAGTGAGTTTTACATGTTTCTTCTGTTTGTTTTTTACCACTTGGCCATGCATCTGGTGACCATTGTTATATATTTTTTATACACTTGGTTTGTTTTTTGGCCACCAGAGTTTCCCTAGTTTTTGCTTCTCTGTAGTGGTATATATGTATCTAGTTTTGTATAAGTGCATGATGGAAAATTACTTTGTACCTATAGCATGCCAGTCAGTATTGCAATGTTATTTTCTCAAAGAGGGAGGATATAGAATAACAGCTATATGATACCTTTAAGAAGCATTTCTATGACCTGAATGTGCAGTATAAATAGCAGGCATGTGTTAACTTCAGTGCCATTTTGTGAGTACAGCCGGAGTGAGAACATCTATGTATGAGACCACTAGTTTGTATACATGTTTGTGTTTGTATATAATAAAGCTACTTGAACAGAATCCAAAATGTTTGTCTACTTCATCCTGATTAGATAAGCTACAATCATCATCACTGGCACAGGGTGGTGGTTGGGGAGAATACATGAGGTGAAGCATAACACCAAAGAAGTGAGTGTAAATTATTGAAATGTATTGCCTACCAGAAAGTTCTGCAGTATACCCAGTGGTGTTGCCCTCCATGTCAGAAGAAACATCAATGTACAAAATAAGTAAAATATTAAAGCTTCATATTAGTAGACAGAAATAAATACAGCCCCCCCCCCAAAAAGTAAAGGAAATGAAAAACAAGTGTACAGGACATGTAAGGAGGATGGCAGCTGTGTAGCTGAGTAGTACATTGCAGCATTACCCAAGACAATGTGCACTTTTCCAGTACAAATGGGTAAACGTGTTCATGGATGTCCACTTGTGTGAAGGTTGGGCAGTTATATATCACAGGCTTAAACACATTTGTGGGTGCAAAGATCAACCCTCTGATCTTTTTTTTTTCTTTTTATTAAACATTTTTTCACAAAATATGCAGAAAAAGATAACAAGACATATACATGTGGTACAGTTGATGTTACAGACTGCATACCATAAGCATGTAATAATAGTTATTGCCCACTTTACTCATTAACATTCAAATTAAGTAGAATTACCATTTGTGTTACTACGAGGATATGGTTATATTATAAGTTAGTCCAAGAGCTTTTACCATATAGCAGTTCTCTTGTACATTATTTTACAATTTAGAATTATCATTTGTGTTACTAGGAGGATATGGTTATATTATAAGTTAGTACAAGAGCTTTTACCATATAGCAGTTCTCTTGTACATTATTTTACAATTTAGAATTATCATTTGTGTTACTAGGAGGATATGGTTATATTATAAGTTAGTTCAAAAGCTTTTATCATATAGCAGTTCTCTTGTACATTATTTTGCAATTGCGAGCAGTACAAGAGGTATAACATCAACCTATAGAGTGATAATTTACTCTACTATACCATATATAATATATATATATATATATATATATATATATATATATATATATATATATATATAAAAATCTCAACTAAGTGATGTGTTTTCTGTCCTTATATAATTAGCATTTAACTTACTGCTTATGATAGAATATCAATTAATGCTTTGCAGTACCTCTTAGGTTCATAGGTTCATAGGTTGGTACTAGGCTATCAGCCCTAGGGCCTATACAAGCCTAGCCATAACAATTCCCTGGCTATTTCTTCCCACATTATTTACTTCCCTGGACCCCTGTCTAGCAGGGCGACTGGCGTGATCCCCGGGGTGAATTTCCTTTCTCCCATCCAATCATCAAGGTTTCTTTTGAAGAGGGCCAAAGAGGCACTCTGCTTGACATGTATGGGCAATCTATTCCAGAGTCTGGGGAGTCTCTGGGTCAGGAACCTATCCTTCTAGCATGTTTTGTTTATTGTGATGACAAGGATTAGATCCCTGGAGTGTGTGGCTCTGAGGGATTGAGATTTCTTTAAGTGTAGCATGTCCAACAGCTCTGGGTTTGACATGGCCTTGTATGTTAAGCAGAGATCGCCTCTGAGTAGACGATATGCGACAGAGTATAGCTTATATATATATATATATTCATATATTTGTACTAAGCTAACTGCTCTTGTGAGCCATTTTAAGCTTAGCCAATTATCCCTTGTGAGACTCAAACCCTGCACCTTGTGTTTGTAAGGCAAACACCTTAACCATTAGGCCACCCTCCCAACCCCTGAAGTTTTTTAAGGCAGTCAGCGTAGGGCATCTGCTTTAGGCCTGTGATTCTTTTAGTGAGGTATTTCTGCGGCCTTTCCAGTTGTTGCAGATGTCTTGAGAGGTACATACCAAATGGGGCATTGTATTCTATAATGGGTCTAATGAGGGATGAGTACAGTGGGACAATAACCTCCTTTTTTCTGGATGAAAAGCCCTTAGTGATGAGGTGTGCCACATAGAAGGATTTCCTGACTGTTGTGGCAATGTGGTTATCGAAGGTGAGACTACTGTCCACCTGTGTCCCTAAGTCTCTTATCACACTTTCGGTGTTTAGTGTACTGCCACCTATATGGTAAATCACAGGTACATGTTTTTTTCCCAAAGAGGATAACTATACATTTCTTGGCATTGAGCTTGAGCCCATGGCTCTGGCACCACGCATCTGTTTCTGTAAGGCCCTTTTGTAGAGTATCCACATCATTTGGGGATTCAATAATGGCTCCCAGTTTGCAGTCATCTGTGAACTTTGTTATCCAGAGTCCCTTAGTGTTGGCCTGTACTTCAGAGAAGTAGATGCCAAACAAGAGCAGTCCCAGGACTGAACCCTGAGGTACTCCACTTGTTGGCTACTTTTGCAGTGTGGGTTCTATCAGTAAGCCAGTTAGCAACCCATTGGGTGACGTAGGGATTAATGCCCAGTTTAGTAAGTTTATCTATGATTCCAGAGTGAGGGATGGTGTCAAAGGCCTTGACAAGGTCTAGATAGGCTGTGTGGACCCCCTTACCCTTGTCCATGTCTCTGGAGACTGATTCGAAGAAGTCAATCAGGTTCAGGAGACAAGATTGGCCCTTCACAAACCCAAACTGAGTGTTTGAAGGTTGCCAATGTCTTTGTTTATAAGTTCCATGATAATACGCTCCATGGCCTTGCAGACAAGGCTTGTCAGACTGATGGGACGGTAGTTTCCGGGATCCAAGGTGGATCACCCCTTGTGGACTGGGATAACTGTAGCTCTGCTCCACTCAGTGGGCACAAAACCTGAGGTGAGGCTATGATTAAACATGACACTTAGGTGAGGTGCCAGTTTATATTATTGTAGTTCATGTAGTACACAGCCCAGGATGTCATCTGGTCCAATGGATGCTGTATTCTTAGCTTTGCAGAGTGCGTTTTTTACCTATGTGGCCATTATTACCGGAATTTGGCAATCTTCCGGTATTGAGATGGGCCATTTAGGGGGTGAGAGGGGGGTGAAATTTGCACTGAATCGATATGCCAGGATATTGGCAATATCCTTGGGATCAGTATATTTAATGCCATTCTGTTTTAGCTCAGAGCAGATCTGAGCATTGCCATTTAGATTCTTGACATAGTTATAGAATGCCTTGTGGTTGTCTTTGGAATCTTTGGCAATTTTATTTTCGTAACTAGCTTTGGAGGATGTTATGAGGGATCTCAGTTTCTTACTGAGGCTGGTAATGAATTTTTTTGCATCCTGGGATTTTCCTCTTTTCTGCAACAGTTTCCTCCTTTTGTTGTAAAGTTTGTTTATGGCAACGACCACCAGATTGGCTTCCTTTTTTTGGATGAGAGCATCTTGGTTCTATTTGGGATGCATGAGCAGATGTACTCGTACAGTGCCTTAGTGTAGGATTCAGCAGTTGAACTTTCAGTTCCCGTCTGCATGGGTGTCAATGAAGTTTGTCACTTATGACTTGAGTAGCATGAAGTTGGCTTTGGAGAAGTTTTTTTATGGAGGTTTCCTTACTGGGGGGGTGGGATGTGGATGTTAAGGGTAATTAGCTTATGGTCAGACCTGACTAATGAGGGGGTGACCATAGGTGTGGAGCATTGATTTCCCATGTTGGTAATGACCAGGTCTAGGATATTGGAGAACCTGGTGGGACTATGGATTAGTTGATCCAGGGCATTGGAATTTATGAATTCCAAGAACCGTTGGGCAAAGGTGTTGGTACATGAGTAGTTTTCCCAGTTAATGGAAGGGTAGTTAAAATCACCCAGTATTAGGGTGTTTGGCCCTATCTTAATATTTTCCAGTATGTTTAGAAAGGTGTAGTGAGAATCTTGGGGCATGGTGGGGGATCTGTAGCAAGCTACAATTTAGATTGCAGTCTTACCTAGTGTTAGTTGCACCTGGAGAATTTCAGCCACATTGTGTTGGGCAACTAGCCTGGTGGTGTGAATATCCTTGGTGAATATTGACACTCTTCCACCTTTAGTGTTTCGGTCCTGCTTTGATGGCCAGAAAGTGTGGTAAGAGTTGTAGCCTGGTATTGGAGGGGTGCTCTCTGGAGCCTTGAACCAGGTCTCAGTTACTGCACAGATATCGATGTTCTCCATTTTTGGGAGTGCCGTGAGAGAGTGCATTTTGAGGTTTAGACTTCTAGCATTGAGTAGCATTACCTTCAGATTTTGCATGCTTGTACCTGTTACGGTGGTGGTTTTGTCCTTTGAACTTTGCCTAAAAAAGGCAATATAGGGGTGGCAAGAGCCTTAGCCAGTAACCTGAATCCCAGGGGCGACAGGAGCAGACCATCTCTGAAAAAGCATTGTGGTCTGTCAGTCATGTCATCCCAGGCAGACAGATACTGGATCCCCTTTGAATGACACCAGAAGCTTAGCCAATTGTTGAAGTCAGTCATTTTGTCCTTATATTGTGGTATCATTCTGGGCGAAGGCAGGATGCTACTCAGGGCTCGGGTCATACCTGCCTGGGCCACATGATCCAAGAGCTCTTCCATGTCTCTTTTCATGTAGTCCAGGGAGGTACGTCTCAAGTCATTCACTCCAACATGGACAATGACAGAGTCATATTTGTACTTGTTGTGGAGTGACTTGAGTGCATGCGTTATGTGGCGGATCCTGGCACCCGACAGGCAGCTGACTATAATTTTCTCCTTGTTCAACCTGGTGAGAGGGACATCATTGTGCTGGACTATAGAGTCACCTATGACTAAAGTGTTAGGTACATTGTCTTGCCTTAGGGGCTGTTGCTGGGTGGTACACTGGTGTTGTGAACTATGTGACACTTTGGTTGTGATTGGTGTTTGCTTGCGTTTCAGCTTCAGAGGTCCTTGTTGCTTGGGCAGGTTACAGTTAAGGGCCTCTGCATATGTGGATTTAGTGTTGCTATATGTGGGTGCTGGTGGTGTGGGTTTTGAAGGGCTATGTGTTGCTTGAGGTGTAGTGTGGGTGTTAACCTTCTCCTCTTGACTGTCCAGCACAATCTTGGGTGGAGAGAGCTTTGCTTCCATTTTGGCTATGTAAGTGCATCTCTCACAGGTTGTAGTGTTGGGTGGTAGGAGGAGAGGGTTGTCTGTGTACATGAGGCAATTGCTGCATTGCCCCAGTATGCCCAGATTCACCAGGTGGACAGGAGAAATCACCGGAAGCTGACCCTTGGACATGCCTGGTTTGGTGCTTTTTTTTTTTTTTTTGTAAAGTACAGGAGCTGTTTTCCCTTACCTTAGCAAGGTGCTTTGCAAGTATGGGCTGTTTAGTGCCTACTATTAATTTCTCCTTATTAACAAGGAGAGTTGAGTGCTTGTATCAGTTTAAGGCTTCCTAGTGCTTTCCAGCAGGTATTAGAGAAAGTGCTAGTCACAGGGATGCTTAAAAGTAAGATGAAAAAAATGCACACTGCAGTGTGCACTAGAGAAGTTAGATGTGTAAGTAGGAAACTTAAGTTTTACCTGTTTAAAAAGTTAAGGTTTAGTGGAGAGTTACTATTTTTAAAACAGCAAGATGGGTTGAAAAGGGTGGTCACTTTTGTATTCTGGTACTATGGAATACAGTAGGATGGCCAATAAATTTAAATAGTTGAAGGGGAGGGGGTTTTGATGTTATGATTACTCACACAAGCCAGTGAAAGTAGAGAGGAAATTAGATATATGGTCAGATTAACATAAGGGGCAGGCAACTAGAAAGACAGTGGTATTTAACAAGGCAACTGTAACTGGGTGGGCGGGAAAAAAAATCAATTCAATTCTGCCTGACTCAGAAGACAGAGAGAGCTGTTGTCTCTTTTGAAGTTTTAATATGCTGTTAAAGCAGAATGCAGGTAAAACACAAGGTAAAGAAAACAAACTACAGTATTTAAAATATACAAAATACAAAAAATAAAAGCAAACTAACCTTTCCTTCACAGCAAAGTGTAGCAGAGTCTGGATGAGCCTTTCTGGTAAAGCTCTGAAATGTTTTATTTTACCCCTTAAATAAAAGGTTTAGTTCCTAGCTCCACCCCTCAGTTAACAAATGATTAACCTTAAGTGACCTCTTCTATCTTATGAATGAGTCTCTCTAATAGTAGGTTTGGTTCTTCTGATTTTTTGTATAAAGTTTCTTGGCCAATATATGTTTTTTCACCATACTTTTATATTCTGACCAGGTTAGTCTTGATCTGTCTATCCAGTTTTTCACTATGTAAGCTTTTAATAGGGTACATAGTGTTATTATAATGTTTTTATAGAAATTATTATTATTGCATTTGAATATATGCAGTATAACTGTCTCCCATGACAAAGTGAATTTTTAATAGCCTGATTTCTCTAAAAGGAATCGTAGTGAGCACCATAGTTTATAAACTGTTTTGCAGCTCCAAAAGATGTGAAGGATATCTGCCTCATTATTAGGACAAAAGGAACAATAGGCTGACTTGGGTGGGTTGAATTTGTTAAGGTGAACAGGTGTATGAAAGGCATTGTTAAAGATCATAATCTGTGTGTATATTAATGTTTTATATGGTGTCAGCTGCATAGTATTTCTAATAGCTAATTTCTTTTGATTGTATGTTATGGTATTATCTTTTCTTTCCCAAAACTTTGAAAAAATAATTGTATTTTGATATTTAATATTTGCTATTAATTTATATGTATTTGATATCATTTTATTTTTACTTAAAAGCAACTTTAGAACTTGTGCTAAATTGATATTTTGCTCAACTACATTGATATCTTTGGTTATAGTACTTACTAGGTATATGATTTGTTTAACTATCAGTTTATATTTATTGCTTGCTTTAAGTAGTTTCATGATATTTTCCATTGAAAGGTTCTTTACTTGTTAAAAATCCCATACTGTATAATTTTTTATTAAAGGGTATTTATCTAGGTTTACTATAGTGTTTGCTAGTTTTATATCTGCATTGTTATGTATTGGCTGAAGAAGGGTAATTGTGTCTTTTAAATTTATTGATATCAGTAGCTTCCTGAAAATTGTACAGTTTATTAAGATTGGGTGAATTGTTGTCATCTTAAGAGTTTCTTGTTTTAAGAAGGGAACCATTTTTGGATTAACTTTATATGTTAAAATATTCTGGTGAAATAATTTAATCCATAATGGGTACCATTCATTACCTACTGGGTCATGAGTTGCTATCTGCATAATGTGACTTGCATTAATAATTTCATAGTACAACTGAAAATCAGGAAGGCTTAAGCCTCCTTTTTCTTTTGAGGGTATTAGCTTATTATAGCTAATTCTTCTACTTTTTTGCGTACCATATGAATTTTGCCAGAATTTTCATGAAAGTGGCATTCAGATGGTATAAAATGTTAGGCAATATTTTCATTTTTACAACTGAAGCTTTTGATAAGGTAGATAGTTTAAGCTTTTCCCATTTATTAATGTTACCAACTATATTTGACTATATTATTATCGAACATATCTGATTGTGTATGGCTAATGTTTACACCTAAATATTTCAAAGTATATTGCACTTTAACATTAGTCTCCGGAAAGTAAAATTCCTTATGTCCCAGAGGGTTAATTGGATAAATAATTGACTTCTTAGGATTAATTTCATAGTTGGATACTAGGGAAAACGTATCTATGGACAATAGGATTTTATTTAAATCAACATTGGTATATTGTAAGTAAATATTGAGATCATCTGCAAAAGTTGTGCATTTTATTTGAGTTTTTGATACTGAAATAAGATGATGGTATGTTCTCTGGGTAATTTGCAGTAGTAATGTTTCTATATAAAAATTAAACAAGTTTGGTAAGAGTGAGCATCCCTTGTCTTGTTCTATTACCTATTTGTATTGGGTTAGAAGTTTTCTTATTATTATAAAGAGTTGTAGTTGCTTTAGTATATAATGTTTTAATAATTTTTATGTATTCTTTTGGCAATCCAAACTTGATATAGTACAAACAGGAGGAATTTTTGATTGACTCTGTCAAAGATTTTTGTTGCATCTACTGATAATGCGTATTTAGGGGATTTGTCCTTGGTACATAGGTGGGTTAGGGCATCGATGATTAATGTGTTATCCTTTACTTGTCTCTGACTAATAAAGCTTAGATGTTCAGGTGCAACTATAACTGGGGCTACTTTCTGTATCCTTTGTGCTAAAATTGTTGAAAATGTATTAATATCCATATTTATCAGAGCTATGGGTCTATAGTTCATAGGTTCATAGGTTCATAGGTTTATACTAGGCTATCTGCCCTAAGGCATTTATAAGCCTAGCCCAAATTATTGTGGCTTACACCACCCCTTATATGAAAAAATACTGTGCCCATTAGTTTGTTGTGCCTCTGTCCAGCAGTGACACAGAGATGATTCCTGGGGTAAACCTACGATCTCCCATCCACAGGTCTATATTTCTCTTGAACAGAGTCAGCGAGGTGCTCTGCCTCACATGGACCGGGATTTTATTCCACAGCATAGGGAGTCTCTGAGTGATAAATCTATCCCTCCAGCACGTCCTATTTATATCCGTGCTAAGGTTTAAGTCGATTGCTCTAGTGGTTTTGGTGGATTTGGATTTTTTGAGGTGGAGCATGTCCATTAATTCCGGGTTGGACATGGCCTTGTATGTCAGGCACATGTCACCTCTGAGCAGACGGTATGCAACTGAATAGAGCTGGAGTTTCTTCAATCTGGCAGCATATGACAAATTTTGGAGTCCCTTTATCCTTTTGGTGAGGAACTTTTGGGGTCTCTCCAATTGCTGCAGATGTCGGGTGAGATACATCCCGAATGGGGCATTGTACTCGATCATTGGTCTGATAAGTGAAGAGTACAGGGAACAATGACCTCACTAGATCTGGATGTGAATCCCTTCATGATCAGGTGGGCAATGTAGAAGGTCTTTCTAACCACTTTAGCAATGTGAGTGTCAAAAGAAAGGCCACTGTCAACCTGGGTCCCCAGGTCCCTGATAACCTCTTCTGTGCTTAGTGGATTGCCACCTATATGGTAGCTTGGGGTTACCTTGTTTTTCCCGAAGGGTATGACTATACATTTTTGGCGTTTAACTTCAGGCCATGGCTCTGGCACCAGCTATCTGTTTCCGTGAGTCCCTTCTGAAGGATATCCGTGTCCGATGCACTTTCCACTATGGCGCCCAGTTTGCAGTCGCCTGCAAACTTTGTCAGCCAAAGTCCTCCCATGTTGGCCTGTACTTCTGAGAAGTAGATGCCAAACAATAGGGGCCAAGGACCGAGCCCTGTGGGACACCACTTGTGACCGGCTTGGAGTCTGACACAGCGCCAGCAACTCTAACCCTGTGGGTTCTGTCCTTAAGCCAGTTTGCAACCCATCTTGTGACATATGGGTTTACATTTAAGCTGGTAAGTTTTTCTACAATACCCGAGTGGGGTATTGTGTCGAAAGCCTTTGCAAGGTCAAGGTAGGCTGTATGGACTGCCTTTCCTCATCAATGGCCTTGGTGACTGTTTCAAGAAGTCAACCAAGTTCAAAAGGCATGATCTTCCCTTGACAAAGCCAAACTGGGTCGGGTCCAATGTCTGCAAGTCCCCTATATCTTTGTTTATGAGCTCCATTATGATCCTCTCCATAGCTTTGCAGACTAGACTTGTTAAGCTTATGGGGCGTAATTACCAGGGTCCGTAGAGGCACCGCCTTTGTGAAGTGGGACCACAGTTGCCGACGCCACTCCTTGGGCACGTATCCTGTGGTAAGGCTGAGATTAAACAGCTGCCTTATGTGCGGGTTTAATTCCTCATTTAGCTCGTGTAGCACACAGCCGGGGACACCATCCGGTCCCATTGATGCTGTGTTTTTAGCTTTAGAGAGAGCAGCTTTCACCTGCGCATTTGAGATGTCCGGGAGGCTACACTCGGCTGGGATAGTTATCTCTCCTTTAGGGGAGAGGGGTGATGTTTGCACTGAACCTGTCTGCCAGTATGTTGGCAATGTCTGTGGGTTCAGTGATTTTTGTATCATTTTGGACTAATTCTGAGCATATCTGGGAGTTTCCACCCAGGTTCCTAACATAGCTGAAAAAGGCCTTATGATTGTCCTTTGAATCCATGGCAATTTTTCTCTCAAAATTGGCCTTAGTTGATTTTATGAGTGCTCGTATTTTTTACTAATAATGATCAGGGTGACTTCCTTTATGGATTTTGTTCTATCATGTAATAGCTTTCTCCTCTTATTGTAAAGTTTGTTAATGGCTGGGGTCCACCAGACTGGACGTTTGCCCTTTGTGGAAAGAGTCTTGGTTTTATTTGGGATTGCCTGATCCATGCAGTCCTGGAGGTGTTCATAGAAGGCATTTGTAAGGGCTTCCGCAGCTTGGGTTGTGGTTTCCTCTGGCTCAGGGGCCTTGAAGGATACCACACCAGTCTTGAGTAGTGTGAAGTTTGCTTTAGAGAAGTTCTTCACTATGGTCTTTTGCTTGGGGTGGGGCGGGATGTGGATTTCCAGTGAGATTAGTTTATGATCAGATCTCACCAATGAGGGATATACTTCCGGTGTGGAGCATTTTATCCCCATGTTTGTGACAATGAGATCTAGTATATTTTCTCCTCTCATAGGAACAGTGACTAGCTGTTCCATGGCATTTGAATTTATGAACTCCAGGAACCGTTGGGCTAGAAAGTTAGGGCTTGAGTAATGTTCCCAGTCTATATTCGGGTAGTTGAAGTCACCCAATATGATGGTGTTTGGAGATACATTTATACCCTCCAGTGTCTTCAGGAAGGCTGTGTGGGGTTCCTGAGTTTGAGAGGGTGGCCTGTAGCATGCTACAATTTGTAGAGCAGTTTTGCCTATGGTTAGTTGCACCTGGATAGTTTCCGAGCTTAGATGCGTTGCCACCAACCTGGAGGTGTGAGTATCCTTTATGAATATGGATTTTTGTGGTGTGGTCCGGGTTTTGGGGCCGGAACGCATGATATGAGGTAAAACCTAATAGTGCCGGGGTGCTCTCAGGAGCCTTGAACCAGGTTTCAGTTACAGCACAGACATCGATGTTCTCCATACTGAGAAGGGCCTCGAGTGCGTGCATTTTGAGATTTAGACTTCTGGCATTGAGCAGCATTACCCTCAGTTTCTTCCCATTTTTGTTTTCTAGGGTGGTAGGTTTAGAATTTGAGCCTTGCCTAAAAAGGCACTATGGGGGTGGCAAGAGCCTTAGCCAATATCCGGAATCCCAGGGTGACAGGTGCAAGCCGTCCCTCGAAGCAGCGTGGCTTGTCAAGCATGTCATCCCAGGCAGACAGACACTGGATCCCCTTTGAATGACACCAGACATTAAGCCAATTGTTAAAGCTGATCATCTTGTCTCTATATTGTGGCATCATTCTTGGTGAAGGAAGGATACTGCTCAGGGTTAGGGTCATACCTGCCTGGGCTACATAATCAGAGAGCTCCTCTATGTCTCTTTTCATGTAGTCCAGGGAGGTACGTCTCAGGTCATTCACACCAGCATGGACAATGACTGTGTCATATTTGTACTTGCCATGGAGTGACCCGAGTGCTTGTGTTATGTGGCGGATTCTAGCGCCCAATAGGCAGCTTACTGTGACCCTCTCCTTGTTCAGCCTGGTGAGTGGGACGCCAGTGTGTCTGACTATGGAGTCACCTATGACAAGTATGTTTGGTGTTGTATTTGGCCTTAAGGGCTGTGACTGCTTTGCACACTGCTTTTGTGGTTTATGTGTTGCTTGTGGGGTGTCTTGAGGTAGCAGTTGTTTGGGTGTCTGCTTTGGAGGCCTCTGCTGTTTAGGTAAATTTTACTCAGAGCCTCCGAGTATGTCTTTGTGTTTATGTGTTTGATTCAGTGGAGTGGTAGCATTATGTGAGGCTGGTTTTGTGGTGTGTGTAGTTGCCTTCTCCTCCTGTCTGGTCTTGCCAGTCCTGAGTTGAGAGAGCTCAGCCTCCAGTTTGGCTAAATAGCTGCATCTCTCAAGTAATTGTGTTATGTGGGAGGAGGAGAGGGTTGTCTGTGTACATGAGGCAGTTATAACATTGCCTCAAGATTCCCAGATTCACCAGCTGGACCGGAGAGGAGATTGACAACTGACCTTTGGACATTCTAGAATAATATTGGGAAATCCTTAATTGAAAACAAGGGCCAGTGGGGAGTGAGGGTGTAGTGCTTTTAATTTTTAGTGCTGACTTATATAATTGCTTTAGTGACCAAGTGCCAGGTAACTTGAGTGCAATGTGTTACAAGTAACTAAATGCAAAAACGACAAACAGTAACTTTCTTTCAAGTGAAACAAGGAAATAAGTACAGTAAGCAATGCAGATATCACTAGTGATCCACAGAAGCATTGAGAAGTTGCGTATTAGGTGGAATTAGCTTCCAGGGAAATAACAAGCAAACAAACAACAAGCATATAAACAAAGCTAGATTCAGTAGGCCTGGATCTAGTCTATGCTAGAGCAAACAAGGTGAACCAATTTCAGTAAGATACAGTTCAAATATTCAGGCACTATAAACCTTTAACCAGAAAATTCCCAGCTCAGAAGGGCAGAGTCCAGCCTCTTCTCCCACAAGAGTGCAGACCACGAACCTTCTTAATGTAAAATAACTGGCCTGAAGCCCAAGTGCCTAAACCAGAACTAATACACTTGGACACTGGGCTCTCAATCAGCAGTTCCCAACTTAGAAGGATGAAAGCTACCTGTCCTGCCACCACAGTGCTTGCCACAAACCTTCCTAATGTAAAACAACTGTTCTGAAGCCCAAGTGCTTAATCCAAAAGAATTGAATGATAGCTACACTTTAATCAAGTTACAACCAAGCAGTAATAAATACCATTGAATACTTTAGAGAATGTCTGGATTAGTGCTCAAGTTACACAAACAAAGCTAGATCCAGCAGGCCCGAATCCAGTCTATGCCACAGCAAACAAGGCGCACCAACTTCAGTAAGGAACAGTTCAGATATGCATGCACTATAAGCCTTTAACCAGAAATTCCCAGCTCAGAAGGGCAGAGTCCAGCCTCTCCTCCCACAAGAGTGCAGACCACGAACCCTCTTAATGTAAAATAACTGGCTTGAAAGCCCAAGTGCTTAAACCAGAATTAATACACTTTTAGAATAACAGACACTGAGCCCTCAATCAGCAGTTCTCAAGCTAGAAGGATGTAAGCTACCTGTTCTGCCACAACAGTGCAGACCACAAACCCTCTCAGTGCAAAACAACTAACTGGTCCGAAGCCCAAGTGTTTAAACCAAAAGGCTTAGAATGAGTTACACCAAGCAGTAATAAATACAATTGAGTATTTTAAGATGATGCAAAAGTAAAAAGAAGTAGGTAGAAACACAAGTACAGTAAAAGCAGATGAATTTTTTTTTTTTTTTTTTTTTTTCTGAACAAGTGCTGAGATCAAAGAAACAGATTTGAGTGCTGAAACTAGAAAACTGGCTAGTTATAAGAAATAAACAAGCTAGAAGGCTTCCCTCAAACACAGAAGGGCTTGGGGGCTCAGAAGCCTACAAATAGTCTGTACCACTTAACAAGAAAGGCAGGAAATAAGCTTAATTTTTTTTTTTTTTTCTATTTCCCAGATGCTCTCTTTGTACACAGTAGGAGTGCCTGAAATCAGAATATGATCTCACTGCACTCAGTTGAGTGAGCAAATGAGATGGGCCCAGAGGCAGGCTGAGGGGCGGGCAGTTTCAATGCCACAGGAAATCAAATAATGTGGCTACCCCCACACCTGTAATTACTAGCAAATAACAAAATTCAGCCAACACTAGCTTTAGTTCAAGTTACTGAAGAGCAGAATAACTTCAGATAAAAATTCCTTCAACACTCCTTCATACACAGTTTAAATCAATTTAAATACTGTATTTTAAAAAAAAAAGTGCAGAAAAAGGTACTTAAATTCTCTTATACGTCCAGTTGAATATAACCAAGTTTTAGCTGGCCAAGCTGAAGTTTTAAAGCAGGAATTATTTCACATGCACCAGTTTAAATATGCAAGGACAGGAAATCAAAGAATGTGGCTACCCCCACACCTGTAATTACTAGCAAATAACAAAATTCAGCCAACACTAGCTTTAGTTCAAGTTACTGAAGAGCAGAATAACTTCAGATAAAAATTCCTTCAACACTCCTTCATACACAGTTTAAATCAATTTAAATACTGTATTTTTAAAAAAAAGTGCAGAAAAAGGTACTTAAATTCTCTTATACGTCCAGTTGAATATAACCAAGTTTTTAGCTGGCCAAGCTGAAGTTTTAAAGCAGGAATTATTTCACATGCACCAGTTTAAATATGAAAGGACAGGAAATCAAAGAATGTGGCTACCCCCACACCTGTAATTACTAGCAAATAACAAAATTCAGCCAACACTAGCTTTAGTTCAAGTTACTGAAGAGCAGAATAACTTCAGATAAAAATTCCTTCAACACTCCTTCATACACAGTTTAAATCAATTTAAATACTGTATTTTAAAAAAAAAGTGCAGAAAAAGGTACTTAAATTCTCTTATACGTCCAGTTGAATATAACCAAGTTTTTAGCTGGCCAAGCTGAAGTTTTAAAGCAGGAATTATTTCACATGCACCAGTTTAAATATGCAAGGACAGGAAATCAAAGAATGTGGCTACCCCCACACCTGTAATTACTAGCAAATAACAAAATTCAGCCAACACTAGCTTTAGTTCAAGTTACTGAAGAGCAGAATAACTTCAGATAAAAATTCCTTCAACACTCCTTCATACACAGTTTAAATCAATTTAAATACTGTATTTTTTAAAAAAAAAGTGCAGAAAAAGGTACTTAAATTCTCTTATACGTCCAGTTGAATATAACCAAGTTTTTAGCTGGCCAAGCTGAAGTTTTAAAGCCGTTTGTGGGGGTCTGTATTTGGTTTTGGGATAAGTACAGTTTTGGAGTTGCTCAGATAAAGGTCCGATATCCCAACTTTTATTATATAGTTGTATAATTTTAAAAGTACTGATGTTATTTGTTGCTTAAAATGTTAATACAATTCTGCTACATACTCATCAGGACCAGGAGCTTTCGCAGGTTTTAATTTATCAATAGCCTTATTTACTTCCTCTTCTGTTAATGGACTTTTGAGATCATTAGATTGAAAGTCATTAATCTATCCACAAAGCTTGGAATACATTGTTATTAATTTGATCTTGTGGACCATAAATGGTTTGAAATATTTTTTTGAAAACCCCTATTATTTCAATATCAGAGTTATACATTTTGTCTTTATATTCTATTTCTTGTATTTTACATGTGGGGTTCCTTACATTGATAAGTCTTGCTAACATTTTGGAAGGGGTTTGAGCCCACTCTGCATATTTGTGTAGTATTCGAAGTTCTGTAAATGTATACTGTTTCATTGTAATCTCATTTAACTGTTTCTGTAGACTTGCTACAACCCTTTGAACTTGAATGAAAGTGAAACAACAATATTCTGCAATAAACTTGCCAGATGGGCATAAAAAATGTTGCATTGTAATTTAACATTACATTCTTAAACTTTTGTAATGTAACAAATAACTGATATACATGCCTATACCACCAGCATGAAATAACCAATGCATACACTAAGCTATGGGTGTATTGTGAAATGCAATCTGTCACTAAGGTTAAAATACAGCATTTTGTAAAAACAGCAATTTACCTTTGCATCGCATTAGATGTGATACTGGAAACATGTTTTGCAAGCAGTTAGCAGCACACATCTGTCTCTGGATAAACAGTTTCCCCAGCCATGATGCACATTTTCTTGCTTATTTGATTACCTTTACCTTGATATACTGCAGATTCAGCCCTGTCAGCATTGTGAATATGCAAATGAGGTGTGAACTCATTAGCATTCATGAATTCCAAATCTGCAAGAAGCTACAAGATTGCATACACATGCCTTACTTCTGCAAGGATGAGCAGTAAGAGATGTTACCTGTTTAGTGCTTGCAAGTGTTAATGATTACTCTGACTGCATTATCAGGGTGTGTCAAGGAGAAGATACTGACAAGAAATTTTGTGACTACCACTGACTGACTTAGAAAAGAACTTTCCTAGCATTGTTATGAAATGTTTATGACAACAGTTTCTGACTCTGAATACAGTTGTGTCTGCAATTGTATGGAAATAGATTATGCATTGAAACATATGTCAACTGAGAGTCAAAGCAAATGGCAACATTATTAGAGAAGCATAGTTCTTTGAATGATGTTCACAAAACAGAGACGCAAAGAGGTCCAGTGTTCAAATGTTTTAAATTCTGTGAGGATAGATTATTTGCCCTGTTGCCAGTGTTACAGCCATCCACACATCTAACTGCAAATTACAGGAGAAAGGCCGGGAATTTTTTTCTGTTGCACCAGTAATGTCAGTTGATAATATGTCACATATTTACCATAGGTAACCTCTTTTTATCTTCAGAGCTAATGTGTTGGCACCTAGTGATAAATGCATGGATATGTTTGTGTGAACATGATGTTTAATGAGCATATGCTCATGTTGAAACACAACCAAACTGAGGAAATATCAAGAGTTTACATTTTAACTACTTGCTTCATAATGTTTCCACTTTTCAGTACTTTTTTTCCTTTCTTTCCCCACTTGACATTGCACATTCCCCAGTGGTGAATAACAGTTAATTGCCTAAGGAAAAAAGTGAAATATTTAAGTTAGGTTGCCTTCTGCAGCACAAACAAGCCCAGTGGTACTGTGCAGATGTCAACACTTTTGATTATCACTCAATGAAAAAAATGCACCAGTCAGGTAACTTTCTCTGTGGCACATGGTGTAAGTGGACTGAACATAGAGAAGCAAACTTTTACAAAAGAGGTCAGAGTGCTGTCTATCACCACATTTTTCACAGTAAAATCACCTCATTATCATAACTGTTTATTACAAGAAATGTGTCAATATTTATAGTAGAAGCACAATACAATGTGAATAAATTATGTGAACATGACACTGATGATATTTAATGTAGAAAATGCACATACATAGGTATAATTTGTACAGTATTTTTGTTATTATTGATTTGTCACATCATGACTATGTGTTTATGGCAGTATGTGTTATGTAGTATATACGTGACCTAACCCATCATGTCTTACTCATATCATTCAACTGCATGCATCTGAGATGTATTTACAAACACAAACAATGCTTTTCATATAGAAATGCAGCCCCATGACTAAGTAAAGTCACAGACATTCAGGTATATCTTCATTATTTCTGTATGCAGGCTTACATTACTATATGTCTACTTACCATCTTAACAAGTACGTTCTCCTGTGGCAGTGATATTTAATCAGCGAAGTTAACATTTAATCCTTTTTTTTCTCTTTGGTTCGATTCCCTGGTGTTACTACTCAGTCTTGCCAGTGTTTAACTCCCAACAGTGTGTGCACAGAGGGTGACATCCTGCACCAATGCTGAGCGACAATGAATGCCATTTAACTTCCTATGGCAAAAGCTGAAGAATTTAATTTCAACCACAGTAGTACAGTTAATGTTTTGCAAATGTATTTAAATCCACTGTGCCATGGGAATACAGAGTAAAAACAGATGAAAGCACTACTGTGAAACAGTTAATATAACAGTTCTTAGGTTGCTGAATTCCTATTTGGCACATTGAGAAAATTCCCCTGTTGACATCATATGTTATCATATAGTTAACTGCAAACATTTGTATTTTCCCCATTTACATTTCATTAACATACCATGTGGTTAGTG
Organism: Protopterus annectens; assembly: GCF_019279795.1. Taxonomy (NCBI): domain Eukaryota; kingdom Metazoa; phylum Chordata; order Ceratodontiformes; family Protopteridae; genus Protopterus; species Protopterus annectens. The sequence goes on along the minus strand of NC_056729.1, from coordinate 835,922,613 downwards.
CAGCCAGACATCATTTGCAAAAACATTCCACCCCCAACACAGAGACTTAATGTTGGCTGTACTCTTCTATCCCTTCTTGCCCCCTATAGCAAACACTTTATTATAAAGAGAATGACACCTTTATAATGAGGAAATAAGTAAAAGTGACACTCCATACAGATGGTCCTACATGTCCCACAAAAATATTCTTGCTATTCCTCTTTCCACCAGTCTCTCTCTCTCTCTCTCTCTCTCTCTCTTTTCATTCCTTCTGCTTCAGTAAGTTGTTACTGTCCTTCAGCTGTCTGATTTAAAATCTGTGAAGTGGGATTTCCTGAGTTCCTTTGTGGTTTGAGTTAGATAATATTCAGACCTATAGACAGAATTCAGCATACTTTTGGAAGTTCTAATCCAGGTATTAGCAAAGTGTTACTGTTTTAGTACACTGCTTTATGTTTAGTCATTACCTACATATTGTTATAAGCCACCAGTATCCTGCTTCTGTCATAATCTACTTGGTCCCTGCCTCCCTCTCCCCATGTCACTGAATCGTTTACCTTCTGTGTCATTAGTCTTCCTCCTCTGTATTTGAACAATGTCTTGTGCTGAGCACAAACTGCAATTGAGGGTTAATGGAAGTGCACAGCTTATGGCAAAATCCTGCGAGTTTTGCCTTTGACCACATTACTTTGGTGCCCTTCTCACTGCTGTGCTTAGCTACGTATAGTCAGGTTAATCTACTTCTGGACAAGTTGAAGAGTTAAACGCACAGATTACAGTAGTCATGAGGGTAATCAAGAGTAAGCTATACATCCTCCTTTTCTGCTATGTGTTGTCACATGAGACATTTGTGAAGTGTTTGGATAATACTCAGGTCTGTAGATTTTTCTTGGAAGGCTCTTAAGGTTTGAATCCAGATGTATGCCAAACTGTTTTTGAATGCTTTGTATGACTCCTCTAAGTGTAAATATTGTCTTCAACTTTTTTAAAGCACTGTTATCCTGTTGCTAGTATGTGTGTGTATTGTATATTCTGGTCACCAACTGTCTTGTCCTGGAGGGATTCAATGACTGCTCAAAGTTTGTAATCATCTGCAAACTTGGTCAGCCAGAGGCCTTTTATATTGGCTTTGACCTCCCAGAAGTAGATTCCAAAGAGAAGCAGGCCCAGCAGAGATCCCTGAGAAACTCCACTGAGGGTTGGCCTATTTGTGCAGGTGGTCTCATTGATCCTAACCTCTTTGATATTATCAATGAACCAGTTAGCTACTTAGCATGTTATAAGGAGCTTTATGCCTAGCTCTGTACATTTGTTGACAATGCCCAAGTGTGGTTCATAGGTTCATAGGTCCATAGGTAGGTACTAGGCTATCTGCCCGAAGGCATTTATAAGCCTAGCAGGAATGTGTTGGCTTTTGCCAACCCCTTAGATTAGTTCCCTATGCCTCTGTCCAGCAGAGCCATTGAAGTGATCCCTGGGGTAAACTTTCTGTTTCCCATCCACTCGTCAAGGTTTCTCTTGAAGAGGGTTAGCGAGGAGCTCTGCCTAATGTAGACTGGAATCTTGTTCCAGAGCATGGGAAGTCTCTGGGACAGGAATCTATCCTTCCAGCACGTCCTATTTATTGTTGTGGTGAGGTTTAGATCCCTGGAGCATGTGGCTTGAGGGGATATGGTTTTCTTTAGGTTGAGCACATCCATCAATTCTGGGTTGGACATGGCCTTGTATGTCAGGCAGAGATCACCTCTGAGTAGGCGTTATGGAACCGAGTACAGCTAGAGTTTCTTCAGTCGAGCTGCATAGGGCATCTGCTTGAGGCCATTGATCCTCTTGGTGAGGAACTTCTGTGGTCTTTCCAGTTGTTGCAGGTGTCTTGTAAGGTACATCCCAAATGGGGCATTGTACTCTATGATGGGTATGATGAGTGATGCGTAGAGGAGCCCAATGACCTCTTTTGATCTGGATGCAAACCCTTTTGTGATTAGGTCGGCCACATAGAAGGATTTTCTAACCACTTTGGCAATGTGATTATCAAAGGAGAGGTTACTATCTACTTGGGTCCTCAGATCCCTTATTACATCTTCTGTATTTAGGGGGCTACCACCTATGTGGTAGTTTATGGGTACTTTTTTTTTCCAAAGGGGATGACTATGCACTTTTTGGCATTTAGATTAAGGCCATGGTTTTGACACCAGGTATCTGTCTCAGTGAGACCCTTTCGGAGGATGTCAGTGTCAGCCGGAGAGTCAGTTATAGCCCCTAGTTTGCAATCGTCTGTGAACTTGGTCAGCCATAGTCCTCCTGTGCTTGCCTGTACCTCTGAGAAGTATATGTCGAATAGGAGGGGTCCTAGGACTGAGCCCTTTGGAATGCCACTTGTAACTGGTTTAGAGTCAGACCTAGCTCCTCTAGGAGCAACTCTTACCATGTGGGTTCTGTCCATGAGCCAGTTGGCAACCCATCTCATGACATAGGGGTTTATGTTCAGGCTGGTGAGCTTGTCTATAATACCTGAGTGGGAAATGGTGTTGAAGGCTTTTGCAAGGTCTAGATAGGTTGTGTGGACCACCTTTCCCTCATCTATAGCCTTGCTAATTGTCTCAAAGAAGTCCACCAGGTTTAGGAGGCATGATCTGCCCTTAACAAAGCCGAACTGGGTAGGGTCCAGTTTTTGCAGGTTTCCAATGTCTCTGTTAATGAGATCCATGATGATGCACTCCATAGCTTTACAGACCAAGCTAGTCAGGCTTATAGGGAGATAGTTACCGGGGTCCGTTATGACTCCACCTTTGTGGAGTGGAATAACTGTTGCTGTGCACCACTCTGTGGGCATGCAGCCTGTAGAGAGGCTGAGTTTAAACAGTGTGTTTAGGTGAGGGGTTAGTTCATCTTTGAGCTCATGTAGGACACAGCCTGGGACACCGTCCGGTCCCATTGATGCTGTGTTTTTGGCTTTGGAGAGGGATGTTTTAACCTACGGGTCTGTGTTTTCAGGGGCACTACATTCTTCTGGTATAGTTATGGGCCCTTTTGGGGGTGAGAGTGGGGTGAAGTTTGCACTGAACCTGTCTGCCAGGATGTTGGCTATATCGGTCGGTTCAGTGTATTTGGTGCCATTCTGCACTAACTCCGAGCAGATCTGAGAATTGCCACTTAGATTCTTGACATAGCTAAAGAATGCCTTGTGGTTAACTTTGGAGTCTATGGCAATTTTTCTTTCGAAGCTAGCCTTGGATGATTTTATGAGGGAACGTAGTTTCTTGCTGATACTGATTAGGGATGTCTTCCCCTCTTGGGATTTTACTCTTTTCTGTACTAGTTTCCTCCTTCTAGTGTATAGCTTGTTTATGGCAAGTGTCCACCAGACTGGTTTCCTTTTCTTGGAGGAGTAAGTCTTGGTTTTGTTTGGGATAGCACAATCCATGCATTCTTGTAGGTGCCTGTAGAGTGCATTAGTAAAGCATTTTGCAGCTTGGACAGCGTTATCGTTTAGCATGGGGGCTTTGAAACTTCCCACCTCGGTGTTAAGTAACGTGAAGTTTGCTTTTGAAAAGTTTTTCACTGTGGTTCCTTTGACCAGGGGTGGTGACGGAATGTGGATATCCAGAGTGATTAGTTTATGGTCAGATCTAACCAGCAAGGGCTTGACCTTTGGTGTGGAACACTGGTCTCCCATGTTGGTGATGACCAGGTCCAATATGTTGTCTCCTCTGGTGGGGGTGCTGACCAGATGATCTAGGGCGTTTGAGTTTATAAATTCTAGGAAATGTTGGGCAAGGAAGTTCATACTTGAGTAGTTCTCCCAGTTGATGTTTGGGTAATTGAAATCACCCAATATCAGGGTGATTGGTAGGATGTTTCTGTTTCCCAGTGTTTCCAGGAATGGGGAGTCGGGGTCCTGGGGCATGGTGGGTGATCTGTAGCAAGCTATAATTTGAATAGCAGTTTTGCGCATTGTTAGTTGCACGTGGATGATCTCTGAAGCATCGTGCTGTGCCTCTAACCTGGAGGTGTGGGTATCCTTGATGAATAAACCCACCTTTTGTATTTTGGTCTGGGTTTTGTGGCCAAAACGTATGTTATGAGTTGTAGCCTGGTAGTGCTGGGGTGCTCTCTAGAGCCTTAAACCAGGTTTCTGTTTCTGCACATATATCGATTTTCTCCATACTGAGGAGTGCCTCGAGTGCGTGCATTTTGAGGTTTAGACTTCTGGCATTGAGCAGCAATACTCTCAGTTTTTTTTACTTGTGCTATTTATGGCGGTAGGTTTGTCTTTTGAGCCTTGCCTAAAAAAGGCATTATGGGGGTGGCAAGAGCCTTGGCCAGTATTCGAAAGCCTAAGGGTGACAGGTGCAAGCTGTCTCTAGCGATGCAGTGTGGCTTGTCGAGCATGTCATCCCAGGTGACAGACACTGGATCCCCTTTGAATGACACCAGAAGCTTAGCCAATTGTTGAAATTGATAATTTTTTCTCTATACTGTGGTATCATTCTTGGTGAGGGCAGGATGCTACTCAGGGTCAGGGTCATACCGACCTGAGCTATGTGATCAGAGAGCTCCTCCATGTCTCTTTTCATGTAGTCCAGGGAAGTACGGCTCAGGTCATTCACACCAACATGGACAATGACAGAGTCATATTTGTACTTGTTCTGGAGTGACCTGAGTGCTCTGTTATGTGGTGGATACTGGCACCCGACAGGCAGCTAACAGTAACCTTCTCCTTGTTCAGCCTAGTAAGTAGGACGTCAGTGTGCCTGACTATAGACTCACCTATTACTAGTGTGTTGGGTATGTTATTTTGCCTTAAGGGCTGCAATTGTGTGTCACACTAGTTTTGTGAAGTATGTGTTTCATGGTTTGTGTTGGGGGGGGGTGGAGGTTGCTTGGATGTCTGCTTTGGTTGTCTCTGTTGCTTTTGCAGATTTTTATTTAGAGCCTCCGAGTATGTTTTTGTGTATTTATGTGTGTTTTTTGCCAGTGCTGGTTTCATAGGTCTATGTGAGACTGGTGGTGTGATTCCAGTAATTCCCTTCTCCTCTTGACTGCAGGGTCCAGTCTTGGGTTGAGAGAGCTTAGCCTCCAGTTTGGCTGTATAACTGCATTTCTCGTATGTATTAGTGTTTGGTGGAAGGAGGAGAGGGTTGTCTGTGTACATGAGGCAATTGTAACATTGCCTCAAAATGCCCAGATTCACCAGTTGGACTGGAGAGTACACCTGAAACTGCCCTTTGGACATGCCTGGATAGGTACAGTGAACTGTTTTACTGATTGGCTGGTAAGGTCGAATAGAGAGCCTTGCCCTTCTCTACAGTATAGGGGGGTCTAGTGCTAAGGTTTATTAGTGCTTGCTATGAGTTTTGGGCAAGTGCCAGGATGAGAAGTGAATGATTTGAGTGCTTAAGTTGAAAGTTTGTCTAGTTCCAAGGGAAAAATTGAACAGTAGACTTTGTGGAGCCGGGAATAGTTATACCCTAGCTAAACAGCACTGCCCAGTGCGCAAAACCATGCAAATGTGGGTTTTATAGCAGGGAAATGAAAGAGATAGAAATTAGCCCAAAATGGCCGATAAACTGCTAATTTCTGGGCTGAAACCACTCCTCCAGGGACAGATAGGCTGCTCAAATCTCCATCTCTCACAGTGAACAGAGAAACTTCCTTCTATCCAAGTAAGGTGTAGGCAAACACAGAAACTTGTAACACAGCCCTAAATTCAGCACTAACCTGAAAACTGGACTAAACTTGCTTAGAAAGGTGGAAAACAAGATTTTTTTTTTGTTTTGTTTTTTGTTTTGTTTTTTTCAGAAAATAAAGCAGATACAATAAAAAAACACTTTAAATGCACAGAAATGGCTATCACACATGAGTGTGTAGCCTACAACAGTTAAACAGGTCATTTAATCACATAATCAACTTTGTTAAAGTGCAGGCAGTAAAATAAGTACAATATGTAGCTGAAACAAGCTTTTTAAATCACAGAAACTCTAGAAAATTGGCGTTTTAGGTGGAATTAGCTAAAGGCAGCAAGAAAATGCAGAAACATTATACTTAATCACTCCAAAGTCTCTCTTTTGTCTCTCTGCTGCTGTAGAACTCTGCAGGGCACCAGGCAGGAGCTTGCTGAGTTGTATACTGGCACAAAAACCTTGCAAATGCATGTTTTTTTATAGCAGGGGAAATGAAAGAGATAGAAATTAGTTCAAAATGGCCAATAAACTTCTAATTTCTGGGCTGAAACCACTCCTCCAGGGACAGATAGGCTGCTCAAAGCTCCCTCTCTCACAGTAAACAGAGAAATTTCCTTTTATCCAAGTAAGGTATGGGCAAACACAGAAACTTGTAACACAGCCCTGCATTCTGCACTAATCTGAAAACTGGACTAAACTAGCTTAGAAAGGCGGGAAAACAAGTATTTTTTTTTTGTTTTTTTGTTTTTTTTTTCCAGAAAATAAAGCAGATACAATCAAAAAAACAATTTAAATGCACAGAAATGGCTATCACACTTGAGTGTGTAGCGTACAACAGTTAAACAGGTAATTTAAACACAAAAAAGGCTTTGTTAAAGTGCAGGCAGTAAAATAAGTACAATATGTAGCTGAAACAAGCCTTTTAAATCACAAACTCTAGAAAATGGTATTGTATCAAATGCTTTAGCCAGATCTAGGTTGGCAGTATGCTCCTATTCCCCCTCATTCATTGTCTTAGTGATCTTTTCAAAGAAGTCCACCAGATTCAATATGCATGGCCTTCTTTGACAAAGCCAAACTGTGATGATGCAGTGTCTGGAGATCTCCTATGCCCTTGCAGATAATTTCCAAGATAATTATTTCTATAGCTTTGCAAATAAGACTAGTTAGATTAATGGGTCTGTAGTTTCCAGGATCTGTTGAAGGTCCTTGCTTTTGAAGGGGGCGGGGTGACTGTCATAGTCTTCTATTCTCATGGCACAAATCCTGTTTTAAGACTATAGTTAAATGGTGACTCCAGTGTTCCTGCTAAGTCATACTTTAGATTGTTCAAAAGGCATCCAAGGATGTTATCGGGGCCCACTAAAACTGTGCTCATGGCTTTAGCGAGTATAGCTAGTACATGCTCCCTAGTTATTGTTAGAGGGGTTATGTTTGAGGGTATCACTTGAGGATGTGAGGGGGAAAAGTTGGAAGAGAATTTGTACATTATCAGGTTCAATGTATACCCAGGCTTGGTGAATGTGGCTCCATTAACCACCAGTTCAGCACATATGTGCTTCCCTTGAAATTTCTAATATGGCGGAAGAAGGCCTTATAGTCATCTTTTACCAATGAGACTATCTTAATCTCAAAGTTGGCTTTGTTTGACTTAATTAGTCTTCTTAGTTGTCAATTTAGTTTGATGAGAGAGTTTTATATTGATGGAAATTATCCTTTCTGATTTTTGCCTTTTTTTTCCTTTTATTGTTTATCCTGTTTAATTTGGGATGCAAACAGGGCAGTTTTTTTTTCTGGGACTAGTCCTGGGCTTACTTCTAGTAGGTACAGCAGCCTCTATGTGACCACTGACATGGTTGTACAGAGTTTATGAGAGCTACTCTGTGTAGGTTGCTTTGTTCTCTGGGTTTGGATGGGTATTGAATTTTGACAATCACTTAATAAAAGGTACTGGGGTTATGGAGTTGATTTTGATTTTGAAGGCTACAGCTTTATGGACGGACCTTACCAGGGAGGATAAGACATTAGGGATGGTGCATAGTTCTCCCATATTTGTGAGTATGAGGTCCAGTATGTTGGAGCCTGTAGTTGGTGTATTCAATATTTGGTCAAGGGTGTTTGTATTTGTAAAATCCAGGAATATCTGTGCCTGTAGATTTGAGGTTGTGTAGGATTCCTAGTCTGTGCAAGGATAATTAAAGTCTCCCATGAGTAAGGTGTTAGGTTAGATGTTAAGTGCCTCCAGTAGGTTCAAGTATGCATTGTGAGCTTCTTGGGACACAAAGGATGACCTATACCTGGCTAGGATATGGCACAGAATTTTGGTGATCTTCTCATGGAGGAGTTTCAGCATGTCATCCTGTTGAACCAACCTAAAGGTATGTTTGTCACTGATGTATTTTGAGACAGATCCACCTTTAGTCCTTATCGATGCCACTACTAGTCTAAAAGTATGGAAGGCACTGAAACTTTGCACTGCAGTGGTACTCTCTGCCACTTTAAACCATGTCTGAGTAACAGCACAGATGTCTATATTCTCAAGTGTGAGGAGGGTTTGGAGGGAATGCAGTTTATTAAGGCTCCTGGCACTGAGCAATAAAACCCAGACGTTCAGATGAGATAATTTTGCTAAGTCAGTAAGCTTGTCATTTTGACATTGCCTAAAAAGGCACTATGGAAATGGATAAGTTTTAGACAGTATTTAAAAGCCTAGAGGGGACAGTGAGACCATTCTTAGAAAAGCAATGCAGTCTGTTAACCATACCCTCCCAAGGTGACAAATATTAGATCCCCTTCGAATGACACCAGAAAGACAGTCAATTGTTAAAAATCAATCATCTTTTGCTCATACTCTGACATCAACCTCATTGATGGCAATATGCTAATAAATGCTAGGCTCATACCAGCCTGAGACATAGTCTGAGATTTCCATAATATCTCTTTATATAGTTCAGGGATGTACACCGCAATAATTTACACCTACATGGGCTATCACAGAATCATTATTGTACCTCTGGTGTAATGACTTGCGTGTGTGTGTGATTTCGCAGATCCTGCCTCCAGATAATAAATTAACTTTTATCTTCCCCTTGTTCACCCTAGTAGGAGGGACATCAGTGAGTCTTAGAATGGAGTCCCCTATAATGGGGTTCCTAGGAAGTGTGTCTGCTTGCCTTAGGTGTTTCAGGTTTGAGACTCCATTGAGTCTGACTGAATGTGTAGTGTTAGGTGTTGTATTTTTTCTGAGTGCCTTTGGGCTAACTGAGGCATAGCTTTGCCAATGGGCAGCCTAGGCAATCTTTGTTACTTTTAAGTGTGCCTTGCATGCTGTGTGAGGTGGGTGTGGTTCTGACAACCTGATGTGTGCTTGTATGAGAAAGTTTAGCCTCCAGTGTCATTGTGTAAGTACACCTCTTGCATACTGTGTATGTTTCTTTAAGGATTAAGTGGCTGTCAATAAGCATGATACAATTGTTACACTGTCTCAGAATTCCCATAGCCACCATGCAGGTTACAGACAATTTAGGAAACTGCATATCCATGCAGTCAACTCCTTTGACTGGTGAGCTACAAGAGGGTGGTGTATTAGGGTTAGAAAGCTATTAAGGGTGCTTTGATGGTGTAGACTAAGAAAAAATGTTTTAGTGGGGAAGGTTATGGTAAACAGTATTAAATTTTACTACCTTTAATGTTTACACAACAGTGAATTCCATTAAACCTATAGATATTGCCTCTCAAAGCCCAACTAGCGACACTAAACTTGTCAGAGCTCAAAGTATTTGTTCTGTATTTACTGTTTTACAGGGTACACCTTTATGGATCATTCTATATGGAAAATTTGCTTTTCAGGTGTTTACTACTATAAGGGGCAGCACTAACCTCCATTGTGCTGTGAACAGTTCAATATAGTATATTTTTTGAGCATGTATGGCTACGTGTGTTATCCTTGAATGCTATGTAGTGAGTGATGCATCAATGCTGGGGCAAAATTTCTCTGTGATTGAATTTAATATGACTTAGACAGTAGAATTTGTGAAGCTGATTTTACAGTGTGATTTTTGGCCTGAATTATTACAACAGACACTTTTTTTCTTCGTTTTTTCAGCCTATCTGCAAAATTAAGTTTATCTTGGCAAACTATTTTGTTGGTCTCCACATATATTTAATTTTTACTTAAAGTAGCATGCGGTACATCGGGCAACAGATACTTTTCAGTGATGGGTGTTTCTGTAGCAGTAACAGGCTCACCTGAGCCCATGACTGAACCTTCCTCAAAGGGTGCACCTCCCACATTCACAAGCACACAACTCATGGTTAATTTAGAGTGTCCAGACCACCTACTGCATGTCTTTGTATGCATGTTTTTGTAGGAGTTACGGGCTCACCTAAGCCCAAGGCTGAACTCTCCTCAGAGAGTGTACCTTATACATTTGCACACACTCAGGGTTAATTTAGAGTGTCCAGTCCACCTACTGCATGTCTTTGGGAGGAAACTGGAGTACCTGGAGGAAACCTATATGAATGTAGGAAGGACATGCATACTCCACAGAGAAGGCACCCCAGCTGTGAATTAAACCAGAGAATCTCTTGTTGGGAGGTAACAATGCTAGCCAGTAGACCACTGTGCCACCTTAAATTACATGCTGATTTAATATTCTGGACATGACATTTTCATTTTTAATGCACTGATTTTAATTAATTTCTTAGTAATATTTTCCCACAAATACAAAAAGCGATATGCTGCATCAGTAAAACTGCTAAAAATGATCTAGTTACAAAAAGATTAATGGCATAATTAATATATTTAACACACCTAACTTAATATTTCCAGCTGTATTTAAATATTGTAATTATTAAACATGTCCAAGGCAGTTTGAATCTTGTAATTTTGTGCACCCAATACATTGCACTGTTAATGAAACTATGGGCCAAATTCAAGAAAGATTTGTTCTTATTGTAAATTACTTCAGTGTTTGGCCTAGTTATAAGGCATGCTAACACCATGTCGCTTATACAGTCTTTTGGAATCAGGCCTTGTAACATCTAAGGTGCAGAAATACAGCACATTACTTCTGTATGTCACTGATTTGCTGTATAAAAAACAGAAAGAAAGAAATGTTTTTCCTTACCTATTTTCTTTCAGATAACAGAATAATTGTTGGTAAAGTTAAATGAAAACCTGCAAAAGTGGAGTATCATATTTTTCAAAGGGTATGCTGAACACCTTCTATAAATAGGGAAATGTCAGCTATGTAGCAGACCATGTAAATATGTTAGGCTTGCTTCATTACAGTTTATTAAAAAAACAGAAAATGCAGCAATTCAAGTTACTCTGCAAGGTAGTTAACTTTTCATGTTATTATCTGCACTGTAAATAACAATATTAAATCAAATGATATAGCGCAATCAACTATACAATCTCATGAACAACAAAAATGCTAAATCTGAATACCATAAGGGAAGCTGTTTTTCCCCTCTGCTAGTATATTTCTTGATGAGCAGCATTTTGCAAATTACATAGTTATATGCATATGGAGATTCCCTAAAAAAAGCAGGCTGTTCAGCTTGAAGCCAAATTCCATAGTATAAAGAAGTTGCACAATGCAATTAACAAAGGTCAAGAACAGTATACACACCCATGGAACTAAATGACATTATTCTGCAGATTGCACTGCGTCTCATAAATAACTGTTCATTGAATGTCTACACCATGGGAAAAGCTTAGCCTCAGTGGAAAGGTTAATTATTTTTTTTTTCCTCTTCACAAGTCTGTTCAATAGTTAAACTAATTATATAAGTTTCAGCAATGCTGCTCCAAGCACAAGAACATCATAAATATACAGAAGTGGATTAAAATGCAGATCAGGTATGCCAGTAATCATTTTACGGAGGATCATCCACTCTTCAGTGATGTATGTATATATATATATATATATATATATATATATATATATATATATATATATATATATATAAAAGAATCAGAGAGCATACATGTGAGATAGAGATAATTATATAGCCAACACTGCAATTCACCCACTTGAACAACAAGTACAAAAGCACAGTATGCAAAAAATATGAGTATTGCTTTACCTTCTTGGCTAAGCTTGCCACCTACAGGAGATGTTTTTGGCTTTCTGGAATGCTCAAAATATTTGCTGAATAGTTATATATCCTATCTCTCAATCTCTGTCTCTATATGTATATATATTATGGTACCAGTTAACTTAGACTATTCTGTTGAGTATGTTTCTGCCTTGAAGTAAGTGAATACGTATTATGTGAATGAATCTGTGCATGTTTGTAGCATAGGGATAGGGTTAGTGTTAAGTAAGGGGATATATTTAACATGCAGTTTTCAGTCATCGTTGTATGGGTGCGAGAGATTGTTTTTATGGTTAGAATTAGGGAAATGTTAGGGAATAGTTTTAGTGTAGAGCATATGTCTCTAGATCAGTGGTGCTGTAAGGGATTTTTCTTTTTTAACATAACGTGCAGACTTGGGGTTGTGTCAGGAGTAGGGTTAAAATTATTGTTAGCAGACATGAGTTAGGCGAAACAAGAGGATAGAAACACTTACAAGTTTCCAATTAAAGTAATGGTTAGAGTGGTTTTCATTATTCGCATGTTGAAATGCTTAATTATAATCGTATATATGTAGGTGCGTGTGCATTTGTGTGTATGCATTTATGTGTTTAAGTGTGAGTAAAGATTAAAGGCAGCTCAGGTATATTATATATAATCAGACACGTGTGTGTGTGTGTGTGTGTGTGTGTGTGTGTGTGTGTGTGTGTGTGTGTGTGTGTGTGTATCAACTTATAAACACATACATGTATATCTATGGGAGAACTTAATCTTTGCTAATGTGGCTTGGGTTGGCAACTGTTTCGTCAACAAAATTTGGGTGGCTAAGCAGATAACTGACACATGTGAGATCGCTCAGTATTCAAGATAGAGAAATATGCCCTGTTCCCCATATCATGCAATCTCTGAGTTAATATATATAATTATTAGGGGGTGTGGTGGATGCAGCCCCTTAGATGGGGGTGTTGGGGTACTGTCTCCTTGCAAATGACATTCCCCGGTATTCAGCAAACTTACATGCAGGAATAGCTTATTCCTGCATGGAAGGGACCATTCCCTTACAGCACAGCAGCGCACCATGGATATTCATGAAGGTGCGCTGCTGTGCTGTTAAACGGACATGGTTCTGTGTACAAGTGCAGGGGGTGTATCTGAGAGCAGTGCTCGCACAATACAAATGTCCCCTGCATACCAGGATTGCTGTTCGGCAATTTAAAATGAGTGAGAATGCTCATAACACCCCCAACCTATCAGGATAAGAAATCTGGTCAAAGCCATAAGGGCAATCATCCCTACCAAGACAAAAGTTGATAGAATAACAGATGTAGCATAAGCACATAACAGACACCTCCCAACCCGTCAGAGTAAGGAATGTGGAGAAAGCCATAAGGGACAATCACCCCACAAAGCAGAAAGTTGATAGAATAACAGGTTCAGCATTAGCTGGACATTCTGAAGGGTAGAAATAAAAAAACACAACAAATAATTTTTTTTTATACATGCAATAAAGTTTAAACTTAACTGCGTAGGTGTGCCTGTTGCTTAGCTACGCTTAGTCCAGCTTAAACAGCAGATGAAGTTAAATAGCGAGAGACATCTACCACAACAGTGTAGTGGTTAGAGTGTACACTTCGCAAGCAGCCCTAACCGGTTCGATCCCCACTATAATCAATTTTGCATTTTACATGTGAAAGCAATACATAAACATTTTGTTTTTATAATTAGCTACTAAATGACATATATTTGTTAACGAGAGTACTGTAGTAGCTCCAGATGTGAGGTGTCAGTTTAATAAAGTTGTGAAACCCCCATATAAGCACAAGTACCCCATACAGTATAGTCACACGTGAATAAATGTAATGAAAGCACATTGGGGGATGTCAGGGAAAGTAAGCAAATTTATAATATGTAATGAATGATGAATCAATCCCATACAGCAGATAGTCTATAAAATAAAAAATAAGCAATGCTAAGCATTGCACAGCTCTGTTTACCAGGTGTAAGCATTGTGTAAATATGACTGCTAAGCAATGAGTAGCCCAGCTAAGTGGATTTCCCCATTGGTAAGCAGTGCTGAACCTATCCCTTTATGCACTACCAACCTTAGCTAAGCAGGTTTTCCCGTAGCTTAGCTTAGCTCAGCATATTAAAAACCATCCAATCTTGGCAAAAGGTGGGAAATCGGCCATATTTAAACCCCACAGGCAGGAATACAGTTCATAACTGGTTGCAGCTTCCCACTGTAGGCAGTATGGCAGGTGTTAGTGAGGGGACTGCACTTCCAGGCTCAAGGCTGGGGCATACAGGTGTCCAAGGTCATGGTAGGACTCCTGGTAAAAAAGCATGATAAGAGACTGCTGCAGGGCCAGTACCAGGGATCCTAATATAAAGTGGAAGCCTGGGACCATCTCGCCCATGATCTCACCAGTGCCACTAGTATCCCTCAGACTGGTGAGCAGGTCCAGCACCACTATGCCAACTTGAAGCGGAGGAAGAGGGAGATCTTGGATGAGTGGGTCCAAGAAGCAAGGCAGAGGAGTGATGTTCCAGCAGTGTGTAAGTATTCATATCAATAACTGTTTACCAATATCCAGCCTGTGTATGTGATGGATAGGTATGCCTAAATATTTCTCTATTCCCTTTACAGCTGCAGCTGAGTGGGCTGTGCATCGGGAAGCCCATGCCAGTAGGTTGCAAAAGCTGCATTGTGAGGCTGATGGGTAACAATCTTGCTTGTAGTAGTCATACCAAATAAATACAAAGTAGTAGAAAGTCACCTGGCAGAATAAAAACTGTGTATGGGTTGTAAACCAGATAGTATGACAGTAATAATCCCATATAGGTGATATTTAAATAAAACTGTAACTGCCTGGCAATAAAGTTCTAAATCCTGGACTGGTTGCGTTTACTTTGGTATTGTATGGCATTTAGTGTTCCATTCTCTGAATAGTAATGTGTTAACCACTGTTACCCACATTGTGCTACATAACAAATATGTCTATGAATGTCTGTATAAGACTGTTATAAGTACAAGGTCAGATTGTAGAACCAAGAGAGACTTAGGCAGAAAACACTAAAGCCACAATCAGCAGTTTCTAAATATCTCATGCTTAAGAAACACAAATTGTTGTATTCTTAGCACACATAGCCATGGTTCGAATCCTGGGAGTGGTAATAAGCTATACGCAAAATCATACCTCTCAACTGTACAGATTTTTGCAGAATGTCCAGATAATTGGCTCATGTTTTTGGCCTGTTCCTCTTTTTCCCTGACAAATCACTGGGATGATCTCAGAATTGTAGTCATTATATAATTACATACATTTCAATTTCAGACTTCTAATCCTTCAGAAAATGTAAAATAAATCTTGTTACTATAGCAACTCTCTAAGTTTATAAGAGCAATATTCAAAATATGTCCCTATTTGTACCCCCATATTGTCAAGCTTTGTCCAGAGTTTGTGCATTAAGAGATTGAGAGGTATGTGCATACTTTTAACTAGGAATCTGGGATTATGTGTAGAAACAGTCAGGTAGTGTTAACAAACATTCCCTCCACAGGTCTAACAGGTAAGAGAAGTAGAACTTAACTATATGATGATTGAAGTATACACTGTGTACAAACATACCACTGCCCAAACCAAGGCCATAGGGTATTGTAATAATACCTGTAGATTAATGATTAAAGCAATGATCATTAAAGTTGTGAGTACTGCAAGGATATACAAGTTGTTAATTGACATCTCCCCCCCACCATATCTGCAACAATAATTTAAACACACAAATCAATGGGTATGTTTACACCAAACTTACTGTTGGGACATATGTCCTATTGTTCAGCAAATATTGAAATGTGTTTCTATTAATGTTCCAAGTTGAAATACTATCATTGGTGGCCTGTTGTTATCAATGTAACCTGCATGCCATTGTAATGGCCACTGTGGTCCCATATATGCATGTGTTCTGTTTGCTATGCAACTGTTCCAAATCTGTTGTTTTGGGTTAACAGGAATATCTATGCATGCTGTTATAACTAATTCTGGATTGAGTTGACTATTACTAACTCACATATGTTTTAAAACTGTAACACTATAGCATGTTTGGGAAGGTTGGACCCAGCGGACCCACCTCTCCCATCTCATCTGGCTGTGGCACCGGGCCCCAGCATGTCTGGGACCCACCCTGGTACATCCTCATCCACTGGTCCTGCATCACCTTTGGGGAGAACTGCCTCAGGGGATGGGGCTTGTCTCCCCTCTGGGAGTGGCCACAGAGGGGATCCTGTCTCCCGAAGCTGGCTCTGGCATTTGGTCCATAGCAAGCCCCAAAAGGAATTTGGAGATCTGTTATGCCAGCTTGAGGGACGAGTGGCACAATTAGAGGGTCAGCATGCCCCTCTTGCTCAGCCCCCAGCACAGCCACCTTCAGGCCCATGAAGGTACAATGTTGACTGCCCATGGATGGGAACCTCTGTCCCACTGTTTCCATTTGGGGGCTCAAGGGCTTCTGAATTTCAATCACCCCTACTCATCCAAGGTGTTTATCCCCCACATCTCCTGTATACTGTCTTGTCTGCCTTGTCTGTCTTCCTACCCAACCTACCTCCCGAAATATACCTACTTTCCTTCCACAACATTCCACTCTTACCTGAAAAAAAGTAAAAACGGCAATCTGTTCCCCCCAAAAAATTTCACCCCATACATAGCTGTCCATTTCACACACGTGTCCACTGGACACATGTAATATGGTCTAACTGGCTTCACAACACATTATTGTTGTCCTCAACCTTCTCTCAGGGGTTTGTGTCCAAACATACCTCCAAATTCAGTATATATGCACAGCTGTTGCTGTAGAAGAAATGAGAAAGCTATGGACCTCCCTACACCCTTCCTGCACATCCCTAACTACTTTCCCTATTGTCTTTCCCTCTTTGTGCCCCCTTTGTCACCACTTTCCTATCAGCCCTTTTTTCCTTTCTTTCAAAGAAATTAGCATGGAGGTAAGTGGGAGTAAGCTCTTTTAAGCAGTAGTAAGTGAGATTAAGCCTGTTTGCATGGTGGTAAGCAATGCCTATACCGATTAAGCACTTTTAAGGCTAACTGTCTGTAAGCATATTTAACCGGACGTTAGCATTTCTTATCGCCACGCAAACCTGCAAAAACCTGCTTACAGCTGCTTAAAAGTGCCTTAATCACTCTGTATCCAACAGCCCTTGATCTTCCCAGCAAAAAAATAATGAGCCTTGCCCAATCTTAAACCCAGGACCCTGTCCACCACAGTCAGAGTAACGTACCACTATTCCATCAGAGCTGTACTACTGAACATTTTTTTAAATATATCATTCAAAACAGGTATAGAATACTATGGAACAAACTGTGGAACCAGCATGTTTATTATATATAAATATACAACTATAGATGTGTATGGTGATAAATGCATATGAAAAGTGTATGCATCAGATATATGTAGCTGTACATAGGTTCATAGGTTCATAGATAGGTACTAGGCTGTTGGCCCTATGGCCTATCCAAGCCTAGCCAAAAAGGTACCCTGGCTTTCATTTACATATG
Source organism: Protopterus annectens (assembly GCF_019279795.1). NCBI lineage: Eukaryota > Metazoa > Chordata > Ceratodontiformes > Protopteridae > Protopterus > Protopterus annectens. The sequence continues at coordinate 835,905,296 of NC_056729.1, read as the reverse complement.
AAATTACAAATATAGAATATCTACATATATATCATAATATAATATAATGTGTAGATATCAAACAAGAAATATACTGATATATCAATGGTCATATATTAAAATATAATATAGAAATATATCTATACAAGGATAAATATATATTAACATAATATATACATATGTATGTATATATATATATATATATATATATATATATATATATATATATACATATATATATATATATATATATATATATATATATATATATATATATATATATATATATATATAAATATATATGTATATATATATATATATATATATATATATATATATATATATATATCTAGGTACATATATATATATATATATATATATACATAAACATACATATACAGAGTTTTTCTATATATGCATGTATATACAGACCTAACTCACAGGAATGTATCTGGGGTATCCAACAATAAAACAACCAACGATCAAAGAACAGCTTCCCTGAATGAAACACCACGATCTACAATATCCAAATCCTTTACTGAATGAAGTACATAAGCAGTAGGTTAAGCGCTTTCATCTACTCGACGTAGATTTCTTCAGAACAGCTAATATACTCAATACTACACATTAAATACTTTCTAAAAGACCGCCAAAAACTAATTACCTAACCAATCATGCATTCACTAAAATTTAAAAGCACAGAACAACAATCTCATTTTTATCATATAAACTGATGAATGATTATATAATTAAATAAAATTCATTAATATAATACTAAAACAAATCGGAACCTTCATAAATTTCTTTTAAATACAAAATATGAATATAAATAAATACCTAAAATTCCTACTAATAAATATAATGTATTCCTATATATTAAATAGATAAAATATATACATAAAAGAGTAACAACAACATTTAATCCATTCATATACCATAGTTTAATTTCTTAATAAAGGTTTGGTGGGAATATACTCATTGATGCCTGGTGGACTGGCTGCATTCAGTCTAATCTGCCATTGAATCTCTTTCTCCCCTAGGATAGATTTAATGTCACACCCCCTAGGGTTACTCTTAACCACATCTAGAATGGCAAATTTGAATGAATTACAGCCCTCACTCTCTATCAGGTGCCTATATAAGTGCAGACTGTCAGTCTGTAAAATAATAGGAGGCAAACCTACCTTCATCTATAAAACAGGGATGAATTTAAAGAGAATGATTGAGGTCAAAACTAATAATCATTATAATGATGGGAATAAAAGTGCGACAGGGACTAAGCCATGTGGACACTGTAATCAATGTTCATTTATTTTACAGACTGACAGTCTGCACTTGGACAATAACATCAAAACTAAAATATTTTTGAAAAAAGGAAATTGCCAGACCCAACATATAGTATATCCAGGAAAATGTACGTCCTGTCCTAGCTTTTATGTTGGGAAAACTGACAGACGGTTATGTAATAGAATATATGACCATACATACTGCATTAAGAAGAAGGACAAGAATAATGCATTATATAGGCACCTGATAGAGAGTGAGGGCTGTAATTCATTCAAATTTGCCATTCTAGATGTGGTTAAGAGTAACCCTAGGGGGTGTGACATTAAATCTATCCTAGGGGAGAAAGCGATTCCATGGCAGATTAGACTGAATGCAGCCAGTCCACCAGGCATCAATGAGTATATTCCCACCAAACCTTTATTAAGAAATTAAACTATGGTATATGAATGGATTAAATGTTGTTGTTACTCTCTAATGTATATATTTTATCTATTTAATATATAGGAATACATTATATTTATTAGAAGGAATTTTAGGTATTTATATTCATATTTTGTATTTAAGAGAAATTTATGAAGGTTCCGATTTGTTTTAGTATTATATTAATGAATTTTATTCAAGTATATAATCATTCATCAGTTTATATGATAAAAATGAGATTGTTGTTCTGTGCTTTTAAATTTTAGTAAATGCATGATTGGTTAGGTAATTAGTTTTTGGCGGTCTTTTAGAAAGTATTTAAAGTGTAGTATTGAGTATATTAGCTTTTCTGAAGATATCTATGTCGAGTAGATGAAAGCGCTTAACCTATTGCTTATGTACTTCATTCAATAAAGGATTTGGATATTGTGGATCGTGGTGTTTCATTCAGGGGAGCTGTTCTTTGATGGTTGGTTGTTTTATATACAGATCTACATATACATACATGCATATACAGATATAGAGATATACACACACACACACACACACACACACACACACACACACACACACACACACACACACATACACACACAAACACAGATATATATATATATATATATATATATATATATATACATACACACACACACACACACACACACACACATGTGAAGTATATATATATATATATATATATATATATATATATATATATATATATATATATATATATATATATATATATATATATATATATATATATATCTATAGTTCCCCTTCAGAAGATCGAATTACTGAAAACTCGAAATTCATAAGCTTGAAGGCAGAATCTCGAGTTTTCAGTAACTCGAAATTCTGCAGGGGAACAAAAACAACTGAAAAACATTTTTCTAAGGTTTTTAAGGGGGGGCAAGCCCTCCTGCGTCCTCCACACACCCCTTCTTAAATATACCAACTCTGATATCGCACCTCAGCGAAAAAAAGGGGATTCTCCTGTTCTGCGCTATATGCATAAGAGCACAACGGCAGAATGTCCACTCCTCCGCTAAAGTCTGGTCACACAACTTGCATATTACACCAGGAACAATGCAGGGGGACGTAGCTCCCTGCATACACATAAGTACATTTCTTTTTTTTTTACTTTTACACCTTCCCTTTATAATTTTGAGAGTCTGGACTCGAGCTTATGAATTTCCAGCTTTCAGTATTTCAATCTTGTAAAGGGGAACCATATATATATATATATATATATATATATATATATATGGTTTACTATTGAAATGTCGAACAGCACTACATCGACTGTACTATAGTCGAACACGGAAGTTCGAAAATAGTAATGTCGACGACAAAAAAACAATCTAGGACCTTGTTTTAACATGGGTCAAGGTAGGGGAGATGTTTGTAGTTCTGAATAATACTGAACACCTACCTTGACCCATGTTAAAACCATTCCTAGATTGATTTTTTTGACGTCGACATTACTATTTTCGAACTTCCGTATTCGACTATAGTACAGTCGATGTAGTGCCGTTCGACATTTCAATAGTAAACCATATATATATATATATATATATATATATATATATATATATATATATATATATATATATAGGTCCCCTTCACATGATCGACTTTTCACAAAGTTGAAATTCATATGGCCGAGACCATATGATCGAGTTTTGAAAAGCTAACCATGGGAAACCGCTATCTCCATACAGTGCAGAATGGGAAAAGTCCCCTCTTCCGCACTCTAGTGTGATCTCGGAGTTGGTATTTTTAAGTTACAGGGGGTGTGGGGGGAGGACCCCCCCATGGGGGGTACAGAGGGCATAGTTCCCCTGCTAACAGCTTTTAGGTAAGTATCCATTGTGTTTTTATGTTTACTTTACATGTTCAACTTTTCAAAAGTCGATCATATGGTCTCGGCCATATTAATTTCAACTCTGAAAAGTCGATCATGTAAAGTAGACCTATATATATATATATATATATATATATATATATATATATATATGTATATCTGTGCATAACATGTACTTCAGTTATACTCAGCACCATACTAACCCACCCCTAAGTGCAAGAGATCTGGACAAAGGCTGCAAAATAGGGGGGGGGGGCAATGAACCAACACTAAGGACACAATGTACATCCTTAAGGTATAAATGTAGAATGTCGCTACAGGAACAGGGTGTGTGTCAGCATACATGTTCAGAAGGATGTCAATTATGAAACTGTTATGTATGTCATCATATACTAACAGACATCCCCACATGATGATAGTGATTCACCATAGGAAGGAATAAAATGATACTGTTCAACAGACCAGAAATATGGGCAATAAACGTGGACAGTCTGGAACAATCTGGCTGGTGACAGGTATGCTCAGAACAGTTTAGTGCAAGAAAGCATAACCAAGCCTGGCAAAGGGGGTGGCATGGAAATGTGGACATATCTGACATACTGGTGTAGATAAACTGACACCTGTGATGCAGTAACACAGTCCTGTCTGTTCCAACATCTATTGAGTGGAATAGCACAAGTCCAAAACCCACTGACTTCCCAGGAGTTAGTTATGTAAATCTTCACATCACCCACTGATTTGTCAGACATACACAATGCTTATGTGGGCCAGACAACACTACACATCTGCCAAATATCTGGACATAACATCACATTAGGGAAAATACACTGAGCTGCTAGCCATGTCACCAAGCAATATCCAAACTACAGGCAGACTGACACAACAAAAAAGCAATCTTGCTATGGGGGGATACACACATAATTGCAAATATACCAGGCACTCCTGGGATTTAACAGCACTGAGAAACAGACACCAGTGTGAAAGTGCATACAGTATAAGGAGCGTGTGAACCAAACTGTCAACATGTTTAATACTCACACACTACCCCTACATATAATGGCCCAATACACAGTGTAGTATGATGCCTGACTGTGTAATGGGGCATGCCACAGTCTTACCCTACAAAAATGTAACACTTGATAGAGCACCAGAAACTGGATTTGCATGCAAAGGCAGATAGAAAAGGAAGCATAACACTTACATCTACCCCTCCCAAGAAATAACATATTCACAATACACTGCTACACAATCCTGACAGTCTGTCAACAATAGCCAGAAATACAAAGACCTCCCAACTGTACACACTCCCAAAGAATGTCCAGATCTTGTCATCATATTTAAGGCCTCTTACACATAAAATGTCTGGCAGTCTGATACCTAACTGGGATGATATTACGAATTATGTCACTAAGTAATGATATACCATATCTCTATGCCTCTGACTGCATGATATATGGACAGAGTTTGACATACTCATGGACAGAGGCCTAAACACAGGTCCAGGATGGAGATATTGCTGTTATAAACTGAAAAAGTAGCTGGTTTGGTCTAATCCTACCTCCCCGTCACATACAGTGCAAATGTGAACATCCTACACTCTGCTCTGTCCAGCCCTGAATCTTGCCTGTCTGTACAATCCCACTGTCTGCAACCAATATAATGTAGCCAGTCACACTACCCTCCTCTAGACTTTACATATCACTCTTAATGGTACTTGTCTATCACAAATAACTCCTGACTCCCCTCCCCACCACACACAGCCTGCCTGTACTCTCTGCTACACCTCTCCCCCACACTACCCATGACTCTGAACTGGTGTTCCCAAGTAGTTAGACTTCTCCACCTTCCAAACCGTACGCCCTGCATTGTTACCATTCCTTTATCCACCACCCCATTCACACACATGCATTCTTACTTAGTCCAGCTGACCATTATTCCTCCCTGTTCTACAACATAACCCCAACTCCCTAGGGTCTCCCCAACATGACCCCTAATCTCACTACAGAGCACAATGTCATCTGCAAACTGCACAGTCAACATGGGTCCCTGTCTGATCATGGCTGTTAACCTGTCCCTCACCACTGTAAATGTAAAAGGACACACAGCTGACCCCTGATGTACTCCCACCTCCACCTTAAATCCACCTGTCATGTCAAAACCAGAAATCACTCATGTCACACTAGCCACATATCGTGTGGTATTTGACAGACTCCTCTGGCACCCTTGTCCTCCACATACAATACCACAACTACTCTCCAGGCAGCATGTCATATCCTCTCTGTAGGTGCACATAGACACAAAGCAGCTGCATCTCAGCCTCACTGCAGAGCTCCATCAACACTTATGGATTAGCATTTGCCTCTGTACTGCTCTTACCTGGCATGAAACCATACTGCAAATCATCACTCATCACCAGGTTCTCAACCTAGCTGCCGCCACCCTTTACCATTACCTCATCCTGTGACCGATCAATGTTATCCCTCACTTGCTACCACAACTCTGCAGACCACCCGTGTTCAGATATGCAGTACCCATACATATTCTCCAACATCTCACACATCCTTTCACTTTCCAAGATTACAGTAAACAATCCAGTTAAAAATACCGCTGCCAGGTCTCAGAAACACCTCCAGACATCCACAGGTATGTCACCTGGAACAACAACCTCTCCACTGTTAAACCCCCTCATAGGTATCCTTACATTCTCAATGATAATCTGTTGTACCTCCTGCTTAACCATACCCACCTCAGCCAACCTTCTCTCCCTCCCCCATTTTCCTCATGGAACAGAACATCAAAGTGATGTTTCCATATGTTCTAAACCCAGTCCTAGCTTGTATGTTTCACTCATATTCCTTTATCATCCTTTTGTGCTGAACATCCTTCCTAGCTATGTGCCTCTGTCTAGCCAATAGCTACAGGCCCTATACACCATCCGTGCTGTCCAACATAACATACAACCCCAGACTCCATATCTGTATGTCAGAATCCACATCCATAGCCATGTCCAACATTCTCTTTGCCATGCACCCCATCTCTTTATACTCATGTCTACTCTCTACATCAGACTGTCAATCCCACTTCTCCTTTGCCAACACATTTCTCTGAATATTCCCCTGTACTTCTTCATTCCACCACCACATGTGTAGGAGCTGTCACCATCTGGGCAGCATGTCAACCTGTGTCTGATTGAGCATAGTAGGTCACACGTGCATTAATGTAATGCTGAGTATGAGTACAAACTGGACACATCCACTGAGAGCAATCAGAAGGCCATCCCCACATATGTCTGTGGTCTCACAGGCAACTATCCAACCCACCCTGTAATGGAGGGCAGCCACAGCACATACGCACACACACCATAGCTAAAGACGACCAGCTTCGGACAGGTTTAGGACAAACATCACCCCCCGGCTCAACATCAGTATAGAAGGATATGCACACCACATGCACCCCTACCTTCAGAATTAATCAGGTGCAAACTGCCTACTTACACATAATGCTATGCATGTCCATACAATTATGCTAGATACTGGAGTATTAGTTGATGTAATGTTGTGGCTACTGATACTCATTACTAGTGAGCTGTCTCTGTAAAGAACTATGGAGAGTGTCTGATTTCCTGTGATGTGTTTTCCCTGTTTATGTCTTTCAGGTGTGATGCAGAGGTTTCCAGCCTCTGATGTCCAGGAGACAGCAGCCATAACTGAGGCCATCCTGGAACTACCACATCCTCTTCAGTTGGGGCTGCCAACATCAGCGGGAGAGGACATCCCCCTGGGAAGACCTCACACAGAGAGTGAACACCTTGGGGAACCATGGCCACACATATGAGCAGGTCAGGCACAGAGCAACTGACCTGATTCGGCGTGCACAGCAACGGGCTGCTATGGTGGTGAGGGACCGTTCCGCTACTTGAGGGGGGCCATTCAGGGAGGCCCCATGTAGAGCAATGGAGGAGCTCCTTGCCAACCTTGGGATGGCCCTGAGAGAACAACCACTTCAAGATGTAGCTGTCATGGAGGTGGGTGCCACCCAGGAAACCGGCGAGGAGCGTCCAGGTAAGGCAAATGTCCACATCAGTGTACTGAGGTTACATTTCAACTGTGTAGTAACAGTCTTTAGATGCAGCTGTCATTGCAAAATAGAGCACTGGGTGGGGTTTAGTAATGCAGACATGTGCCCATTTTAGGTGATGAATAGCAAATAGTGTAATATCATAGTGTAGACTGTAACTGTGCATACATGCAGCATTGCTCCTGGACCGATGGCTTTTGTGAAGCTGCTGACAATACCTCTCCCTCACATTACCTAGATACCTCTCATCAACATGAGGTACAGCAGCCTGAGGTCAGTTAGAGATCTTCCTGTTTTGACTTACCAATACCCCAGGCATTTAAGGCTGTGCATGTGGCCATGCACTGAACTGTTATAGTCAGCAAATTGCATGTATCTGCAAGATCACCTGTGGTGAGGTTCACGGCATGATATCACAGGGGCCTATTTGCATAAGATGTCACATGTAGGTAGCATAACTCATAAACCTGTTATTGCAGGACATCTGGATAATGATTGCCAAAATGTGGGGACAGAGTGCCAATAGTAGGGATATGTATACAGTACTGTGAGACAGTGCATATAAAAGGTGTACACACCTGTCACAATGCCAGGTATGTGTGAGATATGACAGTGTGAGCACTATAGACAAGACCAAAGCCATGCAACCTGTCATGTGACCTATAATCTGTAGAATGCTAATGTGAAACATACAACTCTGTTAGGGGAACATGTATGCGGAGTGGAAGCAGTCCAAGAAGCTAGATGCATATATGTGGACAGGAAGAAGCTCATACTGGGGTATATCAGCATGTGATACAACCACAGCAGTTGATCAGATTGGGTACACACATGGCATCAATCATGGACTCCTGTAGTACCTGCATATAACAATCATTTTGTATACCAAGATTATCCTGACGCAGACCCACAGTTGCCTGCTATAGCAAAAGCCATGGTTTGCATACAGCCTAACATGCTGCAAAGGGATTGAATGCTATGGATACATACACACAGCATTGCATATGTCATGGAACACAGTGCAGATAGGCGTCAAAAGGTGTACAAGAGATTGTGAAACAGTGACAATTTGAAGACATGGACATCCCTACACATATGTTGAGAAAATCATCCCAGAAATGCCCAGGGAAGCTGCCAGGAGCCATACAGCAACAATGAAGGGGTATCAGACATATCTGGCAAGTACTGGGTGTGCACTACATGTGACAACAGTTTTCCATGGACTCCACATGTTTTGGATATAGTAGGGTGTGTTTCGACAATGGCAGCTGTTTCTCACAACACACAACTGCCAATTTTGGGTAACAGCTGGACAACAATACATCAACTTTTCAAAACACATGTGTAGAAATGTGTGAAGGTATTATGAGACCAGGGATGAACTCTTTTGTGCACAATTTTATCATGTTAGTTTGGCACAGTAACAGCACTGCACAACAGCAAAACAGCACTATACACACAGTGAAGCAGGGTGATGGCAGTGTCCTGCTTTGTATTTGCTATCCACCAGCTTTAACTGGGACTGTAACCAATTCAGATTGTATTATGACCACTTCCAAACACCAGTCCCTTGTGGCTATTGTCTGACTGGTGTCTCCCACACAGCTGTGGATGAGTAGGTATCCCAACATTGCACACAGCAATGGGCCACACCCTACATCCAAATGAACAAAAGGATGGATTCACAAGAACACAATCAATATCTGCTGTGGCCAATCCAGAGGCCACACCTACATATGAAGCACAGTCTGTTTGTTGACATGAAGAGTGCTGTGCACAGGGGATGGCCTTGCAATTGGACAGATTTGGAGTTGTTTGTCAAGGGAGAATTTACAAAACATTGCCATGTTGAGATGTGCCATCTTGAGAAACACCACCCCAAGAGGACTGACTGCTGTACTGAGAGCAGCAGGTACTTTACCAAAGTATCGGTTTACGGGTGTGCACCTTCTGCAAGCCAGCTCTTGTAATACTAAAATGTATGATAAGCCAACCCTACCTGGTGTGTATGTTTCTCATTCAGAATGCACAGGTTACATCTCATGTGAAATGGTGGAAATCTCACAGCAATATTCATGTGGTCTCATGTGATATGTCACAAAACCCTTGCATGTTAATAGAGGTGTGTGCACTTATTATATCCACTGTCATTTTGTGAAGTTGTTTGAGGAAAAGCCCTTGTTTTCACACGCAGGTATTGCAGGTAATGACAACTGGAAATCACAGTATGACAATAAACGTAGGGTCACCAATCCAATGGTCAAACCAGTAATGTACCACACCAACATAGGAGATATATGCAACAGACAGGGAGTATGACCCACATATCAAAATAGTTGTAAAACCTCTATACAGTTTGTAGTTATGTTCCCTGGGTTTTGCCATAGTGCTATACAGGTGAACAGCATTGACATCTACATGGGTGTAGTGTGTGCTAGGTGAAGGCTTAACACCTACTAAAGACACCCACATATCCCAGTGGTATAAAGCAGTAGTAAAACTAAGTTGAAAGGTAAGCACTGCATGATGAGGAGGACCTGTCTAGAGTGTGTCTGTTGTGGTCTGGGAGTGTGTCATGACTGTCACACTCTGTCTGATGTGAGTTTTTTGTAATGCCTGTGGGACACCTTATGTGTGTAAGTATGTGTGTTTTTGTGTGAGTGTGTGTGTGTGTGTGTGTGTGTGTGTGTGTGTGTGTGTGTGTGTGTGTGTGTGTGTGTGTGTGTGTGTGCGTGTATGTGTGTGCGTTTTTGGATGTCTGTCTGTCTGGGGTTCTGTAGAATGTTGACTAATGTCTTTATTACTGCCTGCTTCATTTTCTGTTTAACAGTTCTTTAGTATGCAAGAGGTCAGGCATATTTTCTAATGCAATTTCCACTTTAATACCTGTCCCTTTCTTTAAATGACCTTTTAATAGTAGTCTTTAGTTTATTGTTTTTATTTCCATTTATCGCATCTCTCAATCTCTAAGTGTGAGTGTGTGTGTGTGTGTGTGTGTGTGTGTGTGTGTGTGTGTGTGTGTGTGTGTGTGTGTGTGTGTGTGTGTGTGTGTGTGTGTGTGTGTGTGTGTGAGATTGTGTGAGAGTGTATGTATATGATAGCAAACTGTATAATGATGTTAGCAATGTAC